>NC_090743.1:9422628-9457628 GCF_036898095.1 Palaemon carinicauda
ATACCAGTCATGGCGTCTGTCACTTTAGCTGTGTATGAGAAGGTAGGTGGTGGTGACTGCGGTGTTGATGGTAAAGTTCACGATTCTGGATTAAGAGGTCAAGTAACTTGAAGTGCGGCGGTAAAATTGTGAATGCAAGAAATTTATATTTTGTAACAGTGGATTGCGATTGAAATGTCAAATGAATAGCATTTGCTTTAAACACATAAACGCACTTTGTATGTCTACACTAAAACACAATCAATTCACAGCACAATGAATCCCCTCACAATGTCAAAATTCGTCCCTCGACGTCGACAGGACCTCGAAGTTGGATGTCCCTTCCAGAGTTATTGAACCATGGACCCAATTCGTTAATTTCATGGCCAACTCGGTGGCCAGCATAAAGACAAGTTATCTGCACCATGAATGGAAGAAGCGCCGGCAGAAGAAATCCAGAATGAGATTCCAGGACGGGAAAATGAGATTCCAGGACGGGAAAATATCGTAGGACGACCGAGAAAACTTTCCCAACGGAGCTTTCCCGCCTTTACCCCGCCCTTTCCATCGTGTCGCTTATAATGTTTTCCAGACATTGGGCTCCGGTCTTCCACTATTGCTAGGCACGCAACCGTTAGTGCCACACGCACTATCAATGAATTGGAGTTTTCGATCCCCTAATGGCACTGACATCCGAGTATGAGCTGTCTTTCCGGTTCGATTACTTCATTTTGCAATGAATTCACACGAAACGAACTTTAGATACTTAGATAGTACGCTAGGGCAAGACGAGCTATAGTTTCATCTAAATACAATATCGTAGATATAAATAAATAAAAAAAATCAACAAAAAGGCGATTTACCCTGAAATAATAGATAAAACTAACATTTACCATTATTTATTATTATATAAAGAAAAATTAGAAATAATTACTTCTATCGTAACTATGGATAGTTTGTTTGCGTTTAGTTAATAGTATTACACTCAAACAAATAAGTCAGGTAATTATGACAGAAGTATTTATCGTTAGTAATGATAATATAATTACTGTAACACCCAAAATCAAAAGAGAAGAGTTATTACCAAATTATGACACAACCGATGAATCATAACCATACCATTCATATTTTTTCCTCACGAACCATTATTAAAAGCATGACTAGATTCTCTGACAATGAAACCCACTTTATGCAATAAGTGAAACATTGCCGGAAATCTGTTTTTTTGGTAAGTAGGTGCAATGAGTTCTGGCTAATCCTTCATCTCTCTTTCTGGGGAGAATTACAGAAATACTTTTTTTTTTAAACCTCTTTCATTTTCATGAAAATGATCCAAGACCTGAAAATATATACATCTGGGATGTAAACCACTTCATCCATTTTCTTATTTTTTAAGTATCTGCAATTGATTGATATTGTATCAATTATTGCACCGAATGACTGAGCACGATTGCTTGCATTGTAATTGGTAGAAACGTATTCCTTTTTTTTTATTCTTCAACTATTTATGCCTATTTCTTGGAGGACCAGGTGAGAAGAAGTTAAGCAAATATCTAGGAATGCGTAATATAGAACAGCAATACAATTAATTCTTTTTACTTTATTTATATGCTATAAGCCTGTAAACACCCCATGTGACAGTTATCTGGCAAAAAAGCTTCTCCTATTTAGATATGTGTTAAGAGAACTTAACACATACCGCCAATCCCATTGGCCCACCGCTCCCAAAAATTGGCTGTGGATGAACAGCCATGTTTCTATAAAAGTGGGAGCGAAGTGTGAGAAGGTCTTGAGGGCTATCTTAAAAGGTTGTACAGCTTTTATAATAAGTAATGACCCTAGAGCATGTAGGAAAACAGCGAGGTAAGTTGTACTGCTTGGAATTAACGCTGTACTTCCTAATAAAGAACTCAAGATTGGCATTGCCAATCCCACCGTATATACGCAGCATGAAATGCTGATGACGCCCAGACGAATCTTTAATCTAAAATCTTTTTTATCTCATTTACTCCTTAATGGTTTCGAAGCGTATCCTGCGTTTTCCTTTCCATACATTTACAAATATATTTTCTTTGAACTGCATGCTTCATGGCTCTTGAATCCCCGTGCATTATGAGTCATCCAAATATGGACAAATGCTAGCTTGTGACTGAAGGAAAGTCCTGCGTTGCTCTCTTTTTTTTTTCTACTTGACTCAATTTATGGTTATTTGTTCCATTCTAGTTCCTCGATGGTCCAATAGCAAGATTTCAAATTATATATCGATTTTACGTAGCATTGACCTAGATATAAGACTATCACAAGTCAGGAGAGTAGAGTATATTTATTTGTAATTTCATGACTTTTTCATATATTTACATATACATATATATATATATATATATATATATATATATATATTATACATATATATGTATGTATATATATGTATATACTGTATATATATATATATATATATATACATATATAAATATATATATATATATATATAAATATATATATATATATATATATATATATATATATATATATTATATACACACACACACATATATATATATACATATATATATATATATATATATATATATATATATATATATATATATATATATATAGTGAAGTTGACAAGAAGTTACGAAAAATCAAATAAAAATATACGCAAGTCTTCTACCTTACTTCTTTTACAAATTTTATTCTGTCCACTCTAATTTCTCTTTAGGATTAAATTACTGTATACCTATAAATATATTGCCCTTAATTAAGGAATTGCTGAGGACACCATGAATTCATATAAAAGCCAATAACTTTCTGCTAAACTTGGTCTCTTCCACAATACTGCAGACAGAGATGGGAATCCTATGAATATTAACTGGAATATAGTACATACATAGCATTAAATTTTAGTCGATCAACATTACAGTACGTTCAATACATGAACTACTGTTAATAATTAATAGATGCCATTTCTCCTAGAATTTCAAAATTAATGTTCGATAAGTTATGAATTAAAATTTTCAACAATTACAAGAGCATGGTAAAACCACCCGAGTTAGGACCCAGAGCAAATTTACAGGAAAATCTCTTCCCCCCCCCACACAAAAAATAAAATAAAAAATAAAACATCTTCCCGCTCACAAAAAAGGGAAGAAAAAAAGGAAAAAAGAATAAAAAGAACACATGAAAATTCCCCCCAAGTAAAAAAAAAAAAAAAAAAAAAAAAACCTGTAATCACTCTCAATGTTCCACAAACCTAAGAACATCTCTCTAAATTTAGACCGTGATTCGTATAACGCTGTGAGATTTAGAAATTAAGTTCGAGGGTGTTTCTAAATTGCACGAGGCTTCCAGGTGAACGTAGAAATCGATGACTTAATTCCAAGAAGTGATCCAGTTGTCATAATTCAGTTCGGAGCTT
This sequence comes from Palaemon carinicauda, assembly GCF_036898095.1. Classification (NCBI taxonomy): domain Eukaryota; kingdom Metazoa; phylum Arthropoda; class Malacostraca; order Decapoda; family Palaemonidae; genus Palaemon; species Palaemon carinicauda. Next base: position 9,426,026 of record NC_090743.1, read on the forward strand.
AAACCGATAACTTTTCCACCTCCACATGACGGTAGAAGAAAAAAAAAGTCTCTCGAAGAAAATATATAGTAGATAATTGTCCTTACTTACATGAAAAATACTTATTAGCATGGCCTACAATAAAATTATGTTCAAGATATATCTAGTTAATTGGCCCACAATGCTATTTTGGTAAAATCAATCATATTTACCCTAGAGTCAAAGATAGATAGATAGCAATTATTATTTGTAGTAATGATGCTAATCACTAAAATACTCATAGTGCAATATTCTGGAAGTGACCATACGCAAAAAAAAAAAAAAAAAAAAAAAAAAAAAACACCACCAAATTCAAATTCATTATATAAATCAGAATTATTCTCATTTCTTACAGCAGTTCCTTAAACAAATATCTAATCTGGTTTTACATAGCAATAGTTTTAAGTTAAAATGATTTAACATGTAGAATCCTTCCATCATTTTCTCCCATCCTATCTCTGCCTGTCTAGACTGTCAAACGCTGTCGGACCATCTTGCGAGCTATTTGAAAAAGACATACTGTATATAAGCTTTTTAGGAATGAACAAAATATTAACCGCTAAACTAATACCAAATAAAACGCAAACAGTCTTCCAGCGTTACCTTCCTTTCCATAACTTTCGTGGACAAATCAATGAAAAGGTAACTCGCTCCTCTCGTCTCCTTGAAAGTAGCTCATACTGACTCTGATCTATAACGTAACCTTAAATATAACTTAAAAAGAAAACTCTGTTACAATTCCCGCTTGGATGATCGATGTGTCATCCATTATGAATCGGACAAGAGGCTTCGTCAGGTGGAGCCAATCTGGAATGATGTTTATTGGGAGTCAGTAGGAGCCACTATCAGAGAAGACCGTTGGAGGGGGATTTCCAGACAATTTAAAGATTTGTTGCACCATGATTCAAATTCCTGGAATTGGAATTGAAATCTTGGAATTCTGGAACTAGGAATTTGGAATGGTAATAGTCAAGGAAACTGTTCGTGTTTTTTTTGGACATGGCATAGGAGCAGTGAAAAGGGGTAAAATTATATTTATATTCCATGATTTGGTTTTTATTCAAATTTTGATTACTGGTATTAAGTCACAAAATTACGCCTGAAAAATGTGCTTGCATGTATCCATTTTATTTCAGTAAATTACAATAGAGTTCTGGATGAGATAAGTTTGCAAAAAACAAGGTATATTTATATTTTCCTCATTTATATTTACTGGAATGCATCTAATTTGATTTCTAACTTTGCTAAGGGAAGAACTGAGAAAAGAGAAGGGCATATGTTACTTTCTTATTTTCTTCTGATTATGTTTGATATTTACGTAAATGTAATTATGATTTTTGACCAGAGCCTCGTATTTTGTTTCAGCTTTTGATCAAATGTAAAAAAAAAAAAAAAAAAAAAATCGTAAATTAAAAGGCAATGTTATAACTATCATTATAAAACAGAATAGTGTCTAACTTGAAGAATTCAGAATAGAAGTAAATATGATACATTTTAAAAACTTATATATAATCTAATTAGAGAAGAAAAAAAAAGACAAAACTTCCCTCTTTCAATCGTTAGAAAAAAATATAGGATATGCACGAAAAAATTTTTCCCTTAAAACTAAAACTTGATCAAATTCAAAAGTTCCTATTCTAAATTAGTTAGTAACCAAAACTGTAATTAGATTGAAAAATATAATTCCATATAACTGAAATATTATCTATATTTAATAAAGACTACCATATATTCGTCTTAAGTTTTCGTCAAAGAAATTGTGCCAATTTCAGCAAAGAAGTTTTAAAACTTGAATGTTTTTATAAATGTCTTACTGGAAATCAGATAAAATTCTAAAGATGGAGAATAATCAAAGCAAGGAAATAACATCACATTATTAGTATAATTTTATGTCTTAATATATCTCTTTAACCACTCTAAGATTGACTCAACAATTAATATAATTTTATATCTCAATATATCTCTTTAACTCCTCTAAGACTGACTCAGCTTTCAATAAGATTTCTAAATATCTAATATTTGAGTTGTTTGAAATTGGCATGAAGTGAATGAAATTTGAGACGATTTTTGGCTAAATAAAATCCATGAGTACTTCAAATTTATACAAAGTCTAGGATATCTTCTTATGATTAATTTTTTTTTTTAAATTTATGAACAAGACAATATTTCTTTTCTGTCTTTCACTATAGGGATCAGAATTATTCGTATACAGAATCAAAATTATTTGCATAAGTACTACTAAAATAATAAACATTTAATAATATATCTCTGTGAAGGTAAATAATTCACCACAACATCTATTTAAACCCTTTTTTCCATTTGTTTTCCTCCCACAGATGAACGACAGCAAGGAAGCAGAAGCCCTCTGCAACAACGTGCAGAACCACCGCCAGCAGCTCCTGAACCACCAGCAGGAGATCGACAGGGACCTGGAGGCCGGTTCCTGCAACGACGAAGACGACGACGAGACCCGAGAGGAGGGCGAGGGAGAAGAGGGGGAGGATGGCGAAGAGGGGGCGGACGGGGAGCACAAGATTAAAGAGCAGGAGATCCCGGCCATCTACAACGTAGAGCCCGGGTGCACGGCGCTGGGCTGCTACTCAGCCATCATCACCTTCATCGTCATGACGCTGGGCATCGTGGCTCTCCTCATACATTCTTCGCCGCCGAATGCCCGAGCGGACAATTTCAACGCCACTGACGGTCTAAATTTGAGCGCCCTCAAACCTCCTCCTCCTCCTCCGCCTCCTTTAACGACATTAGCACCCGACCTCTTCGAATAGCCTTTCATATAGGCTGGGTTGGACTTCAAATCTCAAAAAAACACAAATATTACTAGCTTTAAGAATAATAACTATATATTAAAAAAAAGTGAAAGCGATTTAATGCGTCAATTTGTTTAGGGTCTGTCTCCAATGGAATACATGATGGCAAAATAAGAATGGGAGTGAATAATTTATGCTTTCCGAAGATAGGTAAAAAATGTGGTCTGTTGCCTCAGTCGGTATCCAGTCGTTTCCAATGGTTTTTTTGAATCTCTACTGGTAACCAAGATACGTCACACACCAAAAAAGCTGTTACTTTAGTAGTGATTTGCTATTAGCATTATTCTTACATTACTACATCAATCAACATCTATCTATGGTCTTTCATAGCGATTCAAATCATTCATATATAGATAATCAAAATAATAAGTCAAAAACATCAAATCCTGTCAGTCATACTTTTGCATGAAAATCTCAAAAAGTTTTGTAGGGTTTTTATATTTATTTAACAACTTGGGATGAATATATAATACCTTCACTCTAATCTAGCTTCTCAAAGCATACCGCACAACACTAGAAACAAATAGAAAGAATTTGAGAAAAAAAATATTTGAAAATATTTTCGTATTCTATATTAGACACTTCACCAAAGTTCCTTTTTCCACTTTCCAACTTCAATGTTTCGAACTTTGTTATCGTTTCCGATATGGACAATAATATTTGTTATTTAGTCTCGTAAGACAATGAAATACTCAAGAAAAAAAGGTTGAAAATGTCTTATGCGTTGTTGTTTGTGAGTTTTCAAAAGCCTGTTAATAGTTGATAATTTTATGTGTATAAATTAAGTTAATGTTATTGTTTATGCAATCATTGTTAACGGAAATCCGAGCCTTTAAGATATGGGTAAAATATCACCTGCATTATCAATAGTATATACACTATTTTGTTATGGTTATCACTTGATAGTGAAAGATGCAAGGATAATTGTGCATTTTTATTTCTCATTGTTAAATACTCAAATCTAATGACGCTATCGCAATCCACAGAGACGAACTATATTGCAATAAGAGGACTAACCTAAAAACATATTTCTATGGACGAGCAATCATCCTAAAACCAAAACGTAATTTTACAACCAATTAAAAAAACATTGAGTTCTGTCAGGCATTTTAAGAGAAGCATTACTGAAACGTGTTATCAAATTAGATCCAAATGGACGGGAATATATTTCAAATGCTGGAAAACTGGACCCCAAAAATTCCATGCAACAAGTTCCGTTATCAAATTAAATCTAAATGGACGGGAATATATTTCAAATGCTGGAAAACTGGATTCCAAAAATTCTATGCAACATAAGTTCCTTTATCAAATTAAATCTAAATGGACTGAAATATATTTCAAATGCTGGAAAACTGGACTCCAAAATTTCCATACAACATAAGATTCCTTTATCAAATTAAATCTAAATGGACTGAAATATATTTCAAATGCTGGAAAAACTGGACCCCAAAAATTCCATTAGTTCCCTGAGATTACAGCCAGTCTTGATTTTGACATTTTACTGGATCAAGCGAGATTGAATTTTCGTTTGTCTGATAGCCTGTAGTAATATGATTTTAATCTGCATCGTTTGGAAGTTTAAAAAATTAGCAAAATCGTTATAAAATACTCTGCATAATTTTTTTTTTAAATTATCATCACGTAACATTGAAGTTAAAAGAAGATATATTTTACGTTTTGGGTAAAATGAAGCAATTTTTAAAAAATTGGGATAATCTGAAATGGATTTTTTAAGATTAACTTCTATTCCCACCTTATTTTAGGCATATATATATTTCTAAATTGTAATGGAAAGACAAACACGACAATTATTTACCATTTAAAACCCCAGAAAGTTTCACAAATTGCATAGAAAATGACAAAAGGTAATTGAAAATCAATACTGTAGCACATCGGCAGCCATTAAGCGTTAAATTTTATGAACAGCAAAAGCATTCGGTTACATTATTCTCACTAAAATCTGTCAACTTTATCCCATCAAAACGTAATGCTAGCAATAATATTCTTTCGCATATCAATGTGATCGATATCATCATTATGCAATAAATACTCAAGATCACAATGATGATCTGGTGTTTGTAATTTCTATGTTTCTTAAATGTCGTCATACTTAACGGTATGAATAGCAGATGGAATTTCTAAAAGTTTGGAATTTTTTTTTCAAACTATTCCCGTAAGATATAAAAGAGGAGAGGTAAAAATAAAAGTAATTGCGATGTAACAGATAGCAGAAGGAATTTCTAAAAGTTTGGAATTTTTTTTTCAAACTATTCCCGTAAGATATAAAAGAGGAGAGGTAAAAATAAAAGTAATTGCGATGTAACAAACAGCAGAATGAATTTCTAAAAGTTTGGAATTTTTTTTCAAACTATTCCCGTAAGAGATAAAAGAGAGGAGAGGTAAAAATAAAAGTAATTGCGATGTAACAAATAGCAGAAGGAATTTCTAAAAGTTTGTATTTTTTTTTTTAAACAATTCCCATAAGAGATAAAAGAGGAGAGGTAAAGATAAAAGTAATTGCGATGTAACAAAAAAAAATTAGCTATCTTCCGGCATATTGCTCCAAGATTTTGAATCATGCATTAAGTATGGGATGTTTATCGTGTGACATCACTTCATTCGATATTAGCAATAATAACAATAAGGGCTTTTTGATAGCGCGTCGTTAAATGAGGTCGGAAAACGGAACCGTTTGATACAGCCTTCCCACTTATGGAAGGCGTTTTCTAATAAATCAGGTGAAAATCTAAATGGAGAAAGTGGATTTCTACTAACTAAATGAGCGAGCTCCACGCTGAATATCAACTCAATAACAAAAAAACTATGCATCAATCTCTGTTATTTATGAATATACTTTGTCCGCAACGTGAAATAATGTTTTGTTTTTGTTGCCGCAGACGTTCGAGAACTATTTGCCTCTTTTGGAAAATACTCGCAACTTTACAGAACAAAATCATCTCGTATCTTCTTAGGGCATACTTTGATCATCTTATAATTGTACAACTCATCTTGGTTACTGACGGATTTTCTTACATCCTATATGGTGTCATCACTCATACACAGTGCACAAGAATATTTCTTTCGATATCCAGCACTCACAGGGGTAAACTTGAGAAGGGACTAGTATTTCTTGACAATAAAGAATATAAATACATAAAGAGGGACTTATAGCAGTGTATATATATATATATATATATATATATATATATATATATATATATATGTATATGTATATATATGTATATATATACATATATATATATACATACATACATATATATATATATATATATATATATATATATTATATATATATATATATATATATATATATATATATATATATATATATATATATATATATATATATACAAAGCATGAAGGTATGCAAAATTCTCATAGGTAACAATATCTGGATAACATTATACCATTATACCTCAAGCTCACGCGACGTAAAAAAAAAAAAAAGGTTCCATTCATATATAAAACAAAACAAAAAACCTACCAAATAAAAACAATCGGATCAACCTCGAGTTTCCTGAAACCCAGGTTTAAAACGAAGAAATCCAACTCCCTTATCAAGCGTCCCATTTTGTCATCATGCACAAACCCCTTTCAAAGACGACACCACTACTCGTAGGGATTATGTAAATGCTTGAAAATCAAAAGATAACCGTTTGTTGTGTATATCAAAGTTCCAAGTTATCTATTAATGTCAAATACAACGAGGCTTGTGTGTGTGTGTATGTGTGAAGTGTTGTGAGTAAATGATATAAACGTGTTCTTCTGGGTCCCACTGGTGCTCTCAATTACGTTGTGGAGGTATTTCGGGGAAGTTCGAGAGAGAGGGGACGACTCGAAGGAAAGAATTCTCAATTAAATGTCTGATTTTAATCCAAAGAGTCAGATATGTAATGCGTTTTGTTTAACCTTTTTTCTTGTAAATGTTTTATTTGAATTTATATGTTCGTCATATGCTCATTAACCTAAAGCACCTTTCACGTATAAACTACTTTAATCTTTGAGTTTGTAGTTTATTTTACAGGTTCTCGGCACTACGATGCCTTTTCTTCATGAAGGCTTAATAGCTGAAACCTTGAAAAAAAAGGCAATACAAAAACAGATAACATTCATTAGGCGACAAATACACCTATCCGAGTTTAGACAACTACAAATTATCATTGAATCCGATTTATAGGTGAAACAATCTGATAATTAAGGAGAGGGAAGGGTTTAAGGGGATTAGACTACATCATGAATTGTTTAAGCCAGTTCAAGAAGTTCTTTCCGTTAAGTCGTCCCTTCTTTTTACTGTCCTCTCTGCCTCAAGCCATCCGGGTATTATACTAGTTTGCTCACTCAGCCTTCCTTGATCTCATCGCTTCTTATAAGATTAAGTTGTTGTTATAAAATGACACAAACCATCCTTATCGCACAATCACGGGAGTTTTTAACTGTTTAAGAGTTTGAAATATTAATCGTCCTTCTACTTTCTAACTCCACATTCTCTGTATCTTTGTCACCTTACTCTCAATCCTCGACTCCTTAACCGGATTCTTAGCAGGGAGTTGGTGCCATCAAAAGGGCGATCAGAGATACTTTTATATAACGTGTTTAAGGAGGAAAAGTGTCTCCTTGCATCCAACTGGGTTAAAGACAAATAATCCCTTCCAAACATATTTTCTTTCTTCGGGCCTGAAGTAGATATGGGCGTAATATTGCCCATACCGTCGGCCTTATCTCGTATATCTTAATATTATGCCCCAAGACGTCCAATTCCTTGCATCTCTGTAACTTGAGATAAAAAGGGAGCTCATGTTCCATCCTATACTAAAGTCAATTCTTTTTAGTGAGGCAGATTTGCAGAGACTCCCAGGGGTACCCTTTTAGCTTGGAAAAGTTTCCCGCTCGATGATTGGTTGGACAAGATAATTCTAACCAATCAGATAGCAGGAAACTTTTCCGAGCTAAAAGGGCACCGCAGCGAGTCAGTGCAAATGCGCCTCATTAAAAACAACTGAGTATAGAGTCGTCCAGTTTATCACGAGACTATCAAATAGTGAGTCTACATATTTCTTATATTTTCCATGATCGAAAATATCACATTTGCGTTGACTGGGATGATTGATACAGATCAACATCTATTTGCAACTGCTAACATTAAAACAGTCAATAAAAATAGAGTCATAACCGATACAACCATTTATATATCCGAGTCAAATGATCGCTATTTGCCTTTAATATCAAAATAGTTATCAAAATCAAACAAGTGTCATTGGTAGGAGTAAGCAATCGCCCATATAGTTGATATGCATGTTATTTTTGACACTAAGTGTAGCCTTCACAATATGAAACAGTCATGATGGATTCAGGATAAATGTATGTTAATATAAAAAAGTTTCACTCGCGAATCTTTACAAGACAATCATGGTTATTTTTTACGATTCCAAACAAAACAAGAATCAATAATGACCAGAAAAATATATGAAAACTTGTTAAATGAATGAAATAACAAATATCTGCCATTGCAATAAAATCAAATATAATTTCGACGGTTACATACATATTACTATTGTGATTTTATTCTTGTTCAAGTACATTTCTTGAATTAAAAACGAATATACAAATATCATATGCATTACATATCCTTAGATAAAGTCATTTAGTATGACATTGAGCATAATGAGCAACAAAATAAATAAATCCATGAACAAAAATCCCTTTCGATGGCACCTTCTCCTAGCGTTCCACCATGAACAAACACTGCAACTATTCCGTCTTTTCCACCAATATTTTTGATATATTGAAACTTTTTAATGACGTTCGATTTGTTAAATTGTAAATATTTTCACAGCCATAATTTAGGTTTAATTAGTTATAATGTACATATTTTACATTTAAGGTTCTTCACCAAGCCGGCCTAAGAAAAATAAAAATAAAAAGGAGTATTCTCTGTGTTAATGAATGTCAGATCAGTTGGTTGACTTATACAGCGTGGAAGTATGTTGAACAGTTATCTGAAGTGGACGAAGTGAGAACATTATTTTGTAATTCCCTTCCTCTACCTTTTTTATATAATATTACACTTAGCTGACTTCGCTAGACACATCTAAGAACTCTCTTCCATACACTCCCTACGCTCAAGTATGATCCGTGCTGCTTATTTCTATTTAATGTACTGTATAATGTACTGTATAATGCAAAATGCAATACCACTAGGAAAATTGAGAAACGTACAAGAAGGTAACGGTTAATCAAACCACTTAGAAGTTCAAGAGACTGAACGTTTTATTATGTATCAAATGGATATATATATATATATATATATATATATATATATATATATATATATATATGTAAAAATATATCTATACATATATATATATATATATATGTATGTATGTATGTAAAAATATATCTATACATATATATATATATATATATATATATATATATATATATATATATATATACAGTATATATATATGTAAGTATATATAAACATACATATATATATATATGTTTATGTAAATATATATATATATATATATATATATATATAAATATATATATATATATATATATATATATATATATATATATATATATATATATATATATATAAAACCACTATTGAAAATGACAATACTTTCAACAAGAAAAGAATTCTCGAGTATAAAAAAGGTTCACTGCTTACATGTAAAACAACCAAGAGAGCTATTTTATGCTATGGAAAAGGTCTCAAAATAAACACATAAAACATCAGGTATAGAATAATCATTTTAACTTTTTGGGGTTTACAAAAACTTGTAATATCATCAAGCAGTCACTTTCCCCCTCGTTCCTCTCCCCCTCCCCTCCCTTCTACCCCCTCCCCTCCCTTCTACCCCCTCCCCTTCCCTCTTTTCAACTGCATTTGCAGAAGCTTTGTATCATAATACGTTTGTTAATAAATACCGAGAACACTACGCGGAGTGATTTTTCCATTCCTTAAATACAGGTTTTTAGGTAATAAAATATTTATACTTTGTGATGTTTCACCTCTTATCTCTCAGATTCATTACATACTTGTGTATGTACTCTGTGATATATATATATATATATATATATATATATATATATATATATATATGTATATATATATATATACATATATATATATATATATATACATATATATATATATATATATATATATATACACATATATATATATATATATATATATATATACATATATATACATCTTATATAATGTATACATATACATACATACAGTATACAAATGTAAAGATAATTTGAGCTAGAGTTTGTGTTAAAAAAAGGTTGTTACCGGAAAAAAGTGAAATTGAAGAAAAAATATATTGAACAAATGCAACTTATACTAATATAAGGAAATGGAGAAATGCAGTCAGTAAAGAATGCCATGTTGTATAGATAGAATCTTTAGTATTTATTTTTTTGTTATTACTGATGAATGAATCATGACGATGTAAATTAAAAAAAAATTCGATGACAGTTTATTAAATGCCTCTTGACGATGTAAAGAGAGAAGTTAAAATAAAATTCGATGACCGTCTAATAAATGACTCTTGACGATGTAAAGAGAGAAGTTTAAACAAAATTCGATGACAGTTTATTAAATGACGCTTGACGATGTAAAGAGAGAAGTTATAACAAAATTCGATGACCGTCTAACAAATGACTCCTGACGATGTAAAGAGAGAAGTTAAAACAAAATTCGATGACAGTTTATTAAATGACTCTTGACTATGTAAAGAGAGAAGTCAAAATATAATTCGATGACCGTCTAATAAATGACTCCTGACGATGTAAATAGAAAAGTTATAACAAAATTCGATGATCGTTTAATAAATGACTCTTGACGATGTAAAGAGAGAAGTTGAAAACAAAGTTCGAATATGAAATTTTTTCGTAGTTAGTGGGAGTGGTTATTCAATTACTGACTAGGGTGTGGAAGGTATGTCTACATGGCGAAAAGATTTCCAAAGGAATGGATGAGATAAATATTTGTCACGGTACAATTATTTAGGTTGTTGTTGTTGTTGTTGTTGTTCAAAGCATACTTGGTTTCGTACAGAATAAATCAAATGGTTCATACATATACTAAACGAATTTATATAGAACAGACAGACCATTTTGGAAAAGGAGAAAAGCTTTACTGACAAAAGACAAGTCTAATGAAATACAGATGAAAAACAACATAAAGATATACATATCAACAATTAAATGTGTACAATAATAAACAGAAGTTGAAAACGTGTAGATGCCAATATACCAAAAACAAGAAAAAACAACATGAAACAGAGACACAATTAACAATAGGTTACTTTCCATATGAAAATTGCTTGAGGGGATAAAAACAAAAGACCATCCAACGATGGAATAAATCATAATTATAATTGTTGTGAAAAGGGTAAGCATCTCTATCTATATATTCCTTTTGAAGATAGATAGATATATCACTAATATTTATTGAATATTTTTTAATGTCCTGGAAAATTTTTGAATAGAAAATGAAAAGGAGAGGAAACGTTGATTTCACGAGCAAGTAACGGCAGACATTTTAAAAGGGATTTTGTTAAACCCCAATCAAATCTGTAGTTTAAATACGAACTAAATTACATGTACAAATTGTTTTCATAATTTTCTTAAAGGAAATACAATATTTGGTAAGAAGTGGTTCAGAATGACAGGTACCTTGGAAATGAACGTCACACGAGACTCATTAATTTAACCCTTTTTTTAGATTAACAATTTCCCATCACAACAAATGGACGGACTAAAATAGTTAAGGGCAAAGAAGGTGAAAAAATAATATAGCAATATGATGTATAGAAACATTCTGAATAATAAGTGAGAGAGATGCCAGAATGCCTTTGAACTGATAAATTATTGCTTCAATTCTAAATGAGAGTGCTTGATTTCATATCTTGGTGATAACCAGATTTGTGAGTAAATTTAGAGTGAAATGAAAAATTGCATGTGGTATAAACAGACCAAAATCATTCATGACACATGTGAAATGCTGAGTGTTACGGATGACGAGAATGGATAGAATGTTTATTAACACCAATTATAAGCTTTACTATGTGAAAAATTTATTGGGAACATCAATCTTTAATCAAAAGTCTAGTTATATGGAGAGGAAATTGTAGTCTTTTGTCTTAATATATTTTGATTTCTACAAAATCCTTATTACTATAATTTCCATATAAAACTAAATTAAACATGATGCCTAACTATTTTAAATCATATGGTTACAGAAATAATACATGAACGAGCATTTTGCTCTTTAGAAGGTAAAATTACGTATTATAAAGAAACTTTGTAAGAACAAGGAAATTTTACAAAATGTATTTATAAAAAAATTCTGAAACGGTTTCGGTATTCAATATGGGCTTTGTCAGCTTATTTTCTCTAAATTTGAAAGTTTATCTAGTTCAAACATTTTAAAAATTTCTTAAAACTTTGATGTAAACTTGAGGCATACTTTCAAGACTGCATGTCTTCCCTATTACTGAAGCTCTGGTGTCTTACCTGAAAGGCTTCTACTTATAAAATGGCGAAGAGCTCACCTACTCTCGAACTCTTATGTTTAAATTTATTCAATATGTAGAAGGATCCTCGGTGAACTATGCTTTCGTATGTTTTGCAAATTCCCCCAGGGTGTAATTGTGGAGATCCTCCAAGAAAGAATTCGTGAACATTTGTTCTTGAAAGGAGACTACTTCAGCTTTTTTTTATTTCGAACAAAGCCTTGCTGGTAAGATCACTAGAACCTGACAGACTGACTGACAGACTCTTGTTGGAACAGCATAGCTTAAGATGGATAGAAAAGTTTTAAGCATTTGGAAGATTTTTGGAAGGGGTAATGAGCAGGAGAGGACTGAACATCCAGTATACAAAGAATTGTATGCAAAACATGGAAGAATGATAATTAGGTAATGCTGAGGGCATTGAGAGTATTTACAATAGAAGATAAAGTTATTGAAAGCGATTGAAATTATCTAAGATGGAAGTCAAAAATTGGTTAGAATAGGTACAGTAGACAGGTGGTTGAATTGGTGTTTAAAGTCGGATGCAGACAAGGATTATAATTCTCCATGGCTATTTGATATCTTTACAGAGGTAGAAGTCAAAGAAAGGGCGGTGGGTGATGATGCAAAGTTATAACTTATGATTGGAGTATGGAATGGTTACTGTTCAAAGATGACAAAACCCTAAGTAGGGATGAAGAGACTGTAGAAACTAGTATATAAGAACCTAGTAAGTAACAAAAAGCAATGTCATGTTGGTAGATAAAAACAAATATAAAAGAAGTTTTAATATTGAAGGTGGAAGAAAAAAAAACCGATTTGCATAAATATTTTGGAGTAAATATAATAGATGAGGAAAGTGGCGAGTCACAACAGTTGAAGTAATTCAGTTAGCACTGTGCAAAATATTTGGAAGAACCTCCAATTGTATATAGATACCTATGATGGAAATTGTAGAGGGACTGTTAAGCCAACTTTCCTTTATGGAAGTGAAGAGTGGATGCTGAATATATATATATATATATATATATATATATATATATATATATATATATATATATATATATATATTTAAAAGGTCCAAGTGGCTAAGATGATTTTTTTGCTAAGTAAAAGCCTTGTAGGAGGAATTGAAAGGGGGAGAAATAAGGAGATAGGTAGAATTAGTAAAAGTTTTGTGCGTGGAAGAATGAATCACAATATTTTGAGATGGTTCCGTCATGTGGAAGAAATGGACGAAAATAGTTTGAAGAAAAGGATGTATAATCCGGAAGAGTTAAGAAGGAACTGACGATAACCTTAGAAAATGTGGATAGATGGAGTGAAAGAGATACCGATAAGGAAGTAGCATTGAGGCCCTAGTAATGTTTCCTTAAAACATTTCGCATTTTGTTACAAGACTTGGTGTCTCGTTGGAAATCTGGTTTAGGAGCCACTTACCACTGGCTTGGCTTCTTCAGAATCCAAGATGGACGCCTTACATTATAAAAATCGAAAAGTTGTTATAACTTCTGATCAAAGCACAATAGCTTGGTGATATTGGTGTCTATATTTATGTTTTCTAAGGTAAAGGAATCCTATTATGAAGTTATCTTGACAATTAGATTTTGGTGACGAGAATCCAAGTTTACATATCTCCACTATATAATAAATAGCAAGCGTTTGGATATATATATATATATATATATATATATATATATATATATATATATATATATATATATATATATTGTATTTCTTTCTTGACACGTCCAGCGGCATTGCCAGACGTATAAATTCAGTCTCTCCACATCCCTCGGGTAGAAGGGAGAGGGGGTAGTCATATCGTGGTGAGAGAGGGCGTGTGTGTAAAACTTATCTAAATGATGTAGCTGGCAATTTTGACAGGTTGCATACACTAGTGTATATAGCCTATATACAAATATATATATATATAAATATATATATACTTGAAGTTAGTAATCAGGAACCTAAGATATCCTAGTTTTCACAGGTGACCACGCCATCTACAAGATAGTGGTGGACATCACCTTCCATCAACCAGAACTACGAACATTGTAGAGATGCTTGGTGGAACGTATTTCATCATGGATTTTGTTGAGTGTGTCGAGACGTTCATGACTGAGAGTGACTTAGAGGAAGTGAAAATAGCCTAATTTGGCTCAGCTGATAAGATGTTACAAGGGAAGAAATCTACATAGAACGTAAGGGCACTACGGCTGCTATCAAGAGCTACTCGTCCGATGATTGATGGATGATCTCAACAAATTTGCTGCTCAGAGCTATACAACTAGATTGTGGGTAAACATCATCATCAAACTTACATTTCTTATGATCACATGAAGGGGACTGCCTATGCATGTGTAAACAGCAGAAGCTATGATACTGTACTTTTTCATTGACCACAAGTGCAATTATTCCAGATATGGTCTCTATTTTGTGTGCTCGGAGACCTGGATAGACCCTGAGCTTTTGAATTGATTCTGCCATAGAAAACAGCTATTGCACCACATAGCTGATCTTTACAATGGACAATGGATTGATATGTTCATAGAGACCAACTGTATGAGGAAAGGGCCTGGACCTGGTGACATAATTGGAAACACAGAGTCCTCAAACAATGGCAACATAGGTGTAAGGTATGGATGTAATCATGACTCTAACTGATGAACTCAGATGTCTGGTAAAAAAAAGTGCTGGCACATGATGCACAAAATGGAATCTGCAAGCTGGATTCTTCAGGATGGAAATGATCAAAAGTCACTATCTGCAACTCTGGAATCATGCACTGACCCGTCATAGATCATGAGGCGATCTACACTGATGTGATTGCCTCTTCAATGAGCCGGTGAGATCTGAACTTGCAAAATGTGCTTGACACCAAGTTGGCTGCATACCCATGTCAAATGCAATTAGCCATGAAAAAAATCACACAGAAAAAGGTTCTAAAGTTGAAGCGTCAGATCACTGAAATGAGGGTCTAACAGCCAGGGTGGTAGATGAATCAGCAGTTCTTTGAACACTGAACTATCTAGTACATGGAACTGGTGAGACATTTATATCAGGCTTCAAAGCATGGCTCTTCAAGTGCTTAGCTGAAGCTGATGTGTACTTACTTTGTGTGATACTTCGATTTTTCAACAAAGGTACCACAAGGTTTACCCTAACAAAAACTCCCTGTGTCCACCAGCTTGATGGCAAGACACAACTGCTTGCTAAAATATGTATTTTAAAACAGCGCAGCTCATAAAAAATGGCTGAACTTGCATATTTAAGAACTATGGCTGCTAACAAGAGCTATTCATCCAATGACGATGGATGATCTCAAAAAATTTCTTGGCGATTATGCCGCTCAGAGCCATATGACTAAATTATGAGTAAACAACATCATCAAAACTACATTCCTTATACTGATAAGATGGTATGTGTAAACAGCAGAAGTTATGATATTGTACTTGTTCACTGCCCACAAGTACAGTTATGACAGATATGGTCTATTTTATTTGGTCAATGACCTGGCTAGACCCGGAGCTTTCGAATTGATTTTTCCGGAGGGAATCGTTACTGAACCACATTGCTGGTCTCTACAATGGACAATGGATTGATATGTTCATGGAGAACAACTGCATTAGGAAAGGGCTTGGACCTAGTGGCATAATTGGAAACACAGAGAGTCCTCAAACAATGACAACATAGGTGTAAGATATAGATGCCATCATGACTCTGACTGGTGAACTTAAGCAGATGTCTGGGAAGAAAGAGTGCTAGCACATGATGCACAAAAAGAAGTCTGCAAGCTGGGTTCTTCACGACGGACGTAATCGTAAGTCACTAACAGCAACTCTGGAATCATGCAGTGACCCGTTGTAGATCATGAAGTGATCTACATTAGTGACTCAGCGAGATCTGAACTTGCAAAGTGTGCTTGACATCGAGTTGGCTGCATACCCCTCTCAATGTTTAAGGCTGATAGTCAAATGTAATTAGCCATGGAAAAATCCACACAGAAAAAGATTCCCAAGGTGGAAGTGTAAGAACACTTGAATAAGGGTCCAACAGTCATGGTGGTTGAGGTATCAGCAGTACTTTGCAACTGAATTAACCAGCACATGGAACTGATGAGACATTTATATCAGGCTTCAAAGCATGGCTCTTCAAGTACTTTTCCGAAGCTGATGTGTACTTTTGCTTTGTCTGATACTTTGATTATTACACAAAGGCACCGCAAGGTCTACCCAAGCAAAAACTTCCCGTGTCCACCAGCTTGATAGCAAGATATGACTGCTTGCTAAAATACATATTCTAAAAGAACTTAGCTAACAAAAGAAATGGCTGAACTTGCTTATTTGTATATAAATCTTAAGTAATAACAGCTTTTTGCAGAATGTGACACATGAACACAAGCTAGTTGTTTCTGCGGCTCAGGCCGCAACCTCATAAGTCTCCATGGGTTACACGACAACCCAACTTAATCTCGCATCAATACAGGAAGACGACATCATCATTACTCAACAAGCAAACCATCTTGCAAAGGACAACTCAAAAGTTTTGCATTATAGCTATATGTGAGGACACTTACATATTTGCACTTCTTTTATACTTTTACTCAAATTAGAAACTTTGGACCTCCCAATTATGCAATCTACAATCAATTATTGATGTTACATTAACCTAAAGCAAATTGCTTGCTGATATCCGAAGATCATGCCTGAAATTTTGGCCTTGTATGCTATAAATGGCTGTAATACTGTTATTGCTTCCCATGGAACTGGCAAAACCAAAGCAATTGTTGTGACACAAAAGGTTATAAACTAGATCAGCTCGACCAACCAACTGCACATTTTGACAAATATTGCAGTAGGCAATGAAATTCAGGTGAGCTTGTTATGGCATCTCAACAGAATTATCTTCTATGGTCGAGATCCATCAGGAGGCAGAAGACTGAAAAACCATGACAGTGCTAAAACTTTGTAGCCTACCACCGACAACTGGGGCATTTGAGCAGGACAATTGCACAGCTTGTAGCTTGTTATATTGCCCTGACTGAATATTTACCTCCTTTTGACCCAGCAAAACAAGGAGGGGAAAGAGATGACATTAATAAAAAGTCTTGTCCCAATAACATGAAGAAGAGAGTTAGAATACATACTTAAACTGGTCATCTGTGGGAACAGCCAACCAGGCAAAGGTTGGAGAATTGATTTTACGGAATGCTAGCTACCCTTTACAATGTCTTGTATTGTGTCAACCCCTTAAGTATGAAATAAATTGCAACACATGAGGCTGGAGAAGCAGATGAAGAAAATTATGAAAATCTGGATAATGATGATTAACAGTGTGACAGATCTATAAACATTTATTTTTGTGATGAACTTATATCATGAACTATACTTATTTTTTCCCCAGAAAGTCTTGTGCAAATATTGTTCAATATACGTGTATTTGGTATAGTAGTCCAGCTTTGTGAAATTATTTAGTTCATGTCCAATTGTATGTTTTATTTAACAATGTATATCATATAATAATATCTTTGTATCTTAGAAAAGACAATCCCTTCTCAGATTGTGCCTCTTATAGTAATATCCTATAGTATACTGTATAATTTTCAATTAGCACCTTTCCTCTAAACTTGGATTTACATCACCAAAATTGACCTAAAGGTTAAAATAACAACAAAATTAGATTCTTTGACCTTAGAACCATACATATAGACACCAGCATAGTATTGTACTTACAGCAGAAGTTATAACAACTTAACGTACGGCTGCCATCTTGTATTCTGAAAAAGCAAAGCCAATGGCACGTGACCACTCAGCCAAATTTTCTACTATACATCTAGTTCTGTTAAATAAAAAAAAGTTAAGTAGGGATTGCAATGTTCAGGGGCTCAACCCCGGACTAAAGGGACTTGATAACCATGGAGAGCTAGAGTTTGTGGGGGGGGGGGGCTATGACATTTAGAGATAAGCTCCAGGTAATCTGAACGAACGAACGAACGATCAAACAAACGAACTAGCGAGAATACTTGCAGGGGAATTCATTGTATCATTGATGGTCAATGTTGTAGGAGAGACCATGATCCTCACTCACCCTTTTTGCAGAAGCAAGAGCAAGGAGGGATACTGTCTTGAGGGTAAGGTCTCGGTCTGAAGTGCAATGCAATGGTTCGTAGGGAGCTTTCTTCAGAGCACAGAGGACGTTAACCACATTCCAAGGAGGAGGTCTCAACTCCGGCTGAGGGCAAGATAACTCAAAGTTCCGTATGAGCATAGACAATTCTGCCAAGGACGGCAAAGGAACCTCTTTCAGTCTAAAGATCTGGCTCAAGGCTAAGCAATAGCCTTTTACCACTGAGACTGAGCAGAGTTTTTCCTTTCGGAGATACAATAAAAACTCGGCAATTAAAGGAATAGCGGCAATGAAAGGAGAGACACCCTTTCCACTACACTAGCCCCAGAAGATGCCCCACTTCACCTGATAGACAACGATACAGGGCTTCTTGAGGTACCTGAGCATCTTTTCCTGGTTGAAAAAAAAAGCCTCTCTGAGTGAAGAGATGGTGGATAACCTCTAGGGGTAACATCGCAGGGATGCGACTCCTCTGTGGTATATCTTCACGTGAGGTTGACGAAAAAGGTCATGTGAGGGGGACAACGCCCTCAAAACCTCCATAGGAGCAGTAGAAAGTCCTAATATCACTTTGCGTGTTGCTATAGTGGATCTATGAGTGTCATAATTAGGTTAGATGAGGATTTCACTTTCTCCATCTATCTGTGTCTTTCAGTAGAGGTTGTCCGCAAGGATGTTCTTGCCTGGAATAAACTGGGGTTTAAGTGAGATCTGCTTGTCCTCTGTCAATCTCAGAATCTCGACAGCTAGATGGCAGAATTGCAACGAAAAAGCACCTCCTGTTTGTTCAGGTAAGCCACCAATGCAGTGTTGTCCCTCATCAGCACTACTGATTTACCTGTAAGGAGAAGTTGGATGTTTTGAAGGCTAGAAAGGCGACCTTCAATTCTACGAGGTTCATGTGGCTTTAACGATTGGTGCCAGACTATGTGCTGAAGCAGATGAGTGCACCATCCCTCCTGTAATGCGTTCATGAAGTGCTTCATGCCCGGAAGGGGGGAAAGAAGGAGGACACCTTGATGAGGATTGAAGTCTTGCATCCATTATCATAAGTCCTTCCTGTGTGTCGGTTCTATCAGGACTGGTTTCTCCAGAGAATTCATAATTTTGGGACCAGGTGTTCACATTGGGTAATAAGCATTCTAAGAAACCTATGTGCCCCAATAGTCGCTGCCACAGATGGGCTAGCAGCAACATCTGCAAGAGAAAGGGGAAAAGTCAATCCTTTGATCTTTTACATACTGTTCTGAGATGAAAATATCTTTCCCATTCGAATCGATGTGCATTCCCAGGTACACCAGATCCTGATTTGGTTGCAGAGATAACTTCTTGAAATTTACCATGATCCCCAGTTCGTGGCAAAACTCGAGAAGCATGTCTTTGTGTAGGAAAAGGGTCTCCACCGAATGCGCCAGAATCAGCCAGTCATCCAGATAGCGGAGGAGATGGATGCTGTTGGCGTTGGCTCAGGCTGAAACTCGTGTGAACACTCTCGTGAACATCTGAGGTACTGTTAATAAGCTGAAGCACAGCATTTGGAACTAGTATAACCTACTGTGCAGATGGAATCTCAGGTACTTCCTTGAGGAGGGGTGACCCAGAATCTGGACGTACGAGTCTGTCAGTTTCACTGTGATCATAAAGTCTCCTGTCTGACCATGGCAGCAGTCTGCATCCTGAATGCAGTTGGATGGATAATCTCGTTCAGAACAGAGAGATCTATGACTGGTCTCTAACCTCCAGAAGCCCTTACTACAAGTAAGAATTGACTGAAAAAGCCTCAGGATCCATCTACAACTTCTTGAAGAGCACCTTTCTCTAAAATCAAAGAGACTTCCACCTGAAAGGCAATGTCCTTCACCAATTCCTTGGTGAGGGGTGGGGGACTTGACAGGTGACAAATCAGGGGACGGGAAAACTGGGGAAAGGTACAACGTACCCTGTACAAAGGACACGTACTGTCAAAGATTCGGGTCCTTGGCTCTTCCAATGCTGTCACCCGAGTTGGTGGTATTGCAGGGAAAATGCAACCCCCCAATTGCGGATAGTTTTTCTTGTGTGTTGCTTCTGCCTCCCCTATCTCTGTAGCCTTTCCCTTGAAAGGATTGTCTCGGTTGGGAGGTCTCTTGGTGATATTCTGGCCTATTGGAAACGCCTCTGCCTGACGATCGCCGGACAAGGGTGCAAGTCCCACACAAGCTCAATAGTTTCCTGTAGGGTTTGCATCCTCACCATCCTTGAGAGCTAAGGATGATGGAGGGGTTTCGGGGAGCCCATAGATCTACTTGTAGGGTCATCAGCAGCAATTGCCTGGCACTCCCTGGTCCTAGCTTGGATGGAGATGGGGCTTGGGCGCTGATCATATGTATATTTAGTCAGTTTCTATGGCTTTGTTCTATTATCTAGGATAGTGTCAATGTCCCTTACCCCTGCCATTCATGAGCAGCCTTTAATGGTCCATCCATGAAGAGGCCTGAAGGGTTGCCATTTAAAATCTCTCCATCACTAGGGCGTCGCTTGAAGCAAAGGCGACTGGTTGCGAAGCCAACTTACACAGGGACAAGCCTTGGGTCATGGCCAATACCCCTCAGTCTATTGACAGGGGATTAGGAATATCCGTCAGAATATCGTAATATTTCTGCTGTCTGACAAACAGAGGAGGAAGTATTCTCAAGGAGTTGTTTAGTTTGAGGAAGTCCTTCATCACAGAAATCTGTGATTCCACCTTCCTTGGGGAACCCTCCACCAGTTTAGACCCATTAGTTCTGGGAGCAGTGCAGAGTAGATCTAAGGATGTGTTCTCACCTTCTGGAGTGGAGTGAGTGAGTTCTGCAATGCCGTTGACTTTGTGGATGCAAGCCAACACCTGCAGGAAGATGGAGACAGCCTAACAAAGTTTAGTAGTTGGAGGCTTATGGTTGGCTACCAAGAGTGATATATCTCTCTTGATAGCTCGATTGGTAGAATCCCTGCTGGCATGGTTTCAGCAAAGAGGCATAGGTTCAAATCTCTATCTCTCTTGATAGCTTGATTGGTCGAGTCCCTGCTGGCATGGTTTTGGCTAAGATGAATAGGTTCGAATCTCTGCCCAGCCAGCAGCATTTATCATACAAGAATTTCCAGTGTATTTATATTCCCAAAGATAGAATTCGATAATAAATGCCATTGTGGTTGATATTTACATTGATTTAAATCACGAGTGATAGTAATATATATATATATATATATATATATATATATATATATATATATATATATATATATATATATATATATATTTCTGTATGCGTATGTATTTATATATATACTGTATATATATATATATATATATATATATATATATATATATATTTATGTATGTGTATGTATATATATATTTATGTATGTGTATGTATATATATATATATATATATATATATATATATATAACAACAAATGCAGCCCTTTCTAGTCCACTGCAGGACAAAGGACTCTGACATGTCGTTAATCATGTCTGGGGTTTAGCCAGCTATCACCACCACGCTGGCCAATTGCGAATTGGTGGTGGTGGGATACTTTAGTCTAATCCGTCACAGCATACCAACCTAGTATGGGTGACCCTGGCTAGTAGGCTACAGCTTTGCTGATCATGGTGATACACAAACCCTTTCAACACGTGCCATTCCTTTGTATACGACCCTAGGGTTATTGGTGCTAAATGGTTAATATTCCAAGAAAAATTAAGAAAAAATTTCAAAGGTCATGAAACTGATATCTGCCAGTTTCAGTCAGCAGGGAGCAAAAAGAAGCTGAAGAAGTTTAAAAGTAGGCATGGCAATGGTAAAGTTGTGGCCGAATTGGAGACAAAATACATTTGTAGTTTTCAGAAGATGACCTGGTTGGTCGTTAGTCTGGATATTTATCATTATCCCTTTAGATTGTTGTTGGTAGAACAGCTGAGCTTCCTACTAAAACTAATCAGGGTCGTAAGAGTTTTAGCTACTAGTTATAAATATCAAGAGGCCTGGTTATGTAAGCGTTGAGGCAAAAATATAACCAATCAAAAATTTACCCACTTAAGCATAAAAATTTGGATATTTCAAGTCCATGAGTCTTATAACTGTTAGTATCATGAAATTTCCAAATTTTATAGTGTATGTGAATAAGATGACACTAAGAGACATGGGAAAGAACAGCCGGAACATTAACTGCCGATTGGACTTCAGAATGACTGTTAAAAAAAAAATAAACATTCAGTCTTCAACATAGCCGAAGTTAGAGTAAATGGTGTAATCAACTGTACATATTGGATTTCAATTGTAAAATCAATATGAGGTAAGAATGACATAGAAAATGGAAGTTGAGAAGACAATAAAGCACTTTACTTTCATATAAATATGGTTTTGGTTTAATCAGATGTACAGTTAACCGGATGTAAAAAGTAAATATCAGGAAAGGTTGAAAATGGCATATGACGAGGTGAGAGTAAGAGAAACTGGTAATTTAGAGGAGGAGTGGAAGTTAGCAAAAGAAAATTTTGTTGGGATTGCAAGTGATGTATGTGGCAAGAAGGTGGTTGGAGGCAGCATGAGGAAGGGCAGTGAATGGTGGAATGAAGGAGTGAAGGTAAAAGTGGAAGAGAAAAAGAGGGCTTTTGAAGAATGGCTGCAGAGTAATAGTATAGAGAAGTATGAAAAATATAGAGAGAAAAAGGTGGAAGTAAAGCGCAAGGTACGTGAGGCAAAGAGGGCAGCTGACCTGAGGTGGGGTCAGGGACTGGGTCAGTCATATGAAGAGAATAAGAAGAAGTTTTGGAAAGAGGTGAAGAGAGTAAGGAAGGCTGGCTCAAGAATTGAAGAGACAGTGAAAGATGGAAATGGAAGGTTGTTCAAAGGAGAGGAGGCAAGGAAAAGGTGGGCGGAATATTTTGAAAGTTTGCTGAATGTTGAGGATAATAGGGAGGCAGATATAATTGCTGTTCCAGGTGTTGAGGTGCCAGTGATGGGAGATGAGAATGAGAGAGAGATTACAATAGAGGAAGTGAGGAGAGCACTAGGTGAAACGAGAGTAGGAAAAGCATCTGGTATGGATGGTGTGAAAGCTGAGATGTTGAAGGAAGGGGGTGTGACTGTACTTGAATTGTTGGTGAGATTGTTTAATGTGTGTTTTGTGTTGTCAATGGTACCAGTAGATTGGGTCTGTGCATGTATTGTACCACTATATAAGGGCAAGGGAGATATGCATGAGTGTTGTAATTCAAGAGGTATTAGTTTGTTGAGTGTAGTTGGAAAAGTGTATGGTAGAGTACTGATTAATAGGATTAAGGATAAAACAGAGAATGCAATCTTGGAAGTACAGGGTGGTTTTAGAAGAGGTAGGGGTTGTATGAATCAGATTTTTACAGTTAGGCAGATATGCGAGAAATATTTAGCAAAAGGTAAGGAGGTGTATGTTGCATTTATGGATCTGGAGAAAGCATATGATAGAGTTGATAGGGAAGCAATGTGGAATGTGATGAGGTTATATGGAGTTGGTGGAAGGTTGTTGCAAGCAGTGAAAAGTTTCTACAAGGGTAGTAAAGCATGTGTTAGAATAGGAAATGAAGTGAGCGATTGGTTTCCGGTGAGAGTGGGGCTGAGACAGGGATGTGTGATGCCGCCGTGGTTGTTTAACTTGTATGTTGATGGAGTGGTGAGAGAGGTGAATGCTCGAGTGCTTGGACGAGAATTAAAACTGGTAGGCGAGAATGATCATGAATGGGAGGTAAATCAGTTGTTGTTTGCGGATGATACTGTACTGGTAGCAGACACAGAAGAGAAGCTTGACCGACTAGTGACAGAATTTGGAAGGGTGTGTGAGAGAAGGAAGTTGAGAGTTAATGTGGGTAAGAGTAAGGTTATGAGATGTACGAGAAGGGAAGGTGGTGCAAGGTTGAATGTCACGTTGAATGGAGAGTTACTTGAGGAGGTGGATCAGTTTAAGTACTTGGGGTCTGTTGTTGCACCAAATGGTGGAGTGGAAGCAGATGTACGTCAGAGAGTCAATGAAGGTTGCAAAGTGTTGGGGGCAGTTAAGTGAGTAGTAAAAAATAGAGGGTTGGGCATGAATGTAAAGAGAGTTCTATATGAGATAGTGATTGTACCAACTGTGATGCATGGATCGGAGTTGTGGGGAATGAAAGTGATGGAGAGACAGAAATTGAATGTGTTTGAGATGAAGTGTCTGAGGAGTAGGGCTGGTGTATCTCGAGTAGATAGGGTTAGGAACGAAGTGGTGAGGGTGAGAACGGGTGTAAGAAATGAGTTAGCGGCTAGAGTGGATATGAATGTGTTGAGGAGGTTTGGCCATGTTGAGAGAATGGAAAGTGGCTGTCTGCTAAAGAAGCTGATGAATGCAAGAGTTGATGGGAGAAGTACAAGAGGAAGGCCAAGGTTTGGGTGGATGGATGGTGTGAAGAAAGCTCTGGGTGATAGGAGGATAGATGTGAGAGAGGCAAGAGAGCGTGCTAGAAATAGGAATGAATGGCGAGCGAATGTGACGCAGTTCCGGTAGGCCCTGCAGCTTCCTCCGGTGCCTTAGATGACCGCGGAGGTAGCAGCAGTAGGGGACTCAGCAGTATGAAGCTTCATCTGTGGTGGAAAATGTGGGAGGTTGGGCTGTGGCACCCTAGCAGTACCAGCTGAACTCGGCTGAGTCCCTGGTTAGGCTGGAGGAACGTAGAGAGTAGAGGTCCCCTTTTTTGTTTTGTTTCTTGTTGATGTCGGCTACCCCCCAAAATTGGGGGAAGTGCCTTGGTATATGGATGGATGGGACAGTTAACCCCCAAAAATATTTAAGACGTGGCTGTAATTAATCAATATATTGGTATGCGACCAAACTATTTTATAAAATAAGAATAAAGGAGGGAGTGAATTGAAGAAACTTAAGTTCTAAATTCTTCAGATGAACTAATGCTGCCCCAGTTCTCTAGCAAAATCACTTAAAAACCAGTAACGGTTGACTGCAAATTTTTTACAATGAGATTGTGTTGCCTTCACAATATTGACAACTAACTTTTGAATTACAAAAGAAAGTTGATTTCCACGTTGGTAATAGTTCTTATTCCCCTAAAAAGGGTTACAACTATTAACACAGTCCAACATATATTCAAGAGTTGGTGGTTCTTCCCCTTCTTTGAAAGATATGAAAATTTCATTCTAGAAACAACAGCCATCAGTAGATAAGTTGAAGACTGCTACTTACAATGCTCATAATATTTATCTCTACACTTTTATGGCCTCTTTTTACAAAATGGCCAGTTCAGTATAATTACTTAATAAACTAAATAAAATCAGACTGAAAGTACAATGTAGTTAAAGATACCTTAGGTAGGAAAAGCCTTTTTCTTGCATCAGAAGTTCTAGCAAGTACTTCTTTACTTCTTTACCATAATTGTAAACTACAATTTATCTACTTTGATTCCAGTCTAACTATCCAGGTTACAATGTAACATTATAGTAATATAGTAAACATTACTGGCAATAAGTACACCCCAGATATACAAGAATACAGTATCCCCAAAGTTTTAGAAACAGAGTTTTCTTATAGTTTCTGGAATGTCTCATATCTCCTCCCCCCCCTCAAAGACATTCGGCTACCAAAACATTTGAATGGGGATATCTTTTTTAGGCCTACACTACTCATTATCTTTAAGATCACTCGCCAATATCTTTTGAGTTCATCATAAATTGAACAGAAAGAAAGGATATTCTAGAATAAAATTTGGGTCCTTTAAACCCAGCTTTAGAAATTTTCTGAACTTAATATCATACTGTATCATCAAAATTACATGGTTCACCATTGGGACTTAATGGAATAAATAACAACCTTATCAAGAAATCAACAATGAAATTTACTTTAAAATTGCTTATTCTGTTGGTATGATATTATATTTTGTTAGCCAAAGAAATAGAATGATCATTTAAGCTTTTTCATACAAGTCTTCAAACATCCAAATGCAACCATTCTGTATTTCATTTAAAATTGTGCCAATACTTGCGTCTATAGCAGATGGATCTCATGGAATATATGTTGTTAAGACAATAACTGTTGTTGTCTACTATCTCAAAAGGTTGCTACATATGTCTGGAGAGGAGTAGAATAGGAAACTAAAAAAAAAATCCCCCAACTCGGAATATGAAAAGCATTTTCTTGGAGACCCATTTAACACCAAAGACCTTCTTTCAAATTATTTGTATGCACGTGCACAATTTGTGATGCAAAGAATAAATTTAAAGGATTTTAAAGGAGTAAAAGTTCAGTCGTATCAAACATAACAACCTTGGAAGGCAGACTAAAGCATTTCAAAAAGATTACCCCAACTATGGTATACCTAGATAGATGATCTACGTCAGTTTTGTCAGTAGAAATTAGGGTAATTATACTGACACCTATAAAAGCACATTGAGAGTGCAGACCTCCGCCACGCTGTTCATTCCTCGAAACCAGAATCAGTTTAGACCGTAGGCGTATTTGAAGTTGGTATGGCAACCATGTGCGAACTTGGGGTTTGACATAGGACTTTCAAAACTAATCATTGAAAGTTTCACTACTCTATGAGTAAAATTGTGGTCAAGAAGTTCACAAACAAACAGACAAACAGGGGCGAAAACACAACCTCCTCCCAACTTAGTTGGCGGAGGTAAATATAAAATCAAAACACTGTATGTTGAGTAATGTCACTTTGTCATCAGCTCCCGATATTGGATATTGATAGAAGGTACAAATACAGCATTGATCAGTTATCCTCTCAATCAAAACCAGGTTTAGACATTAGCAAAATTATCAACAAACAATGTCCAACATTTCATGTAAGCACAAAATAGAGGAAATTAAGAGATGAAAGATGGCATTAGTTTGTATAAAATTCCATTTGGGAAATAAAATGTAACAAGCCAAATATGGGGAAAGCAAACAAAACACTTGAAAATAATACTAAGTTGGCAAAGCAAACCAATATAATAGCCAAGCAAACGAAATTAATTAGGAACCACGGACAGTGAAACACTCGAGTACATCCAGAGTTGAGACAGATCTCCTTTATACCTTTATCCTCAATTCACTTTCAAAGAGAAAAAACTAAGGCAATAAATGAACCAAAACATGACTTAATGACTAACCCTAAAAATAAAAACGTATCCTCTAGTTTAAAAAAAATATTAATGTTTTGTTTTCGTAATTCAGCTTTGTACATTAAACGGTTCCTATATTTGCGAATGTTTAAATTGTCGTTTGTAAAATCATTCTAAACAATTGATATCTTGATCCTTACAGTTACCACAAAAGGTAAAATAACAAAAGTACATAACCTTTCGTGTCGATATGATATCTCCCATTCCCATCTATGTTGTGGTCAATGGAAGGCGTCATTCCTCCTGGAATATATCCCTCATTCCAACATTGATAGTGGCCACTGAAAGTTGTCATTCCTAAAGATAAAATATCTCCAATTCCAATCTTCACAGTTTTCTTGGAATTTGTTTTCTACTTCTTTAACATCCGCCATTCCTATGTTCATAGCAGTTTTTGTGAACTGTGATTCCTGCCAATGCGACATCTTTAGAACCAGCCATTTCTGCTGATATGACATTTCCAATTATAATCTTCTCAATAGTTCCTGGGAAGTGTTATTACTCCCAATATGACATCTTCCATTCCAATATTGATAGTAGTCCTTGGAATGTGTCATTCTTGTTTCTACTACCCATTCAAATCTTTTCAGTAGTTGGAATCTGCAATTCATGTTGATATTACATCACCCATTCTAATCTTCATTAAGATTATTGTAAGTTTTTCTCCCTACTGGTATGACTTTATCTCAATATTAATAGTGGTCTTGTGAGGCATCCTTCCTAATGATATGGCATTTTCCATTTCAATCCTGATAGTGATCCTTGAAAACTGCCATTAATGTTAATATGACATATTCTATTCCATCCGGACAGAGGTCCTTCAAAGCTGACATTCCTGCTGATGTGACATATC
Source organism: Palaemon carinicauda (assembly GCF_036898095.1). Lineage (NCBI taxonomy): Eukaryota > Metazoa > Arthropoda > Malacostraca > Decapoda > Palaemonidae > Palaemon > Palaemon carinicauda. Next base: position 9,454,560 of record NC_090743.1, read on the forward strand.
ACATTCCAAGCTTCACAGAGGTCACTGTAAGTTTTCATTTCTGCACAGAGTTTACTGGAAGCTGTTATTCCTTAGATTAATAGTAGCCCTGGGAAACAATCATCCATTCTGATTGACAGTGGTCTTTGGAAGCTGTATTTTCTACTGATATTACATAACCTTATCCAATTTTGATGGTAGTCATTGGCAGCGACCCTTCCTGCTGAGGTGATGTCATTACAATCTTCATAGAATCCCCTCTTTTAGGTGGACTTTGAAAACTCATTTATTCTGATCTGATGTCATACATTCCAATCTTCAAGTTGTCATTGGAAGCTGTGCTAGCCTTCGGATATGATGTCTGTCATTCTAATCATGACAACGGTCCTTTATGACATCCACTCTAAGCTTCACTTTCGTCATTGTAAGTTGTCCTTTCTGTTGATATTATATCACCCTCCCAGTCTTCTTTGAGGTCATTGGAAGATACCATTTCAGTTGATATGGCATATCCAATTCCAATCTTAGTACGGGTGTTCAGAAATTGTCATTCCTGCTGGCTGATAGTTTACCCATGAATCTATCATTATTGCTGATATGACATCTCCCATTCCTATCTTGATAGTGGTCCTTGGAAGCTGTTCTTCTTCTTCCTCTTTGTCTGCATCTTTTCCCACTTTTATGGAGTCGATGTTTCTGGCTAGCTTTCTCCATCTACCTCTGTCCCACACTTCATCACCGGTTAATCCCTTTGATCGAAGGCCATCCTTGATACAGTCCATCCACTTTCGCTTAGGTCTCCCTCGCCTTCTCCTTCCCTGTACCTCCATTTCCATCACTCTCCTCCCAATATACTGTTACCTCAGTCTATTTCCTTGGAAGCTGTTAATACTGGCAATTAATAGTGTTCATTGAAAGCTGCCATACCAGCTGATAAGATTTGCCCCATCATAATCTTGTTAGTGGTCTTTGGAAGCTGTCAATCATGCTGATATAATATCTCAAATTCCAATTTAAACAACTGTTCATGGAAGCTCTGTTACATTACGATTAGGCATCTATAACGCCCATCTTAATTTTGATATCTAGAACTTGTCATCCCTTCATATGTGAAAATTCATATTTGCTCCTAAAAAAAAAATCAGTTATTCTAACCTGTTTGTCAATTCCCTTCTCCCATTCTCTCCACATACCAAAACCATCATCAACTCTGTTCATCCACATGAATATATACAGTATGTGTTATCACTAATACAAAAAATAGCCTCCTCCCTCTCACGATCCTCAATGAATTATGGTTTATAAAGGGTACCTTCATAATTTCTAAAATGTATATTCCAATAGGAAAGAAAAATGTAGCTTTACGAAAGCATTATTTGAAAATCACTTATGTTTCTGCATTGCCCACAATATGTAAATTTGTTTGTTCATTTTCTGTGTTAATGAATATACTGCTGTTATGATTGTTAGCTACTTCTACTAGTCAATCAACAGAGATTTTTGGGAGTAATAGTGCTAAAACATTCGACCAAATAAGCGTCTATGCTTCCTTCCATATAAAAGAACTCAGTATCAACCGTTTTCAAATATAATATGGTTGTTATCATTATCATTAGTGTTATTCATAAAAAAGAGTTCAGTATTTCTTCGCCATCTATCAGTCGAAAACCTTACCTTGCCTTAACATTCAGCGACTCGGCATTTGAATACCTTGCCATCTTAACCTTCATTTTCATCAAAAACACATTCATCACCAAAATTGATCTATTTACTTCCTCAGTGTTACACATTATCGCAGTTCCATAAATTTCTTTATGACTTGTTAACTTTAAAAGTATATTTTCAAACTCATTAAAATAATTTAAAATAGACTCCAAATCCATAGAAATAATTCACGTATATAATCAATTTCAGTATCATCATGCCGCCTTGAATTTATCAAGTGACTTAGCATTTCAAAAGCCCCAAATTTCCGTAGAAACCTTGAGGATATGGTGGATCGTCCATTGCGGGCAATAATATGAATGCTGGCTCTTAAAGTCTATCTCAATTTCTAAATAATCGCAAACCTTTTCTATTGGGTTCTCTTGAAGAATATCAACTAGATGAAAGTCACTTAATGTAATGGTGATACAGATCAGGAAATTTGTTTACCCTGGAGGAAGAATATGATAATGTTGCTACTGATAATGTAATATAATCATAATCTATATATTCACACGAACGACATCCTGATATTCTTCCTGTATCATAGCCAAGGTAATCAACAACAACAACAACAACAACAACAAATCATTTACGAACTATAGTGGATACTCGTATAAAATGTTTTGTGGGTCATATACCGGTACTATCTTTTAGCCCTAAGACAATTTCTAATCTGCCTCCTTAAAAACACCCAAATTCAGTGGCACTAAGTTAGCATATCCAATTATCGGTTATACGCTCCATACAATAAGGTATTATTTTAGTCATCGAAAAGGACAATTTTGTAAACATCTTATGTATAGTATACTGTATATTTCATTCATTAAAAAACGACATTCGACAATCTTTGTCATTCTTAACAGATGTGAGCATTTTTTTTTATTTTCTTAATTTGACTAATTTTCTATGTAAATTTTTACCTTTTAGTTACTATGACAGAACTATTTTCATGGCTTGCTTAACTGACTAACAACTGAATATGTCTTCATTTCGCAGGTATTCTGAACTTCAGACCATTTCAGTATCTCTTTATAACTATAGAAGGACAGTATAAATCTCCATATTTATTACTGAGGTAACAATTAATATAAGTAAAGCATCATCTGAATATGAAATATAAAAACTGAAAAGGAAAAATAGCCAACGTATACAATCTGTGCGAGAAAGGGAATGTCACTAATTAGAACTTGAATTAAGGTAGTGAGTTTACTAAATCTGCCACATTACTTTTTGAAAAGGCCGCTACTATAACTTTTAATACAAAGCAACTCCATTAACTTGAAAAAGAGAATAAAAACATTAAATTAAATAACTTTATATTACTTTAATACTACGAGTATTAGTGATAAAATAAAAATGACTAAATAAAATATAGAATAATGA
>NC_090743.1:9462628-9502628 GCF_036898095.1 Palaemon carinicauda
AGTGAGATAACACCTACATTAAGAAAGCAAGATCACATCACAAAGGGGATTTATGTAAATAAAAATTAGGGTGGAATCATTGGTAAAACATACGGTTTGTTATTCAATCTGCTCGGGGAAACAAAATAAGAAAAACTTCAAATAAGAAAGTAATGTTGTAAAGAGAGATGGATTATATCAATATAAAACTTTAATAATTGTAATATATTAAGGAGATTTTAACAATAAGACCAATGATTTTACCTTTTCTAAACATTATCAAAGTGTACTATTGGATCTCTCAACTAAATTAAAAATCAACCCATGCACTGGAAAACCTGATAAGTGAGACGTCATGAAAAAAAGAGAAATGTGGAGCTTAATATCAAATGATGTATTAGCCCGACAAATTAAAAGGACATAAGTTACAGAGCACTAGTAAAATACAAGGAGATAGAATTCAAAGATGACAAATTCGAACCACTGATAAGTAAGGGAAGTTTTGCCGATCTGAGAATTTTTTCTTCAAATTGTTTTATCAAAGACTGAAATACTACCTGCATATGAAAAAAAAATACTCATCAATAACATTGCAGGAGAGATAAACCCACAGTCTTCACTTAGAGCAACTGTGTTTGAACCGGTCACATAAAAAAAAAAACCGCAGGACGAAGCACACTCTATCAGGATACCAATACTCCAAACTGGGACAAACAATGACATAATAAAGCTTGAGTAAAAAATATCGATGGGCACTTGAAACAACGGAAATAAATACTTGATTTTTGTAGAATTACTTTAACCAATCCAAAGCATGTGAAATATTAAAGAAGTCTATAGCAATGGAAATATCTAAAACATTAAGAAAACAAAAGCTGAGTTCCATTTTGTCAATAAAAAATCGAAAATTTAGAATCAAGAACAAGAATACAAACTGAGCAAAGAAACAGTAGCTACATCTTGGAGGCATTAAATTTTACAAGGTTATATGATCTCCCTTCAGACATACTCGATATATAGAATTGGCAGATAATGTAGAGTAGTTCTAGTGGGAGTAATAAAAGATTGTAAGGTATATTATAGAATTTGCTGGATTGAATCATTGACAAAAGCATGGTAAAGAAGATGAAAATGTACGCTTTAAAACAAAACCCTGATGAACAACACCATATTCTGACAGAACCTAACTTTCAGACTTTATCGAAAACTTACACAGTAATAATATAAAAAGTTAAATTTACGTTTGGATGTAGTTTAAAGGGTTTAAATGTCACTCATGAATAGCAGAGGCATGGGACAGTGACATTGCCCTATCAAGCAGGACAATGCCCTAGAGACTGATCATATATACATATGATCAGCGCCCAAGCCCCCTCTCCACCCAAGCTAGGAACAGGGAGGCCCAGGCAATGGCTGTTGATGTCTCAGCAGATAGACGCAAACCTTAGCTCACAAGATGGTAAGGTTGCAGATAGTAAAGGCACTAACGAATCTGAGTGGGACTCGAACCCCCGTCTGGCAAACACCAGGCAGAGATGTTACCAATCAGGCCACAACAACCAGTCAAAGCAAAAGGTTTGACTGGTAAATTCTTATACCACATTGTTGAATACTTCTTCTATTAGCGTGCTTTTTTCCCATTTATATGGGGTAACACGGTTGCCTTCTTCTTGAAGGACTTTGCTTTGGCTTTGGGATTGGATCGTACTCCCGACAGACTGCCCTGCCTGATGTCGCCTTGACCCCAGTAGCGTATGTTTGTTATACCTCATTGTTGAATACCTCAGCAATAAAACATGTTTAATTCAAGTACCACATAATAAAGGACAAGTCAAGATTTTTGATATATTAAATGAGAAAATTATAGAGAATTTAGACTATCCCATGAATTATTAGTTAATTGAAAATTACTACAGAGAACAGATGTCCATGGATTGTTCAAGTAAGTGAGCTGGAATATATTCCAGTCAGTAAACAAGGATATTCTTAAGGAGAAAATTCAGCAGAGAGCATGGCACTGGAAAAGGTAAATAAAAAAATAACCAAGATTGTCCTATAAATGTCAAGAAAATAATGATTTCGGATTTAAGATATAAAGAAGGGGACATCCTCATTATTATATCAAGAATATGATTTGATCAAGATTTTAAACACCCGCATGGCCGCAGAAAAAAAAATCCTTCCTTACCAGTATCGGTACAATGTTTTCTAGCAAAATTACATGAGGCGAGCATAGCAACAGAAAAACATAAGCTTGGTATGACAGATTTGTCTGCCACCTCTCAACAGAATGAAAACAGGTAAACAAGGGTTAAACCAAAACAGTTTTAACAGAGGATAAGGCCATTTGATTTAAAAATATAGGTTATAACCACAAATTCAAGATATTTTACAATCTCCCATAGAAAATCGTGAAGCAAGGCTGAGAACTTATCAAGGTATCACAGCTGGAGTTGTATATAGGCAATGAGACAGTACTTCTCACAGAAGATAGTCACAATTCTTATTCTCTGACACATGGACAAGTATATTAATCTCTAAAATTCGATAATAGTTAGTTAAAACGTTTCTACGATCTCATGTGAAATATACAAGCTTTATTATAGCAAGCAGCTGGGGACTAAAGAAGCCAACTATGAGTTCAGGAAATGGATGGCCCACCCAATTTAAAAATAAGACTAATTTCAATTTAAAAAGCCTTTTATGGTCTATTCAAGTACTTTGATATCATGAAGTCGGTTGTACTTCTTACCAACAACTGTATAATTTTCCAAAGTGATATGATGCTTATGGTTCAACTTACAGTAATTGTTGTTATCATAATCATTCAAAATGACCAACATTCATATGATATTAGTCTAAAAGTCTTAAATTGTAAAGTGAGCTTCGACAAAATAGAATTCTATTAGGTGATAATGACAAACAAAGAGAATATCATGTGTTTGAAAGGGATGAAGCTTTTAACGACAAGAAACCATGTTGTCCTTATCCAGTAAGTGGTTTCTTTATAGTTTCCCAGTAATTCGTAAGTGAAATGTATGAGAGTGAGAGAAAGAGAGCTCTTAGTCCTCTTTTTACTTGCTAACCTTTGAATTAGACTATAGACACATCAAAACTCAAAAAAGCCTTAGTTCTCAAATTTAATTGTTTTGAATTCAATATCAAAACTCAAACATGAAAACTCGAAATTTACAAATTCACTACATTAGAGAAAGCTCTAGCAAAGCCAAGGTAAAATTATTTAAATACTGAATAAAAATAGTTCCACTAACCATTACTAGTCAGTGTGTGTTCGCAACATTCCTCTTAGTTGCTACTATCCTTCTTTCAGATCAACATCTATTGCACAAAAGCTTTTGGAGAGCATGCCAAACAGGATTTAGGGCACTAGTTGTTGCAAAAGGGATTACAGTCCCCATCTAAATGGTTACAATGCCTTTTATGGCAAAACTAATTAAAATTGCATAAAACTTAAGGTTACTATGCCTCCTGCCATAACATATTTCGAGAAGCCTCTTCTAGCAGTCGTTATTTTGAGAGATGGTCCCTCAACATTTCATGGAAGAGTCTTTCACAGGACAGCTGAACTGCACCTTAGTATGGGAGGCTTATAGGTTATGTACCTTGCAATTGGCGACCTACAGGTAGTTGCAATACAAAAGAACCTAATTTTGTATTTTAACAAAGCTGTGTTATTGTATACCTTTTTTATTCTGACATCCCAACATAAAATATGTATGGACAAAATTATGTCCCTTCTATTTGACAAATGATAATATTATTTCCAATTAGAAAATTAAACACTACTTAGTGATCTATAATAATAGAAATAAACGCACAAAAGTCTGATATAAATGTCCCTGCATGGATGTTAAACTTAGTGTTATGGAAATATTGAATTGGTCAAGAGATTCTCCTTTCATGAGTTACACCAGAGGGGTGGGGATTGGACAGAAGCCCTATTGAGTCCACTGGAATAAATGTTACTTATTCGACATGGATCACTCATGTATTTGCTGTGAGCAAATCATAAGTGAAGCTACTCACAGGTCTGGTAACTGCTTGGACCTCATATACACCGACTACCCTGGCATTATAACAAGTAAGGTTGGTTTTCCAGTTGGGACATTTGATCATGCCTTGATTTCATTAGTAGTGAAGACTGAGCAGCCTGTCCCTAATGTATCTTACTCATGTAAGATTTATGTGAAATCTCAAGCAGACTGGAATGGGATTTTGCATGGTCTTTAGAGCTTGAATTGGTCACAATTGTATCATAGTGTTGATCCTGTAGTCCCTTTGAATGAGAATCTAGTCAGCATAATTGATACGTGTATCCCTTCTCGTATACTAAGGTACCGAGTGAATGACAAACCATGGTTCAATGATGATTATAGACGTGCTTATTTGGAGAAGCAGGAGGCCTATCATCTTTGGAAGGGTAACAGATCAGATTTGACCTGGAATAACTATACTCAGCTTAGAGCTTTAGCTCAGAGAGTTTATGCTTCAACTGAAAAGGAATACAATTTAATCATAAAAGAAACCCTTTCTGGTACAACCCAGGAGCATAAGTGGTGAACTACCTTTAAATCAACACACTTTGGTGTACATGCAACAGTTCCTCCTTTACTTAAACCAGATAGGTCTGTCACTCACTGTCCAAAGGAAAAGGCAACCCTTTTGGAAGATGTGTATGACAGCAAGCAGAGTAATGAGAAACTCGAACTTTCTCATTACTGTTTTCCTGAGGCTAAACTGACTAGTTTAGCTTTTCTATCTCGTGAAATTAAAGCTCTCTTGATGGACCTTGATGCTTATGGAGGTGTAGATCCAAATGGTATTTTTCCTTTGTTTTTTTATAAAGACTGAAGATTTCTTGGCTCCAAAGTTATCTGTTATTTTTCGCAAGTCAGCAAGAAGAGGAGCTTTTAGCACTTGTTGGAGAATTGGTAATGTTACTCCACTATGTAAATGTTTGTGGTAGCTCAAGTCCAACTGATTACCGCCCAATTTCCATAACTCCCATATTATCTAAAGTTTTTGAACGTCTTTTGGCAAAACGTCTTGATAGGTTTGCTGGAGGTAATCATCTGTTCCCTAGTTTGCAATTTGGTTTTCGTAAAGGCCTTGAAGCATGTGATGCCCTAATTACAATCTCCAATGCTGTACAGAAATCCCTTGATTGTGGTCAGGAAGTTCGTAGGATTGGCCTTGATTTTTGTGCTGGCTTTGACCATGTTAATCATGAGGCCCTTGTTTACAAACTCAAACAGTTGGGAATGGGTGGGTCGTTTCTTAGCATCATTATTGAATTTTTAAGTAATAGATCATAAAGAATTGTTGTTGATGGGCACCATAGTGAGTATAGGAATGTGATACCTGGTGTTCCTCAGGGTAGTGTTCTTGGCCCATTACTTTTCATACTATATACACATGACATGTGGTTTGGTCTAGAGAACAAGCTTGTTGCATATGCAGATGATACTGCTCTCTTTGCATCAATTCCATCCCCTGAATGTAGATCTGGGGTTGGTGAATCCCTTAATAGAGATTTAGCTAAAATTAGTGCATGGTGCAAATTATGGGGTATGAAGTTGAATCTTAACAAAACTCAAAGTATGATTGTAAGTAGGTCAAGGACCATGGCTCCTCATCATCCAGATCTCAGCATTGATAATGTTTCTTTAACTTTGTATGACTCTTTTAAAATTTCAGATGTGATTCTCGACTGCACATTTACTTTTGAGAAACACATTAGGTCTGTGTCTTCTTCAATTGCACAAAAAATTGACTTAATGAGAAAGTCTTTCAAGATTTTTGGTGATCAATCTATTCTGAAGTGTTTTAATTCTTTCATTTTACCTTGTTTCGAGTATTGTAGTCCTGTGTGGTCTTCAGCTGCCGATTCTCATCTTAATTTGTTGGACAGGAACTTACGGTCTATTAAACTTCTTATTCCTGAGCTAGATACTAATCTATGGTACCATCGTTCATTTAGTTCATTATGCATGTTTCATAAGATTTTTTTATAATTCTGACCATCCTTTACATTCACATCTTCCCGGACAGTTCCATCCTGTACGTAATACTAGGTATGCAGTTAATTCTAATAGTGAAGCCTTCACCATCATGAGGCTCAAAACTACACAGTACTCTAGAAGTTTTATTTCAGCTGTGACCAAGTTGTGGTATGATCTTCCTAATGGGGTAGTTGAATCAGTAGAACTTCAAAAGTTCAAACTAGCAGCAAATATTTTTATATTGAACATGCTTGCAATCGTCCTTTTATATTTTATAAATCAAATATCTGTTTTAATGTTGTTATTGTTTTTAAAATATTTTATTTTAATTTTCCTTACTTCTTATATCCTTTATTTATTTCCTCATTTCCTATCCTCACTGAGCTTATAGCATCTTGCTTTTCCAACTACGGTTGTAGCTTAGCTAATAATAATAATAATAATAATAATAACAATAATATCTAGGAGGTCAAAGTTTTTCTAATGTATGGCATAGTTATAAGCAACTTAGTGCACACAGACAATATTAATCACATTTTCACTGTTACATCTGAAGGAGTACAATGCTCATTTTTTATGTCATCAACAAAATTGATATAAAAGTAGTATATACAAAAATATCAATTCTTTCACTAAACTGCAATATTTTTGTGACATTGTTTAACTTATATTTCAATGCAATAAGAACTATATTTCTATCATTTCCGATTCTTTTCAGCATAAACATGGCCAATTCAGTCACTAAAATGAACTAATAAATGTTTTTCAGCCCATATCGTTCAATGAGTTACTTGAAAGAAAGAAAAAAAAAAACTTTGAAGAATTAAGTAGTTGACTTAAAGGAATTTAAGGAAATTCTATATCCAGGAAATTTAAGGAAGTTATATATCAAGGAAGATCATGTCATAGTTTAACAGTGACAAGAATACTGTGGCTCCAAAAACTGATGACATGTACTAGTCCTTGTTTACAGACATAAAGGGTGTTAAAGGAAGTTCTCTGTTGAAATAGGGCTGACACAACAAACATGAAGACAACTCAATGATTAATTTAAAGTTATCTGACATCGTGACATTAAAAGTCATTGACGCTGATAACATTAATAAAAAAAACAATGACTCCAAATTATATGAATCTACAAACTCCAAAATGAAGCAATGTGTATTATCATATCTTTGGTAGAAGACAGGCCTATAAATAAATCAAAAAAGACCTCTGGGATCATATATCACATCTTCTGAGTCCTGAAAAGGATGTATTCGCCATTCTCACCACGAGCTTCAGTGTCAAGGGAACCAAACAGTCGTCAGAAAATGGCTAGGGATCACTTACTATAAATTATTTATGAATTAGCCAAGCGCATTCAATAAGTAAACAGAACAGCACCCCTTTTACCATCTACTGTGCATATTTGCAAACTTACAAGGAAATATAACACCTATCTCTTACAATTTGCATTATCAACCAAATACAAATGTTCTTGTCCCATGTCTCGAACTGAGGCCTCGATTTGTGGCTTGAAATCCCTGCACTAAAGTATAATCTCCCTGAAAGTAGGTCAACTGCAGCTTGTTTTGCTAGGCTATCTACCTCTTCATTGCAAGTATCTCTTATTTGAGTTGAAGCCCAACAAAAGTTTACTTACAACCATTTTTTCCTATATATATAAAAAGAAGAAGAAGAAGAAGAAGAAGAAGTCTCTGGAGGAATTTTAAAGCTACATGGTTGGTTGAGTTAGAAGCAATAAGTGCTTGCAAAACATTTTTTGAATCATAGAGGATGGTCAAGTTGCCTTCTTCCAGAATGACTATTTCCTTAATAGCTGTTTAAATACCTTACTGCTCTGTTGAGGAAATTTAACTTGTAAGAGGAAAACAGCCTCTATAAAAGATTCACTATTAAATACTTCAAATAAAACGCCAGCATTGCATTTGGATCCCTCAGTAAAATAGAATTAGAAAACCATACCTTTGACAGACTGTGTGAACTTTCCACAATTCCACTTTACACAGACCTGCTATTTCCTCCTCAATTGAAGACACCTCCTCTCCCATACCTGAAAGATAGATGGGGTTTAATATATACCATCATTTCATTATTTAAATGTTTTAAAATTACAAAGCATGATGGATTGGGTATTTAACTTGGCATGAAAAAGCACACAATATCTACCAAAGCAAGAGATGTCCCTAGAGCCTACTGATTCAGTTTAAAAAAAAAAAAAAAAAACTGTAAGCTCTGTTGATCACAGTAAACAACACGGGTGGTTCAGCTTTTCTCTCTGGTTTAATGACAAGTTATTTTGTCTTCTATATCTAGTCAGAAGGCCATTATATGTCTTGGCTATTTGGCACTGATTTCCATAGAAAACCCTTAGTATCTACAGTATATTTTCCATTTGAACATTCATGATATCACAGTTTCCTTGGAAACCTTCCTCGTGATCATCAGACAAAATTCAAGACTCCCAGTTTTCCTTTAATGTTCAAAATTCATTAAAATCTCAACTATTTTTTTTTCATATTATTCCAATGTCTTTTTACAATATCTCATAATTAATTTTCAATGTAATGTGTGTAAAATGGAGATTTTCCCCTTTTTTCATAGTAGCCAAATTCAATATCCCCTTACTAATTCTGTCTCTGTTGGTCAAATTATTTGATGTAAGATCACTATCATAATCTTTGCCAACTGCTTCATTTCATGAAACTTTGCTCTCGTGCCTTTACGGGATGTAAATTCTTCATTGCATTATTTTGTTGCTAAATAATTGATAACTGTCCCCTTTAGTACCACAGGTTATCATCTCTGTCAAGGGTTACTAATGTCGTCATCAGTTTTATTTATATTTGCTGGAGTTCAAAATCTGAAAATCTTAAAATGACACCTCATGAATTTCACTCCTCGCCAATGACACCATTAAAAGTTAACTCCCAAATGTCCACTCCCTACCCTAGACCAAAGAGGTGGTGCCAATATGATTAGGGTGGTTCAATTGCAGGCCAAACCCACTTGAAGAAACTGAAATCACTGCATGAATACAATCATTCTCACTCTAATCATTTTGGTTGGCAAACCAGACAGAATGCTGAGATTTCTATCCCTAAAAATTGCCCCACCCCTCGAATCCACTTCTGAAGGATAATTCCTCCCACAAAGTACAAATACAACAAGTATATTGAGGCAGTTCGGATCCCAACACTATTGGGCGGTTAACGATACCAATAAAGCTTGTACTTTTAAAACGAACTCCTATCCCCACAGTGTTATCCCATCTCAATATTCAAGACAGTGGAAAGACAGAGTAAGAGAGGTTGGGCAGTAAGGAGGGAGACAGCTCATAAAATAAGAAAGCAGTTGAAGTAGTAACTAGGTATACAAAAACTTGGCATAGTGAGAAATTCCAAATTGAAGTCCTGAAACTTCGTCAAGGCAGAAGTCCTGAAACTTTGTCAAGGCCTCCTTTCACTAAGAAGGCGCCTGACGACGATTTTAATTAGGATTTAATCCTAGTTACTATTGTTGGAAAAAAATAAACAATTACTACAAAGCAATCATGACCCCAAATAAAGATAATAGAAGACTATACATCCAGAAATGAGTAACGTATTTTAAAATCGCTAAGAATCATAAAGATATTGGAAGACTTGAAAATAATAGCCAGTTTTTAAGGAAAATATGGTAACACTTTTGAAGTGACGTGGTAAAAAAAAAGCATTGAATTGGAAATAACACCAAGAAGTAAAAGGAAATGTTCAACAGTAAGGCAATGCAAAATTAGCTTATCAGTTATTTTCCAGTCTTCATTCAAGTTCAACTAAATACTCTACTGGCCACAACATCCTTTCCAGATATGTGCTCAGGATTACAGCCACTTTATGTTAGGAAGCTGATAACAGGATTGGGAGTAGCATCACGTACAAACTGTACTATCTAGTTTTATAAATCAACAAGTCACCAAAGGTTCATGAACAATACCTATTTAAAAAAACTCACTTAAAACTTCCCACTAACAGTAACATAAAAAACAGCAAATGAGGTATTCAAAACCCAAGATACAAAGTTTATACTATAAACTACACGATTGTCCAATGAAAAGATAGTAGTTGTAACTAAAACGCTACCCTTCGTATCTAATGATTTTTGCGAGTATACTGTCATGAAATATATCTCTAAATTCAAATAGGGCCCAATGACCAAAGTTTCAGTAACACCTAGAAGAATTTAGTAACCCTACGGAGGTAAAGCAATTCGTATTTGAGAACAATAGTGGGAATTGTAGTGAGAGTGTAAACATTACGATAATGTTTGAACCAGAGAAGTATTGTTATCACGTCATATTAATGCTTTGATAAAAACTATTATTTCAAAGATCAAGCGGTGGATTTCTTTAGTTGGCTGTTATTTGGGGTAAGACAACAAGAAATCTAAGACGACAAGCAACCACAAAAAATACTTTAATTCTACACCACTGAGTCATCACCGTTGCGTCTGCTACATATTTTTATTCTTTTTTGTTCTTTTATCCTTACCCTTCCAGTTAGCCTGCTAACATGAAGAAACTGAGGATGTTAGATTCTATCAACTGTGTAAGTCCTAGCAAGTCAATATAATTCAATTAGTGTTCATTTTAGGTAGGGTAATTTCTCTTTTCTCCCATTGCCCCAGGCACAAGCACCATATAGTTCTTTACATCACAGAACCAAAGAGCTCTCCCCTCTTACTCAATTTTCATCACATTGGAGAACAATATTATTTTCATAAAGAGAAGAATAAATATAAAATACCCTAAAGGTGTTTGGATGCTATTCCTACAATAACATACCATTGAAATGTAATAACGCACTACGCGATATGACAGAACCACAAATCTACTCTCAGAATTGAAACAAATTGCTGATGAAACTTGGATTCCCAAACGAATTACAAAACTGCCATACTTGGCAACTCCTAGTAAAATTTCAGTTAAGCCTACAATGCATTTTACCCCGAACTGTTCCAAAATTTTTATTCTTGTTGCTTACCTAATGAGCTATTATGAGGAGTACCTCTAATGGAAAACTGGAACAGTAAATAATGCTGATAGAATGCTAAGACAACTTGAGCCCATTTCGATATTGAGCCCACTACAACCTCTGGAATTCATATATGAAGAATAGACATATCCCAAAATATACAAGATGCGTCTCTTCTACAAATTTTAGTCATAATTTTACATCAAGTAAGTTCAAGTTATGCCTGTTGTGTGTGTAAATTGGGATGATGGCCTCTTATTTGTCTTCCCTAGTAAAAACAACCAGAGGTTTCTGTTGTGTTGCAGGTGTACATTTACTTGTTTGAGCTGGAAATTCAAACGAGGGACAGGAAAAGCCACATTCAAGGAAGTAAGAAAAATATAGACGATGTCTGAGCAATGATCTGGCAGTAATTTTAGTCTTCCCAAAGCGTTTTAAACGTTATAGATGCTGTCTAAACAAAGATCTAGAAATAAAAGGTTCTAGGAAAGATAAAGTATCACATTTGAGTGTTTCTAACGCAATTACAAAAATACATCTAACAAATGAAATAAGAACAAATAAAATATTTCTCAAAAGACCAGGAGATGGAAATTAGTGCATCTGAAAACTATGCTTCTTCCATAACCAGGTATCATTACATTAGAAACACATTATTGATGCTAATGTCTTCCCTGAGGCTGGTTGAATAAATGTCGATCTACTACCAACATCTCTAGGAACTTTTACATCTTAAGAGGCAGCAACAGTAAATGGTGGTCTTTTCACTTTCACCTCTTCTGAGGCAGATTCAGCAGCCACCAGCCTCATAAGAGAAGCAGTTATTTCATCTTCAGAGCAGACACTAATTTTGCTTTGAGGTTTCTGTCTTGGAGAAAATGCTCAGCTGCAAATGATTTTATTACAACTTTAAACTCTTCAGAGGTAGCTCCAGCATCCACCAGTCTCATCAGAAAAGTAGTCATGTTATCCTCAGAGCAAACACCCGGCTTGAGGTTTCTGTTTTGGAGAACGAGCTAAAAAACCCTTTTGAAGGAAGAGCTGTCTTAGCATAAAGGAATTAATACTTGATAATTGGATATGAGATATTCATAAAAAACACCTGAATAATTACCTTTAAAACCCTTAACATCATAGAACAGAGGAAAACTGGTCCCAAAATCTTGCTTATGAATTCACCTCACCAGAGTCAGAACTGGCAGCCTAATGAGTCTCATAAAGGAAAAAGTTATATCATCCTTGGACTAATCATAAATTCGGCCTGAGGTCCCTGTCTTGAAGCAAAAGATGTGAAGCTTACTAAAGGGAGAACTGTTTGAGCAGCAGACGAATAGCATATTAAATTTTAGGATATTAGGAATTGTATCCTCCAACCCTTCCGCCATTTTAGAAATGGGAATCTCACTTGTAGTTCCCAATCCTATTAAATCTATTCAAAAGCTTCTACCTTTCCAAAGACACAGTTGGCAACCACTAGTCTCACAAAGGAAACAGTTATATAAGTATCAGAGAAATATTTAATTTGACTGGGGTTTCTTACAAAACTCAAGAAAAGCAGGTAACCTCCCTAGTGGTTCCAGCCAAGAACAAATATATTTTCAAGGGTAGGAGTGAAATGGGAGGAACGTGAATCAATTATTCATATTTTACATAATTATCTAACTTTAAAAAAACAATAAATCATTGCAGTATTTCTTTCCAACAGAAATGTCTGTTGTCCTACTCTACATAACAAAACCTAAGAAAAAGTATAGCATTATAACTTTATTTCAAGATACTTTGCCTATTCAACTTCTTTGAAATAAACATCTAAAGTAATTTCATTAACCAGTTGTGTTTTCAAATTACTGGAAAAATGGTAAATCATTCATTGAATTTATGATTATGTCGTGATAGTATTTTACCAGTTTCATATATTGGCTCCCAAATCGAGAGATCCACCCTTGGACTCTCACACATGGAAAATTATATATAAAGAGGTTTTGAACGAAAGTAAATCGCAGTATTCATTTTCTTTAACATTCCAAAGGCATTTAATACTACAGTAAATTCCTTACATCATAATAGTTTTAGATGAAACCATCCTATTTTCATTAGAAATCTTTGGAACACTCCAAACTCGTATAGATAATATTTACAGTATTCTGATATAGCCTTGACTGTGGTGTTCCACAAAGTGTTTCAAGTGGGACTTTTTGCATTGGCAATTAATGACATAGTTGCTCATATGCTGCAGGGAGTACAAAGTAGCCTGCATGTGGACTACTTTGCTATATACTACTCTTCAAATAATCTTCGTCCCCCAACAAAGAATTCTAAATAACACCACTTAAAAAATACAAGTTTGGACTGCATCTGTTTGTTTCAGACTTTCTGCAGAAAAAAAACTAGTTTCATAAGAATAGTAGATGAAAGCAAAACCAAGAAATAAATCTCACATTGGGTGTGATGTTCATATTCAACTCCAAGATATGGTTAATTATTTGGAGCTGATATTACATGCCCACCTCAATTGGAAAGCACTTATATCTCATATCAAATCTAAATGTAATAATGCTCTCAACCTTATGATTAAGTTGTCTCATACAATATGGGGTGCAACGAGATCAACCTTACTGATGATCAATTACCAATTAGTCTTAGCAGGAATACATTATGGTAGGCCCCATACATAGATCCCGATCTGAAGCTACCTTGAAGTCTTTAGACCTCCCCAAACATCTCAGTATTATGTAAAAGTGTTGAACCATCCTTCACCTTACATTGAGATTTTTTAACAATGTGAAGTGCATCACTGAAGATCCTATTCACCGATTCTCCAAGAAAGAAGCTCTTGAACTAAAGTCATGTATCTATAAATAATCTTGAACTGCTATTCAAAATTAGAACTAATAGGCTACTACATTCAACAAACATCAGAATGAACCTTATTCAACCATCTCTTTTTCCTTCACCTTGGATCATAAAGAAAACAAGAATAAACTCTCTTCTTGTTCAATGCAGCTAGAATCTCAGAGACACTGACCCACCTTGGGAGCCAGGCTCCAATTCCACTCAACAAAGTAAAGAAACGATCAGAGTAGTGGTACTTCACTGTTGGCCAGGGCATGAGTGCCAAATCCTCTCACCTATGCTACACCTCTGATGTCTCTCTACAATATCAGGGTAGAATCAAGCTCAACAGGGTTTTTTCCCCTCTGCTGTATGCAGGCCCATTCCCATTCCTGTGGGTTTGCTAGAGAGTAGGTAGGACAGTGGGAATCTCGTTAATTCTTTCGTGCACGTCACTTATTACATAATGAGGCATATGACTATTTTGACATTAGCCTAACATTGATATTATTTAGATTTCATTTAAAAGCATTACACCATTTTAAAAAGTTAGTAAAAAATAGATATGATCATTACGTCGACATTATATATGCTATTTAAAAAGCGTAGTACAAAATTCTTTCATTTTGTATTTGACGCAACGACCATTTTTATATGGTATAAAGATAAAAACACTTAATGCTATGAGCAAAAAGAAAAATAGACCACACGTAAATAAACCGACCCAACCCCCGGAAACGCTATCCGACTTCTTAGGCGCACAAAGTTTGTCTTATGCTACCTTCAGGCAGCTATACTTGGTATGGAGATAAAGAAGTCCTTCCATACTTATACATCCTTCAAGATATAATTCATCATGATAACTAGGCATGTAATTGCAATGTCCTATGGAACATGTACTGCTCTGCCACCAATCCCAGAATTCTTCTTTAGCCTTTTGGTAGCTCTTCTGACCCCTCCTCTTACTTCAATCACAATCCAATGGTACGACATACAGTCGGCATTCTTAAGTCTCGTTGAAGACCTCAGATACCTCTGAAAAGCCGCCTCATGAGCTCTATATTTGGATCGCTTTGCTCCTTCTCGGGTAACATGGGTGTCCTACTTTTCTTGGTCCATTCAGAAACCAAGCCAAGGTACATCCGCAGGTTATATATTTTAATCAGCACATCCCCACCATGATGATTAAGGGCTCTCATATCCATGTCCAGGTGAATTGGTCCACATGCTGATCTCATTGCATTCTTCATTGCTTTTAGAATATCTTTCTTAGAGTTTGCTCTATGATTTTAAACATTCCAGTCTGTAGGGAAGTTACTGACTCCCTATCAGGTGGCGACTGAAAACCGAATCTAATGAGGTACTCATTACAGATGTCTAGCAGCAGTGGTGTTTCCCCTATAGGTGTGTCGTCACTCCAAACATCACTCGCGACCTCCAGATTTTTAGCAAAAAATGCTCTGTTCCAGCATACTTTCTCTTTCTCCTTATATGTGGTGGTGTCCTCTCTGAATTTCGTACTTGATTCTTTTTCTCCGATTGGTTCTTCGACCTCTAGAGGAAGGTTTCTTAAACAAGCCAGGTCAACTTTTCCTTAAGAACCCCTCCAACATCTTCAGGATTCTCTTGGAGCTACCCAGTATTTCTATCTGGTGTTGTAATAGGTCAGTTGTTTACTGACTCGATAGATCCATAATAACCCTATATCTTCGCCACCTTCGGTCTCCAGGATTACGAGGGTTCCCGTCGTCGTCTGGCTCGGACACGCCCTAATCAATGTGGACCATCAATGAGGAGCTGGCCTCTCCAGGCTCCGGCTTTGAGATTTAAATCGGTGGCGTTGAATCAGGCCTCGATTTCCTATCTGTTTCTAGCTTTTGGAGGTGAGGTTTCAGAAGGAACGAGGAAGAGACTATACAATACTTCCCTCTATTCTCATATTATCTATGTCTTGGCATAGGGTTTTTCGCTGCTCTTGGCTTGGTGTTCCCTTGGCAGTCGTTGCTACTGCCGAGGAGTCAAGTGATAATTGACTATGGTCAGTCACTGAACACAATGCCAATACCAAAGTTGACATGCTAAGAAAGTGCACTAACTGGTGCACCTCTCTCTTAACTGCCATCTGATTTCAGAGAGCCAGGAGGATGCTCTGATGTCTCTATGTCTGTCGCACTTTTTGCATTCGTTCTTTAGTAATAATTTTCTGGGCAGGGACTCCAAAATCACATTGTTTATGGCAGTCATGGCAACAACTCTCGTTGCCGTTAGGATGTTTTCAACCCTCGTGACAGCATGGATTTGACCCTCACTGTAGCCAGCATATTTCAAATTCGTGTTGCTACTGTTGTATCATGATAGGTTTGCATGGCTCATATGCAGTCTCATCACAAGGTAAGGACTTGAAGGCTAGGCCACATACTATGCATGTTTTCAGAATACATTGATGAGGCCTCCACATTTACAGCATTTTTTGGTGTCATTGTATCCGTGTGCAGTCCATCGATGTTGGGGTGTAGTTTGTGAACAGGAACTTCATTGTCATCCTCTATAGTATGCAATTCCTCATTCAATCCATCAGCTTCTGTAGCCATTGCAGGTCCAAGAACACTGCCAACATTCTCTTCAGTTGCCCTCAGACATGAAGGGTAGTGCCCCAAAACCGCAAATGCCATATTGAAGAGCATATTGCATATGCTGCACATAAAGGTGAGATTCTCATAACGCTTTCACATATAAGCAATGTATTGGGTCATCGATCTCAGTTACGGGTTGCACACGCATCATACCATGCATACTAGTGATTCTGCACCCGTGTACACCACTGAAACTACACTAGCTTTTAAGGGTCAAATAACTGTATACTCTTGAATAAGGGCTTTCAGCTCCGCCTACATTCACTCAGATTATAACAGCTGTACCTCTCTCAGTGCACAACTCAATCATTAAGCCAGTAAAAAGTTACACATACGCCGTTTCTTCACTTTTTAGCATCTCTGAGGATGCCATCTAAGAAAGCCAATTTTTCTACGCATCATAGTTACTCACACCGATTACTTGTGCTTGCATAAATCTTTTCAATTTGACATTCAGAACACTAGGCAGAAATCACATTGCGTCATTATCAGCCATAACTATCTAAAGGCTTTATTTTAATTAAATGGTCAGATTCCCCATGTCTGCGCACAGTTCTGAGGTGGTCGCTAGGCTGTCAGCCTGAGTAATATACGGTATCATACTTTGCAGAACCTTCCCCGTACCATAACAGGGATCCCGGTCAGCTCGGTCTGAGCTTGGTTCACCGGCCGGAGAGACCCAACCATTAAGGCCTCTCTCAGCCCTGCACACTCCCAAAGGCATCCTGCACCTGCTTCCCAGAAAGACCAGATTGGCCCTACCCTTAGAGCCAATCGTTGTCCCGAAGTTATGGATCAAAACTACCGATTTCCCCTATCCACATTCATCTATCGAATAGAGGCTTCATACCTCAGAGACTTTATGCGGAGATGGGTACAGTCTGTGTCAATAAAGGGACACTACAGGCGAGCAGGGAACCGACCACGAGGGCTAGCCACCTGCAACCGCTCCGGACTCCGACCCGTGTAACTTCCTTGGTTGCATCTTTCCCGGACTGACTTTGGTGCACAGGACAACACAAGAACTGTATCGCTCTACAGCCACCATGTGGCTTGCTATACCATAACCATAACCATACTCCAAGTCACCAAAAACAATATAGCTTGAAATATATTCAAAGGAAAGGACCTCAATATGCTATACACACTGATGGCTCTAGACCTTCAATGGGTGCTGGTTGAGCTGCAGTAATCTTAGATAAAACAAGTCAGGCCCCATTACCTAGTGAAGCATCGGTATTTACTTCAGAACTGTCAGCGATTTTACAGGCAAAACACATTGCTAAAATAATTGAAGACAGGGTGAATATCAAGTTTGCCATTTATTCCAATTAAAGAATTGCTACACCAATTTTCAAAGGTTATACTCATAAGAAAGAACTAGTCTTGCAGATTAAGTATCTCCTTAACAAATTAAATTTTCAAGGGGTAATATACTGGATTCTAGCCCATGTTGGAGCTGGTGATAATGAAAAAGTAGATGCCGCTGCTAAAACAGTCATAATTTTACCACAACTCCCCGCTAGGGACTACGTAACAAAATGGCAAAAAAATAATAATAATAAACCAGAAATTAATAAACTGAAACAAATAAAACGAATTGTCTCACTATGGGTATTAACAAGCGAGAAGGATAGAAGGACAGAATTAATTTTAACATTGGTCAGACAAGATTGACTCGTGGTTTTTTCAATGTTCAAACCTCACGAAACAATTTTCCTGTGCTGTGAGTGTGACACTTTTCTAACTATGCAATATATGTTTTGTGAATATACTGTTTTTAAGACAGAGCAATTTGTGTTTTGGTCAGAAAACATTACCTAACAGTTTATCTGATTCTGAATATTTTTCGTTTTTTTAAAGTTTAATATTTCTAAGAAAAACTGGTTTAATGAAAAAAATTAAATGTCTACTCATCAAGGGTCTTCATATCTTAACATGTTTTTCTATTATTTAGATTTAATACACATAATTTATGACCAGAAATTATTCGGGCCAGTTTCCGTAGGAGTCAAGTTTAACACATTTCGCTAGTAAATCTCCACCCTCTTAATTAGACCAGCATCACGCGCGTCTCTTGAAAGGCAAAACACAATGTGCAATGTTTACCACCTGTGATCAACAAGAAAATGGAATTTTATCTGTTCTTTAGGGTTGTGATGACCGATGCAGTAACGTCCCTGACTGGTGAATACCAGACTGGGGTTTGAATCCCACTCAAACACGTTAGTTTCTTTGGTCACTGCAACCTCCCTATCCTTGTGGGCTAAGGATAGGGGGTTTGGGGGAGTCTATATGTCATCAGCAGTCATTGCCTGACCCTCCTTGGTCCTAGTTTGGGTGGAGAAGGGGCTTGTGCGCTGATCATATCTGTATACGGTCAGTCTCTAGGCCATTGTCCTGCTCGATAGGGCAATGTCACTGTCCCTTGCCCCTGCCATTCAGACACGATGGTGTCATGTTTCCGTCTACGCTATGTTAATGAGGTGCCAAATTTGTAAGTTACGTCGTCAGGCTTGAAATGTGTGTACGTTTGTGTGAACACCATACATTATAAAATACATGAAGTAACTGAAATAATATTTACAGTATGGTTATTGATAATAATTCATTCTCTCTCTCCCTCTCTCTCTCTCTCTCTCTCTCTCTCTCTCTCTCTCTCTCAGGGGAGCTTACTAGTGACAGTAACCCACCAATCACTTTAGCTCCCCATAACCTACTAACTTAGCAAAACCATTATAATAATTGTAATGTTTGCCGTGTGATATGTGGAACCTATACTTTCAAGTCGAATGTAATTACAGACATATGCTATTATTATTATTAATATTATTATTATTACTTGGTAAGCTACAACCCTAGTTGGGAAAGCACAATGCTAATAAGCCCGAGGGCTTCAGGACGGAAAATAGCCCTTTGAGGAAAGGAAATAAGGAAACTACAAGAAAATTAATTAACATACAAGATATTTTAAGAACAGTCACAATATTAAAATAAATACTTTATATAAAAACTATAAAAAACTTGAAGAAAATAAGATAGAATAGTATGACCTAGTGTACCATCAAGCAAGAGAACTGTACCCCAAGACAGTAAAAGGCCATGGTACAGAAGCTATGGCTCTATAGAAGACCAAAGAACAATTATTTGATTTTGGAGTGTCATTCTGCTAGAAGAGCTACTTACCATAGCTAAAGAGTCTCTTCTACCCTTCCCAAGAGGAAAGTAGAGCCACTGAACAATTACATTGTAGTAGTTAACCCCTTGAGCGAAGAAGAATTGTTTGGTAATTTCATTGTTGTCAGGTGTATGAGGACAGAGTAAAATAAGTAAAGAATAGGCAAGACTATTCGATGTATGTGTAAGTAAAGGTAAAATGAGCCGTAACCAAAGAGAAGGATCCAATGTAGTACTGTCTGGTTAGTCAAAGGACCCAATAACTCTCTAGCGGTAGTACCTCAACGGGTGGCTGGTGCCCTGGCCAACCTACTACCTACAAAGGTAATATAAGAAGCATTTTCATTTGAGAAACCCCACAAAATTAACGTTTAATATATTACTATTTTTAGTCTATTAATATCAGTAAGAAATTACTTTCAATATGTATCATGCGGAATAATTGTTGGTGATCTATATAACTACAGCACATAGGTGGAAAATAGTGACTGACTGGCAAATTTACCTTATCACCAACAAAATAATAAGATGAACAGTAACAGATAGTTTCAGATAAACATAGCCAAAACAGGCACATTTTGTGAAATACAGGGTGCCCAGGCAGATCCAATAATATATGTAGAATATCAAAGGATTATTTGGTTTGATATCTGACTGAGTAAGTATATGAATTCCTGTGGTTTTCTGAGAGTTCTGTTCTATACTGGCAAGAGTGTGGGCTAAAGACAGGCTCTTATCAGGTCTGAATAAACTAAAAATATTAAATGCTATCCATAGTACAGGAATACAAACAGCCTTGAGAGACTGTTCTTGGCTACCTGAGGATTGGCCAAATGTTTTATCTACAGTATAGATCTTGGATGGCAGGGATACCTCCAGCCAATTTGTAATGACCGCTTAGTTCCTTTAACATTGTATTAATCCATGCGATATTTGGAGGCCTCAATAGTAGTCTTTTTTAATATGCCTTCCTAAGAAGGACAATTTCTTTCCCTCACAAGTTCTCGAAGATGTTGTGCATGAAACTAGATTAAATTTCTTTAAGATGTTAAATTTCTAAATATATAAATAATAGCTGTTTTTACCCGTTTTCTTCAGCTTACTAACTAACCTCATGATTATGATTGATATAAAATCATGCATGAAATGAGGAAGTTTAATAAATATCTCTATCTTTTCCTTTCATTCCAAACTATAACTGGCTTAAATGACAAGTCACTGTGAAGCCTGTTTACAGATATCAATCTGCCAGTCTTTGGACCAACACCATACATTCATTAAAACTCAGCAGGTATCCTTCACCAAGTTTCCAAGTGGTAAACTGACAAGGGAAAATATTTGTAACCTTAAAACTTTACTGACCGAGGTAACGACTGGTATGTAAATCTAAAATTCTCAAGACATGGGTTGCCCGGAATGGCATGCAGAAATTAGAGAATTTTAACATATTAAAGGATAGGTAATTATAACGAATATGAATAAGAAGCAGTGACTAACTAATTAAGGAAAAATGGACATTCCCAAATAAATACACACGAGAGGTAGGAAAAATATTCTAAAAAAATATCCTTGCTAAAACACCAAATAAAATCTTGTTTTATCAATGGTTTAAGGACTAAGAATTTGTATAATCTACGTCAAACATTATCCAAACTATTTAGCTTTGCAAAGGAATAGAAAGAAATAAAAAAGATGCTAAAAGCCTAGGGGCCCCAACAGGGAAAATATCCCAGTGAGGAAAGGAAACAAGGAAAAATAAAAGATTTTAAGAACAGTAACAATATTAAAATAAATATACCTTATATAAACCACAAAAACGTTAAGAAAACAGGAGGGAGAGAAATTAGATGGAAAAGTGTGCCCGAGTGTACCCTTAAGCAAGAGAACTCTAACCCAAGACAGTGGAAAACCATGGTTCAGAGGCTATGGCACTACCCAAGAATAGAGAACAATGGTTTGATTTTGGAGTGTCCTTCCTCTAGAAGAGCTGCTTACCATAGCGAAAGAGTCTCTTTTACCCTTACCAAGAGGAAAGTAGCCACTGAACAATTACAGTACAGAAGTTAACACCTTGGGTGAAAAATTGTTTGGTAATCTCAGTGTTGTCAGGTGTATGAGGACAGAGGAGTATCTGCAAAGAATAGGCCAGGCTATTCGGTGTATGTGTAGGCAAAGGGAAAGTGAATCGTAACCAGAGAGAGAGATCCAATGTAGTACTGTTCGGCCAGTCAAAAGACCCCATATCTCTCTAGCGGTAATATCTCAACGGGTGGTTGGTTCCCTGGCCAACCTACTACCTACAAAAGATCACATTTAAATAAAATAAGATAAATTCACGGAAAATTGGTAGCAACAGCAGCCAAATCTTAATGAATAATATTCCGAAAATCAGTAGCCTAAAACATCGGAGGTTTCCACAAATTGTCAAGTTCCATACAGCCATTTCTATCCCAAAACGATAAAAGTCTCACACATCCCTCGCGAGAGGCAGATGTTTGACGGACTGACCCACAAACCATTGTGGGGATGTGAAAGACCTCAATCAAAAGCTTACACATGGAATACAGGGATCTCCCGTAAGCTCAAATCCAAACCCCAAAAGTTTTATGAAATCCATTGAAGAGAGATTTCCATGATCCAGATGTTTACCGACCCGTCAGCAGGCCGACGGTATGCCATATGCCCCCGGACAAGTCGGACCTAAAGGGAAGGAAGGGGCAGAGACGAACGTTCCATGGGCCTAATTGAAATTCCTCGATTTCGGAGGGACGAGCAAAAGAACGGCGCAGGTAAAGCAGCGGGTAATGGTCAGATCAAATGCCTCCAGTATTAGTTGTGGGCCCGAGGGCCCTCTGCGCCTCGTTGCAACCGTCGTATCATTTAATGAGGCTTGATAGCAAATCATACGAAAATATTACAAAGTGGACGACAGTTGTCTTCATAATTACAGGCACTAAACGGGAACCCCTTTCACTTTCTCTCGTAACGAGGTAAATATGTTTAGCAATTACATAAACCTCTCATTTCTAAGTGATTCATTTATACGGGAGGCTTGCTTTGCCAAAGTACCACTATGTAGTTTTTCTAATGGAAACGCAGACAACAAACTGAAAAAAATTGATAAAAAAAAATATTGGTAAAAAAATCTATTATAATTTTGATAAAGTGCAAGTGCTTCCACTCGCTCTTTGAGTAACAGTAAATGAAATCAGGGAGACTCAGGGCGGGGTTAGACGGTCGAAAGAAAATCAGAAGAAAACGCCTACCGCAATCTTTCCACTTCAGGTACATCCAATTTTTTTTTTTTCCTTTCCCTTTCCCGATACTTTTACACCTCGTTACTTTTCCCTTGATCTCATCTGTCCCCAGGTATCAGCCAAGTACAAAAAGGGAAAAGGGATGCAATTTACTATAGATGACTTTGCTCCCAAAATGACAGGTAGTAATAATAATTAAATTCAAGCTTGGCTGCTGAAAAAAAAAATGTAATAGAAAAAAGAAAAACTTTAAGGTAGAAAAATATTTACCAACATATTCTGTTTAGGATGATCCGAAATATAAACAATTATGGTTCATGGGAATCGTGATTAGATCGGTGATATTCAATACAAATATTTTTAGATATCAAACAGTATGTGTAATGTTTGCACGTGCACGAGAGAGAGAGAGAGAGAGAGAGAGAGAGAGAGAGAGAGAGAGAGAGAGAGAGAGAGAGAGAGAGAGAGAGAGAAATTATATTATAAAATGCAAAAATTTCATGTAATATAACACTGCATCATGTTGGTAAAACTAACAATAAATCGAAGGTTTCCCGGAACGAACACTCAGTTACTGAATCAGGTTATTATTCTCAAGGAATTAGACTACCAAATCCCAACTCCTGACGCCGTCCCCCTTATGCTACCCCCCCCCCCCCCCCAGAAAGCCTGGCTATTGAATAAAAAGGAAAGATTGGGCAGGACAAAGTCAAAGTCGGACACTGAGGAAACGGATTACAAGTAAAAGGTAGAGAGCAATACAATCCAGAAGGGGACCCTGGATAAACTTTTTTTTTCTTTTTTTTTTTTACTGGCTTTTGTAGGCATTGTAACATATACTGTTGGCGGTAACCGCACACGAAATAAAAAAAAAAAAACTTGACAAAACGGTAATTTAACATAATAAAACATTAAAAACGTAAACAAATTAAAATTATAAATCTTTGTACTGAATCATTGTTTTCTTATCATCATGGGAAAACATTATTTCATTTGAATAATGAGATTTCATAGACAGTTACAAGTGATATCAGCATTCTAAAATTAATGGGAAAAACTGTGTCCTGATATCCGTACAAAAATAAATGGTAATCTATTATCAAAAATGTAAAATAAGTATAATGTCCAAGAAGAAATTGTCAGTATTTCTATAACAGATGCATGACTTCCTTTAAAGTACATATATGCTTGATGAATTCCCCTTGGTATAATGGCTGAAATACCCCCCCCCCCCCCCCGTCATATACGAAGTTGTAATGAAAAGAGTTGAATGACAGATACAAACACAGACGGACGAACAGGTTGATGACCTCCCTTGGTCATCATTTATGTATGGAGGTCTAACCTTTTTTTTACTGAGTTTGACTAAAATTAAACCCGTTGGAGACGTCGAGAAGACAAGGTAAGCATGACAGACAAACTGAGGTACAGACAACCGGACAGGGAAACCGGCGATATGCATGTAAGCATAATAGTTAGCTTTTTAACCTAAGCTGACGGAAATCCTTAATGACAAGGTAACGCGAAAGGAACATTGACGCCACATACACAAACAAACGGAGAACTCAACCACCTAGGGGCTAGACGCACCGTCAAAAAGCCCCTGTCCGGAGAGACGCTCCGGGCAATCTAAAGAAGAAGAAGAAAGAAACGGGGAACTGTAGTTCCTAGACTTATTCGGTAAGGGAAAAAGATGAACATCATAACACAAATAGTTTTTAAAAATCTCCAAAAGGATTCGATATAACGATAATGGAAGTACGCAAAAACACAAATTAAAGGGAAAAACATAACGGCGTGCGGTCAGAGACACAACCACATAAAACATAGAAGTCTATTTCCTCCTCTACTCAGCATCGTTTTTATATTTTTTTTCTTATTAAATGATAATTCTCTTTTACTGGTTAAACAGTATGCCTAGCAGTCTAGGACCACATCACAGTAAGCTTAAATCTATGATCCTATTACACGTTTTTGTAGTGCATTCCACACACTTTTTCAAAAACAAAATACGACAATATTTGCTAAAATCATAAAACCAATTATATTTCTATTTCGAATCTTCCTACTAATTGTCATTAAATTTTGTTAATTATACACAAGCCAAAACTTCAAAACTAAATCCACATCAAATTAGTAGTGCAGAATCTCAGGCCTACGCAAGTGAAAATAATTCAACATTCTTTACCCCTTTCACTGCCATTGGAAACTTAGTCAAAATTTGAAGAAGGCAAACATCTTTTAAAAATCACCTAAACCATAACAATTTGATACTCATTGGAAAGGTCTTGATGAGAGTTTTCCAATATACATCAGTTGAGGAGAGTTTTTCCAATATACATCAGTAAGTTAGGAACTGTGTGCTCTTGGAAGATTTTGCTGTATAAGAAGTTTTGTTGAATTTTTTTTTTGTTGAATTCGCCACTGGCAGAATTCAACTCCGCACTTTAGCAGCACAAATCCTCCTCCATTAGGAAATATTCTACCAGCCAGCCATAGCTACACTTCACAGTTCATTGCCATCACTATACCATGCATTCATTGTCAAAAAAGAACATCTTCTATACATATGGATAGTCATCCATTTAACATTTATCAGAATTAAAATTGTATATCCAATCTACAAAAGTGTTTTGCAAATCGCATAAAGATATTTCAAAACTTTCATATGCAGACAAATATCTAATTTTCACTTACTTTTTACACAATAGTGGAGTCTTATCACCTACAATAATTTCATAAGGATTCCATTTCGCTTAACAACCTTCAAAGTTCTAATTTGACTTACACTAGCATTATCCTATAATTGCTAACAATATTGTATAATCTGACCTTTTATTTCTTAGTCAGTGTATATAAAATATCTTAAAAATCAATTTCTAAAGGGGGATATTTTCATTTATATCATTCCAAGACTTCAGGGTTATTGCTGAAACTGAATCATGAGACACTATTTTATATAGAAAAATTGGAGACGTAAAAAAAAAAAAAAAAAAAAAAAAAAAAAAAAAAAAAAAAAAAAAAAAAAAAGCAGCAGCAACAACAACATTGGGCTACCGGTTATGTATTCCTGACAAGATATTTTTTTCCTAATAAAAAATCCTTCCCGCTAACTGAGAAGTAAAAAAATTATACATTTTTTTCGGAACATCTAGAATAATCATAGTAACGTACAAGCACTGAGAGTCCTTGCTTAATACACGACTAAAAGAGAGAGAGGTAAGAAAAGAGAGTAAAATTAAAATGAAATCAGGAATGAAGTTTCTAACATTTTAAAACCGATACGGGAAGGCAGTTTATGGAAATAAGAATTTCCCGAATAAATAGAGTGCAAGAATCAAAGTAACGCAGAACGAATATATTTTACAAAAAATGTTTCTTGCGACATGTCCCATACACAATAAATAAGTAAATCAAATTAAGATCATAAAAAGAAAAAAATATACAATACATATTTCATCATAAGCATGTCATCCAACATAACTTATTTACATACACATTTTGTAATAACTACGATCCTCAACAAGCTACCTGAAAAAAAAAAAAAAAAAAAAAAAATCACCTCATAACAAGCACGTCTTCGTACATCTATCATACAAACAAAAACAAAAAGAAGAGGGGAAAGTCATAATTAAGTTCCTCAAAGTATTATCATTACTAATCATTTATTTTTCCCCTCCAGATGAACGACTGCAAGGAAGAAGAGAGCCCCTGCAACAACGTGCAGAACCACCGTCAGCAGCTCCTGAACCACCAGCAGGATATCGACCGGGACCTCGAAGCTGGCTCTTGTGCGGGGGACGAAGACGATGAGGAGACTCGAGAGGAAGGAGTCGAAGGAGAAGAGGGCGAGGAAGGGGAGGAAGGCGAAGAGGCACCCCCACCCCGGAGGAAGCAAGTGATCCCTCCCTTGTACAACGTGGAACCGGGATGCACCGCCTTGGGCTGCTACTGGGCCATTGGCACCTTCATCGTCCTGGTGATCGGAATCATCGCCTTGTTGATGTACTCGTCTCCTGCGAACGCCACGGCGCCCAACGTCAACGTGACCAAGCTGTTCAGATTGCCGCCCCCTGGCTCCCCTTCGCCCGACTCTCTAACTGAGTAGTGAATGGCTGCGCCTTCCTGAAGAAGTTGATTCCACGAATCGCTTTTTTGGTCCTGAAGGCAGAGGCGACATCGCTACGCCATCCCGAAGAAGCTTCGATTTCACGAATCACTTTTTTGGTCCTGAAGGCGGAGGCGACATCTCTGCGACATCGCAACGCCATCCCGAAGAAGCTTCGATTTCACGAATCACTTTTTTGGTCCTGAAGGTAGAGGCGACATCGCTACGCCATCCCGAAGAAGCTTCGATTCCACGAATCGCTTATTTGGTCCTGAAGGCAGAGGCGACATCGCAACGCCATCCCGAAGAAGCTTCGATTTCACGAATCACTTTTTTTGGTCCTGAAGGCAGAGGCGACATCGCTACGCCATCCCGAAGAAGCTTCGATTTCACGAATCACTTTCTGGTCTTGAAGGCAGAGGCGACATCGCAACGCCATCCCGAAGAAGCTTCGATTCCACGAATCGCTTATTTGGTCCTGAAGGCAGAGGCGACATCGCAACGCCATCCCGAAGAAGCTTCGATTTCACGAATCACTTTCTGGTCCTGAAGGCAGAGGCGACATCGCAACGCCATCCCGAAGAAGCTTCGATTTCACGAATCACTTTCTGGTCCTGAAGGCAGAGGCGACATCGCAACGCCATCCCGAAGAAGCTTCGATTTCACGAATCACTTTCTGGTCCTGAAGGCAGAGGCGACAAACACATTTTAGATGACCCCTGGTTAGTTTTCTACTTCCGTTGAGGTTCTCGATGGAAGGTATATGGGATATACGTCACCATTTATATAGATATAAAATGGAGAATACAGACATTAAAATGGCGTCCCATTGCCTCATAATGAGACAGAAAATCTAATTAATAATCCTGTGTAAATAAGTCCAGTTATAAG
The DNA here is from genome assembly GCF_036898095.1 of Palaemon carinicauda. Classification (NCBI taxonomy): domain Eukaryota; kingdom Metazoa; phylum Arthropoda; class Malacostraca; order Decapoda; family Palaemonidae; genus Palaemon; species Palaemon carinicauda. Next base: position 9,490,544 of record NC_090743.1, read on the forward strand.
CATAAATTTTCCCTAGAATTTCTACTAGTAACCAAGCTTTAGTGCAATAGCGTTTCTTTTGCGTTAATAGCCTTACCACTAAGAATATGTATATTCTCTATTTTTCTAATTCCATCCATTTAATGAGGTCTAAATAGTAAAACAACTGATAAATCATAATTTAAATCAAAATAGTTTACGAGCGCAACGCATTAACTCTTATCTGTAAGGTACATCTGTGATTTTTTTAGGCAGACTATAGGTTGCATTCTCAGGTTTAGCACATATATTTAGAAAAAAGGAAAAGTAAATTAGAAAAAAAGGAAAATAAAACAACATGCAGATCATCAAACAAGAATACGAGTGCACAGAATCCTTAAGCTTCCACTCCGTTGCTTGATTTTAACTATTGAAGCAAAATCTTTAAAGGTCATTTACATCTCAATTTACATGTCAAAAAGAATATCCAGACTACGATCAATAATACGTTTTCAGTATTCGATCTCTATTAATATTCCTCTCTTTTGGATCTTGATGTCTGGATTGTATGTACTAAGAAACACTATACTCAATTCTGTGTATGCAATAATTTCAACTATTACTGCAAATAATCATAATAAAAGTAGAGATTGCTGAATAAGCATCCAGTCCTATAGCTATACTTGGATCTATTGAGCTTGTGTCATAGTTATTTGGATCAGCTCATCTTAAAACGAAGGAATTATATAAAAATATTTCATAACTCGTAGCACGTTCAAGGCCATTTAGTGTTAATCTTGAAACGATCTTGTAGAAAAAAAAATATCGCCATAGTAAAAAGAATATTTTAAACAACGAAATAGTGACATCACAAAATAATACAAAGATTAACAGTAGTGTGCTGACGAGTTCAAATCAAGATTTTGTGGACAGCCAGTGAACTAAAAATTCTCAAATATAATGTGTCCTATAATCATAATATATGAAACTTGTGTCTGCATTTAACTTATGGATCCTAAAATGGCAGGGTTGCTTCATCTAATTGTAAATGCTTATTTTTGTCTATTCTCGTAACATTAACATTTGTTAAAATCCTCCCATGACTAATGCCATGTTATCATAACATTGGTATTATATGCAAATTTTGATTTAGATTAGGTTAGAAATCTTGAGCTTAGCTTTTTTAACTTTTTTTAACTATCTAAGGCAATGTTATTATTTACCTGAATCACTATAAGACAATGATGCAACTGTACCAACCGTGTGTCACACTATCGTACATAGTATCAGTTGCTTTTACATACAAAAACTCAATGCAACAGGAAATTTCCTGTTTAACCGACACCGCACTGGTTAACAGTTAACGGTGAGAAAAACAGACACATTATTTCAGGTTCAATGCAACAAGAAATTTCCTGTTCAACCGACACCGCACCGGTTAACAGTTAATGGTAACAGTTAACGGTGAGAAAAACAGACACATTATTTCAGGTTCAATGCAACAGGAAATTTCCTGTTCAACCGACACCACACCGGTTAACAGTTAACGGTGAGAAAAACATACATGTTATTTCAGGTTCTTTTTAGTGCGAGGGGAGAACGAAGATACAAGCATAATATATACACAAAATGAAATGTCGTTACTATGTACGCTCGTGTGACACACGGTTGGTACACAACCATATGTGAAATAGGCCTTTTACTTATGACTCTAAAGGGAGATGACGCTGATTACCAAACTGCTTAACTTGGTTACTGGGAGATATTCTTTTCTTGTGGTGTCACTGAATATATTTGAAGATCTTTAATATTTTTTTTTTCATCAATATAAAGCACTTGTGGAGGTGAACTCGAGGAAGGTCAAACTTTGAACCACTTACAACAATAAATGCTGGGTCAGAGTAGCTGGAGATTCTTAATTAAACAGTTAATATAAGTTAGTATACGTAAGTACCTATAACATTACACTTCCACTTTATTTAAATATATATATATATATATATATGTATATATATATATATATATATATATATATATATATATATATATATATATATATATATATATACACGCACACACATATATATATATATATTTATATATATGTACATTTATATAAATATAATATACATATATATATATATATATATATATATATATATATATGTGTGTGTATGTATATTATATATATATATATATATATATATATATATATAAATATATATATATATATATATATATATATATATATATATATAAATATATATAAATGTATACAGTATATATATAAATATATATATATATATGTATATATATATATGTATATATATATATATATATATATATATATATATATATATATATATATATATATAAAGCACAAGCTCTCATGTTCGATCTTCAGAGATGAAATTGATATTTCCTCTCATCCATACTGAAGTATCCATGAAAAAAAAGGGTTAGAAATCTTATAAAATAGATAATGCAACAAATCAAAAACTCTAACAAAACTGTTTCTTTTAAATAAATAATTTTTGTATGTGAAGAAAAACATAGAAAAAAATTAACGTTTCTTTCGAAAAATGTATTGAATAATTAAATTGATTATAGGAGATATCTCGGATATCAATTATAACTCTGAAACTGTGGCCTCACTTAAAGTGCCACATCCGGCACCTTGTCCAGTGTCACCTCCGTCATAATAATGCACGAATCATCATTATGGCACTTGTTATGTGTAAGATCATAATTATGTACAATATAATATAATATATATATGAATTTACTATAATATAATTATAGAATTGTATGATACACTTTTATTATATCACTATGGAGACTGACATAAAAAGAGGTTATACGTGGTGTAATCTAGAGGAGATTACTTGAAACAAACTCATGGGACTGACATAAAAAGAGGTTACATACGTGGAGTAATCTAGAGGAGATTACTTGAAACAAAGTTACTCATGGGACTGACATAAAAAGAGGTTATATACGTGGAGTAATCTAGAGGAGATTACTTGAAACAAACTCATGGGACTGACATAAAAAGAGGTTATATACGTGGAGTAATCTAGAGGAGATTACTTGAAACAAAGTTACTCATGGGACTGATATAAAAAGAGGTTACATACGTGGAGTAATCTAGAGGAGATTACTTGAAACAAAGTTACTTATGGGACTGACAAAAAGAGGTTATACGTGGAGTAATCTACAGGAGATTACTTGAAACAAAGTTACCCACGGGACTAACATAAAAAGCGGTTATATACGTGGAGTAATCTAGAGGAGATTACTTGAAACTAAGTTACTCATGGGACTAACATAAAAAGAGGTTATATACGTGGAGTAATCTAGAGGAGATTACTTGAAAAAAAAGAGCTACTCATGAACTCCTCACAAAATGTCTACTGGACTGGTTCTCAAAATGCATACGAATGGAAGAGGAGAAGATCCAATGGTATATTTGACTGATTGATTGATTTATCAAGTATTCGACGCCACAATTAAACACGTTAAGATGAGGAGAAACTTGAAAATTGATGATCATCGTTAATTTCGCTTATTGGAATATTTTCCATGACTTTTTTTGGTGTATGTGTGTGTGTTGAGGGTAGTACAAAGAAAGGTTCTAGGCTAAACCAAATTAACACACCAACTTGAATAAAGAAACGATTAATAAAAACAAAATTAAAGCAAGAGACGGGAGAGGGACATAAGCTCTCCATCTTAATCAAGGTCCCAGTTGTATTTTCGTAGAGACAGACAAACACATGTATAATCGAATTTTGTCATTTGACTCAAAAATAAAAAAATGAACAATGCGGTTATTCACTATAAACTTGAAAATAATATTCTAATTGATTAAAAAGTAGCATTAATATATTAATCACAGAAAAGCAAATAAAAAAAGAGAAAAGTAGGGAGACAATTAGTTAAATGTCAAAGGTACCAGAAAATCCAAGGTACAGTCTGCAGTACTCCTATCTCTCTAGGTATATACAGTATACATACATACATACACACACATTATATATATATGTATATATATATATATATATATATATATATATACTGTATATATATATATATATATATATATATATATATATATATACTGTGTACATATATATATAAATATATATATATATATATATATATATATATATATATATATATATATATATATATATACTGTGTACACACACACATATATATATATACATATATATATATATACATATATATATATATATATATATATATATATATATATATATACTGTGTATATATATATATATATATATATATATATATATATACACAGTATATATATATACTGTGTATATATACATATATATATATATATATATATATACTGTATATATATATATATATATATATATATATATATATATATATATATATATATATATATATATATATGATATACATTACCTAGCCACCCTTTGGGAAATATATACAAATATACTCATAAAGACTTCTTTGAACATAGGAATTTTAAATATGTATTTATTATTTCAATCAAAATATAAGAGGTTCGTAAAGGCTTCAAATTCCTCAAATTTAATAAGAATAGATAAAACGATGATGGGAACGAAAAATATCCTATGGTATGAATTTAAAATACCAACTCGATGTTCTTCACATCTAATGAAGTGTTACTGAGAACCATTGGACACCATTAAATTTCTCTATCCATGATAACAAACCACAATGAGACCAGTATTTATTAAAGGGGTGAATTTTTATCTTATCTTCATACAAAGTATATGTTAGAAGCACATCTATGCAATAGTTTGAGGAAAAATCTTGTTTCAGAAGATTCTTTTTACTATTTGGGTAAATAAATGTTACTACATTATTCAATAAATATACATTCAAAGTAAACATTCCTTCTACTCCCTACCTCGATGTAAGATGTATAAATGTATAAAATAACCGAGGTTAGGTTCACAGGAATGTTCTGCACCTGTTGTAATAATTTTATACCTTGTCCATATAATTCTTACCAGACATACTCCAATCACAAAATTCAAATATTACTATTTTTCCAAACATGGTTTATAAATATGTTACCAGCATGTAAACTAGCACGAATACTGAAATGTATCCACATCATTCACACATAAAAACCACAACCATGTATGAACTTAAGTATGTGTATATTTTGTCCATGTGTATACATTCTTTATAGAAGGGGATACACGGTGATATTTGCTATCAAACGTTCGGATAATTTAAATCTAAGCAGGTGACATCAACGTATCATTGACAATATTTAAAACCTGGGTAAGAATTAATAGTTTTGTACGTGTTATATATTTCAAATATTTATCCTTTATACATTTACCTTGGATTTGTTAAAAGAGGTTTTCACCGTAGAATTATCACTACCAATAAAGTATTGGTAATTTTAAATCCTCTTCATATATTAGTAGATATGTGCACAGCACTGCATATGCCTATGCATGCATTAAGCAACTTTAATATATTTATATGTATATATGTGTATATATATATGTATGTATATATATATATATGTGTGTGTATATATATACATACATACATATATATATATATATATATATATATATATATATATAAATATATATGTATATATATATATAAATAAATATATATATATATATATATATATATATATATATATATATATATATATATATACATACAAACACAAGCATATACAAGCAAAACTACTGAACACGACATATATTTTTGTTAACCATCATTTGTGTAATCTTGTTAACAAATGATTTAAAAAATGTGTCTAAAGGATGTCAATGTCATACAAGTATCTCACTAAATGTTTACGAACAATAAATGAAGCCTTTTTACTATAGGCTATATATTGTTAATTATATATAAGAATCATGTTATAATAAACTTATAAAGTACTATTAATTGCAAATTTACCTGATTCAGAGCACTTTAACAAAACTTCCATTGAACAATTGCAAAACTTGATGAAAATTTAATAAAAAATAAAAAAAATCTATACCATGCTTTTTATTCTCCAATAAACATGAAAATGTTTAAGATTTTGTTTTCACATACAGGTACTCACGTCATAATAGTAAATGATTTGTGTCACTGATAAATAATTCAAAATTTGAAAGTAAGTCTACGAAACAACTTCCATCAAAAGTGAGCTCAATTTCCATCAAAGGTAAGTTAAATTTATAAAATATCCTCAAGAGAATTACAAAGAGAGCACGCACATGCACATCCACATGTACACATATTACGTACATATACACGTGTTGGTCCATTTCTTTCTGTGAATATATGTGCCTGCGTGTGTATTTGCATGTCAATAAACTTTTTTTTTTTAAGATAACCCCTTTATTTTCATGTTTAGTTTCAAGTCCCATACTCAGTCCTCAAGGTTTTATGAGTGCCCCAACCTCTCATATGTAAATGTTTCTAGCCATAGGAAGTGAACTTCCCTCTCAGCCTTGCCCCGAGGACAGTACGTCTCAGCCCCAAGTATTCTTGACTCATACTTCAAATGTGGATTTGAAAAATTTCACTGTCTACGTTAGATGAGGTCTAGTAACGTGATAAAAAATTAATATTGGTATTCCTTGAATATTTAAATATGTCAAAATATGGAATTTAGGCTAGACATCTATCAAGATGGATCAAACTGCAGACTGTGCTCTTTCAAAAAGTAGTTTACTCTTATCAGGGAGCTCCTTCTAAACTATAAGGGACTCAATAACACATCTGAAGAGTATTGCTTCCAGTCGGGAAGGTGTTGGAGAGGGGGGAAGGGTTCTCTCAATTCAATGAACGTCTACCTAGGTTGGCATTCAAAAGTTTTTCACACCATAAATTACCCGATTTCTATTCATAGTTCGGATCGGATTTCAAGTCTCAAGAGTAATTTGAGTACTCTTTTGAATGACACCTTTATTGTGTATCAAGATAACTCCATCAAGGGATTTATTCAGTCTCGGTATAAGAAAAATGGTTAAGTCAAGACTTAACCAATATATTTTGATACGCTCTTCCTTCTACCGTGTTTCCTATTTCAATAGCTTATCCCTTATCAAAAATACAAGTTTAAAGTGCCAATACCATTAATGTCTCTTTGCCTCTACTCTAGACAGACTTGGTCATCGAGAGAGAGAGAGAGAGAGAGAGAGAGAGAGAGAGAGAGAGAGAGAGAGACTCAATGCGGAAGTGTTCAATAAAATAGAGAAGCTTCACGCATGCGTATGCATATTCATATATAAAATATACAAGCAATACTAGCTTACACATTTACACACTTGCACAATAAAGGTAGGCTAACATAGATAAAGACACCCAAACATACACTACATAATAACCCCGATTACAACATATAAAAGCTCTAAACATTTATACATTTATACACAAATACAAGGAACATAAATAGAGAGAGAGAGAGAGAGAGAGAGAGAGAGAGAGAGAGAGAGAGAGAGAGAGAGTCTGGCTCAAGGGTGTACTATACGTTATGGGCAAGTTGCACCAAGGTGCAATATCCTGTTGTTGTACCTGTGCCAACAACAGTGTTAGTGATAATTAAAGGTGACACATTATACTTCAAACAAAGATGACTTTCACAAATACATTGAAAGCTGTCCGTCTAAAGTTTTAGTTAAAAATTGATCTTCCAAAGTACTCTCTCTCTCTCTCTCTCATTATAAATTATTTTCTTTCTTCGGTTTAAGTCAAAGGTTGATAAACTATAATACGAGAGTTATTATAAGTTATAAAAATCCACTCTCACCAATCTTTGAATATGGAATTGAATACGCTAAAGCAAAATTTACAAGCAAAGTGCTAGCAACGTTCCTTCGATATTTCCACAATTTTCCTGGTAATTACAATTATTTACCGGGAATAAGCTTAATAAAAAGGGATTACGTCGTAAAATGTAATATGTCCTCTATGAGTGAGAAAAAAAAATATTTTGGGAAACTATACTTTCAACTAAAAGCAAAAAACAAATCTATATAAAAAATATGCTAAAAAGACAAAGAAAATTAAATATGGGATATTACGCACTAAATTTAAAACTGCCAAGAAATACCCACTATCTTAAACAAAATATAATTTAACATAATTTGAGTATAACACCGGTTTGTGTATATACCGTATATGGGCATAGTAACAAATGTGTAATAACACCAAAAGGAAAATTTAAGCGGCATGGACCTGCTTTGTACGAAAAATAAGTGGTTTAGCCTAAATTAATCAAAGCAAAATATATACACATATATATATATTTAAATATATATATATATATATATATATATATATATATATATATATATATATATAAACACACACACACACACACACACACACATATATATATATATATATATATATATATATATATATATATATATAGCCTATGTGCGTATATATGTATGTCAAATTTTTAACCAATGAAGTAAGAATCATAGAATTATATAGGGTCATTACCAATACGTAAATTGATAACCTATAAACTATCAACAAAACTTCATATGGTCAGGTGCGGCTGAACAGCGGTCATAATGCTGTTTGAAAACTGACAGAATAAAAGTCAGCGCAACTATTTAATATTCTAAAACAATAAACGTACTCTTTAAAATTTGTTATTAAGAGAATCAAGAAGAGATAAGTCATATCCATTAGAGGTTTAAAGACCCCACATGAATGGCAGAGGCAAGTGATATTGCGTTATCAAGCAGGACAATGCCCTAGAGACTGACCATATAAACATATGATCAGCACCCAAGCCCCTCTCCACCCAAGCTAGGACCACGGAGGGCCAGGCAATGGCTACTGATGACTCAGTAGATAGACCTATAGGCTCCCCGGAACCCACATCCTTAGCTCACAAGGATGGTGGGATTGCAGCGACCAAAGACACTAGCAAGTTTGAGCGGGACTCGAACCCCAGTCTGGCGATCACCAGTCAGGGACGTTACCACATCGTTCACCGTAGGTTATAAGGGATGCATTGCAAGCGCAAATGTAAGTCATTAGAACTATATTTTAAGAATATTATGTTTATTTCATTTAATAATTGAGCGTCAAGTGGAATAACTAATCTTATGACTGAGAAAACGTGCTTAGAATTGATAAGAAAAAAATATAAAACAAAAAAGGAAAAAGGACAGAATTAACCTTGATAAGAATAAAATAGGAAAGATTAACAACAACAACAACAACAACAACAACAACAACAATAATAATAATAATAATAATAATAATAATAATAATAATAATAAAGATGATTACAAAAATCAAAAGATCAACTTTCTTGTAATATAATAAGCCTCGCTTAAAAGTACGAAAATACACATATGGAAAAAAAAAATTAATATTTTCATAAAGAAAACAAATTATTATCTGATTTTAATAAAGAAACACCAAAATGTAATAAAAAGAAAAAGAAAAAAATGAGCTTATCTTAACACTCGACACCCGTCCATTCCCAGGTCCCAAGTGTAATCTTTCATAGCCGACTGCATTTATGACTTTTGGCATGATGAAGCGAAGCAAACAAAAGGTTACACAATGGCCTCCCTTCGGCGTCCTTGTTTGCGCTAATGATGTTGCATTTAATAAAGGTAAGTAACGAATATTAGGTTGACGTTAAGACACGCGGGCAAGTATGCTGGCTATAATGAAAGGGGATGCTTCTCACTTGGATATGTTTGAAATGTGAAATATTAATAGAGAATTTGTTATGTCTAGACGAAAAAGAAAGCGAAATGATTAGATATATGGAATTGGAATGGAAAAGAAAGCTGAAAATGGTGTCACAGACTTAAGTAACGAATATTAGGTTGACGTTAAGACACGCGGGCAAGTATGCTGGCTAAAATGAGAGGGGACGCTTCTCACTTGGATGTGTTTGAAATGTGAAATATTACTAGAGAATTTGTTATGTCTAGACGAAAAAGAAAGCGAAATGATTAGATATATGGAATTGGAATGGAAAAGAAAGCTGAAAATGGTGTCACAGACCTAAGTAACGAATATTAGGTTGACGTTAAGACACGCGGGCAAGTATGCTGGCTAAAATGAGAGGGGACGCTTCTCACTTGGATGTGTTTGAAATGTGAAATATTACTAGAGAATTTGTTATGTCTAGACGAAAAGGAAAGCGAAAGAATTAGATATATGGAATTGGAATGGAAAAGAAAGCTGAAATTTGTGTTACAGACTTGAATATATGTTTAGAATCAAAAGAAAAGCTACACGCTTTGATATAATGACTAAACTGAAAGACGACCATTGATTGATTATTATTATTATTATTATTATTATTATTATTATTATTATTATTATTATTATTATTATTACTAGCCAAGCTACAACCCTAGTAGGAAAAGCAAGATGCTATAAGCCCAAGGGCTCCAACAGGGAAAAATAGCCCAGTGAGGAAAGGAAATAAGGAAATAAATAAATTATGTAAATAAATTAACAATAAATCATTCTAAAAACAGTAACAACGTCAAAACAGATATGTCCTATATAAACCATTAACAACGTCAAAAACATCCTGACATCTAAGGTCATTGACACCGATGTTATTTGTTATAAATAAAGAAATGAATAAAAGGTAAATCAGTTTAAAACAATAAAATCAAGAACATCCTTATAACAGTTAAATAGTTTTCAAAAGACCTGCTTATGGAATAAATTTAAAAATGCCACTAGTATGGTACGACACATCATGTCCGAGAATCTTGGCAAGGATAAACCTGTCATCCTCACCACGAGCCTCAAAGAGATGTCAATTTCTTTCGGTACTATAATTGTGAAAGACGATCATAAAGACTAAATGGCGCAGCTATACACTTAGGTATATTGCCTCTAAATTGAAAGACAATGATAAAGATTGAAAAGGAACAACTCAAAATTGGATAAATAATTTGAAGATGAAATAGAGGGCTGCAAACATTTGCAGTTTTTTTTATAAGGGTACTTACTTTCTTCCCTTCTTCTCAAATGATAAATAAACTTATAGAATTTGCATATACAGTATGTGTCTATAGAGAAAATGAAGGGTAAAGACATACATATTTCTCTTCCTCTTGTTTTGTTAAAGTTTTGATAGTTTATATAGGAAGTATTAATTTTAATGTTGTTACTGTTCTTAAAATATTTTATTTTCCCTTCTTTCCTTTCCTCACTGGGTTATTTTCCCTGTTGGAGCCCCTCGGCTTATAGCATCCTGCTTTTCCAACCAAGGTAGTAGCTTAGCACGTAATAATAATAATAATAATAATGACAACAACAACAACAACAACAACAACAACAACAACAATAATAATAATAATAATATTAATAATAATACTATGTGTGTCCACAATTTAATGTAAATATACACATGGATATACATAAAAAATTACTAAAACTAAATGGAATTCCATATACGTTTATTAATAAAGCTAAAATGAGAACCAATGCTAACCATACAACTATGGTTCTATGGATAGAAAATACACAAAACCAGAAGAAAAAAGAAAATCATTGAAATAGGAAGCTGCTAAAGTTTTGCGTTAAAACATTTCTGTAACACAAACGGGACTTAATAATTCTAAAATTAATTTTTTTCAACAAACTGATGTTTTGTACAACTGACGAAGAAACAGATTGCACGTGAATTCACAATCATGAAAAACGCCTACAACTTTAATTGAACAGCATTAAGTTAAAAATAAAAGAAATACTGCCAATCAAAAGATCTGGGTTGGGAGGATCCACAACCAACATCCACTATCAAGCAGGTTTAATTTCTCTTCAAACGTTTAATTTCATTTCCCATAATTTAGATGATGCAATAAGTTTAACTGGATCTTTATTTGGATATTCGGAAATCATACAGTAAATTGGGATGGAATCCATGTAAAGAGCATAGTAACATCTGCTTAGGCAACAAGCTTCTATTGAATGTCAAACCACACTGTGTAAGTATATATATATATATATATATATATATATATATATATATATATATATATACATATATATATATATATGTATATATATATATATATAAATATATATATATATGTATATATATATATAAATATATATATATATG
>NC_090743.1:9507628-9532628 GCF_036898095.1 Palaemon carinicauda
CTCCTTTCTCTTAACCCTTTCGACCCATACAATCTTTCTAGCAAGCCATCGTCTTCCATTCTTCTTACATAATCAAACCACCTTAAAAGAATGATCAATCCTTACATCCATGTTAACCTTTTAACCATTTCTATTTTGTATCTCTTAAGTTCACACCCCTTCATTTTCACTCTTGTCATATATACTTTATAAACAGCTTTAACGATTTTTTTTTCTTCGTGTGCATTCAACATACAAAATTCTTATCCATAAAGGAGAGTTTGTTCAAAAGTTCCTTCATACTTTCCCACCTTGTCTTCACCGATAATGTAGTTCACGTCTTCGTTTACACTGCCATAGTCAGTCATATTTACTCCCAAATACCTATTTCCATTTAACCCCCTGACCTCCCTCTTGCTTAAATTCACTATCAACTTTCTCCTCTTGACGATACTTTTTAACTCATTTTCCGTTTCTACAGTCTCACATCGCAAACGGCAACAAGTACTGTGTCACTTACAATCATCAATCATTCTACCATTCATTGACGACCTATTTCATTATCACATATATAAAATAAACATAGATATTGAACTGCCAAAGAGACATAACACACATTTGTCTCGGACTAATTTCACACCAAACCATTTACTATCTTTCCTATCAACATATTCGAACACATTTGCTTCAGTGGAAAAACATTTTCAATTACACTGAGTAACTTATATATCATAGCCTCAACATTCTCCACATTGTCTCTTCACCAAATTCATAATATGCTTATTCTAGGTCCATAAATGCTACTCACAATTTTTTTTTCTTTTTATTTCTAAACGTTTCACTTAACTTCACTTGATCCACATACCGCCTTCCAGCAGCCTTCAGTTCTTCCTATCTTCCATCCACAATCAACAAATCCTTAAAATACTTCCGCTATCGACCTGGGACTGTATTCACTTAGGTCTTTCCATCTTTCTCTAATCTTTTCTATGGAAACGAAGACACCAAGAAAGAAGAGTTAAAATAAGATTCCTTCCAAAACTAAAAATAACTTGTCAAACCGTTTGCAATTTCATTAGAGAAGACACAAATATATGACAGAAAAAAACATGGTTTTAAAGATCCAGACCCCAGAAAACGTACACGAGAATTTAATCCTTTCAGAAAACCTACAAGGCACAGTATTTTGTTACTTTACTTACTTACTTTACTTTGATGGCTGCTTTTCCGGTCCCATACAGCAAGGGAACCCCACTCTCTACAGGACCTCCACTGTCGTTTTACCTTGTTCGTTCACAGTATTTAACGTTTCATAACGCGTATTGTTCATTTACTGTTAAATCGTCACTGTTGTATGACTCTTGAAATAAGAAAGTCTTCAGTTTCCTCTTGAAAGCCTTAATGTCTTCAATCATTCGAATGTTTCGTGGGAGTTTATATCGTTACGTAAGAGCATTCCCGTATAAGGCACTGTATTTCGTTTGCTGATTTACCTACATCATAATATATTTACACTTTTCACCTCTCGTTTTCATTACTTCGCTTATAAGATTCTATGCTGCAGAAGCTTGCTTAGGGAGTTAATGGTCTTCAGCCTTAAAGTTGAGTTTTCTCTCATTATGGATAAGTGAAATGATAAATTATAAACAAATTATAAACAAGAGGTATATAAAATTTTAGTAAAAACTATCATAGGTTAAATCAACACCGATATAAAATGGAATGTTGTGAAACCTTTCCCAGTTAACACAAACGTACCAGTAACATTAACAATTTCATGAACTTTCGGATTTTCAGCATTGGATAAAAATTAAATTTACTGTAATTATTATCGTCTATTATAACGCTTCTGTGACTAAGTGTATTAAAGCGAGGAAAGATCGTGTACTACTGTTTTCTTTGCAATTCAAATTACTAATTCGTATTATTATTATTAATATTATCATTATTATTATTATTATTATTATTATTATTATTATTATTATTACTAGCAAAGCTACAACCCTAGTTGGAAAAGCAAGATGCTATAGGTCAAAGGGCTCCAACAGGGAAAAATAGCCCAGTGAAGAAAGGAAATAAGGAAATAAATGATTAGAACAAATTAACAATAAATCATTCTAAAAACAGTAACAACGTCAAAACAGATACGTCATATATAAACTAAAAAAAGACTTAAAAAGCATTAAAATAAATTATCACTTTACATCATCATACATGTAAGTGAACTTACATAACATGCTAGTACCTGTGTATATGACTTTTTGTATATACCGTATATATCATCAACGTTGCGTTAACTGTTACATTATACATTAACCTACATGTACTAAAGACTTCCATGTATGTTTACATAACACGCACACACACATAAACATATGTATATGTATATATATATATTATATATATATATTATATATATATATATATATATATATATATATATATATATATATATATATAAACATATGTATATATATAAACATATGTATATGTATATATATATATATATATATATATATATATATACACACACACATACACACACACTGTATATACAATATGACAGAATGGTTTAAGTCAACTGTTTACTTTTATTTCTACTCGGCGCTAAGGTTCGAATCCTTGGCCGGGAGAAGTACTTATCATAAAAGAAAAACTTTCCCTATGGCTCTGTGATCCCGTGGCCAAATAAATTTGATATTAAAAGATATTTGTAACATATTTGAATAAATGAAAATCATAAGCATTAGTGATAAAATTATCTTAAAAGTATATGTGTCAATAAAAATTGAGACGTCTCCAAACAGACAAGCACCGATAGAAACTTTGTGAATGAAATAGTGGTTTTAAAGACAAAGACTAATAAAAAGGTGACGCCAGACAACACCTGCTCCCCGTTACCTCTGGATCTTATAACTATAGCTCGGAGCACTGAATGCATCTGCGAATCTGGTTTTTGTTTCAGACCAAGAATAAAATGGGATGATCCCGATGGACGGGACTTGATCTGATCAATACCGGGAAAAAAAAAAAAGGACGAATGCAAATCAACGAACAGCTTTGGGTCAAACAATGCTCTCGCAAAGAAGAAAACAAACTAACCAACACACCTGTCTGCAAATAAAGAAAAAAAAAATAAACTCGAATGTTTTCAAGTAGAGAACGGATATACATAGATAGAGCAAACATTGTTGTTTCATAAATTAAATGGAATTCTAGCAAATAAGACTTAATATTTGATTAACCTTATAGAGAGGTTCCAAATAGAGCGTACTTACTTCTCCATACACACACACACACACATACACACACACACACACACACACACACATATATATATATATATATATATATATATATATATATATATATATATATATATATATATATATAAGTTTTTCAGTAATCCAAATTTATATGAAAAAAAAACCTTTTGGAATGTACAACAACTAGGTGCATGTCTTACTTCACCCTGACATACGGTCACCATAGTCTTGTAATTATGAGTACCCAATTCACTTCATAGGTCGACAGAAGTACAAATAATTATGCATTCGAGTCTCTGTGTGTGAGGGTGTCAGGCAAATAAATTTATGTACTGTAAATCCATGTACGTAAACACATTTACACACAAGGGAAAACACATGCAGATAGCAACCTCATCCCGAGGAAAATGCTAAGAACCTGATGAATGGCAACTTTAGGAACTGCCTGATCTATATATAATACATATTAACACACATACACACACACACACACACACACACACACACACACATATATATATATATATATATATATATATACATATATAAATGTATATATATATATATATATATATATATATATATATATATATATATATATATATATATATATATATATACATACAGGTATATAAACTACACAAATCCGAAACGACATACCGTATCCGAACATTACCAACCGAACGGCCAAAAGAAAAGTAAACATGATAAATGTGAGATAAACTCAGCTGTGAGTCTCCCAATGAAATGGCAGCCATTGCTATGCTATGAAAGACTTGCTGCATCCATTTCCAGCCGTAGCATGTTTCCAGCAATTCCCCGAACTTTCCAGGGAAGCAGCCATAACAAAGACAGCCCTTAATTCCTCCTCCATAACATTAGTTATAAACGATTTAACACTCATTACCAAATACCTTAAGGATTAAAACACCTTAACAAAGATGAAAACACCTGTGGTTGTACGAGGCATGATAATTTGATACTTTTCTGCGCGATGGAAATAATGTGTCGAGTCCCGCTATCGATCATCGTCTGGTTCCCTGCTTTCACTCGGCCCTCTCGAAATCCCCTTCGATCCCGATGAATGATTTATTTCGGGAGTGAGCGAAGCGTTGTTAAATCATTGGCCGAAGTTGCCATGGCTTAATCAACCGCCAGGAATCTCCCGTGTTTGACAGTAATTTGCATAGAATAACATCGTAGAAAAAAATGACGATCGGCCACTAAATTATGCGACGGAGGGCTAGCTTTGGCCAAAACACACATACACACACAGGCACATACATACATACATACATACACATACACACCAATGATGACGATAAAATTGATGGAGAAACTTCTTTGTTCTACTGAAGGTATTGAGGAGGAAAAAAAGAATTATGAACATTTTCAAAAGGGAGTTGGAATTTTGCTTCTTAATATTGTTTCTCACAATTTCAATATGCCTTACACACACACATACACACACACACACACACACACACACACATATATATATATATATATATATATATATATATATATATATATATATATATATACAGTATTCATATATTTTATATATATATATATATATATATATATATATATATGTATATATATATGTTATTGGCTATCAGTATTTTAACTATCCCCTCTCTCTCTCTCTCTCTCTCTCTCTCTCTCTCTCTCTCTCTCTCTCTCTCTCTCTCCACCCTAACCTTATTCACTGTAAATATTTGCATAAGGAGCATGTGCACATAAGAAACCACAATAAACCTGAAAGGCGAAGAAAATACCAAAGAAAGTAGTTAACAACAAAGATTT
Source organism: Palaemon carinicauda (assembly GCF_036898095.1). Classification (NCBI taxonomy): domain Eukaryota; kingdom Metazoa; phylum Arthropoda; class Malacostraca; order Decapoda; family Palaemonidae; genus Palaemon; species Palaemon carinicauda. Next base: position 9,512,683 of record NC_090743.1, read on the forward strand.
CTCTATATCAGTAAATATAATGTTATGAAAAAGCCATTCACTGCGTGAGACAAAAACTCAATTTTCAAATTAATATCTTTTGTCCATGAAAATACTAAAAGGTCTTGTGAAACAGTGCGTCAATCACCCGTAGACTTTTACAGCATGAATAATATTTTTTTTTCTCCCCTTCATATTTGGTCCTATGTAAAAAAATAATTATCCACATATATCAATTTTTTCAATACGAAATCAATATCGTAAATAAAATACCTTAATTGAATATTAGTTAACTACTCTTAACCTTGGCATCAATGACCATCGCTATTATGTCATAAAATATTCAATAATCAATTAATCAACTCTTAATCTTAATTTCCTTTATTCACCTTCGTAGAAATATCCTTCCAGTGAATAATTGTACGCATGATTATTTTCTTTATTCTCCGACCCACGCTATAAATCGCTAGGAAATACCGGATGCAGATTCCTATCTGTTCCAGATCACTGACCAATTGATGACTGATAAGATCCCTCCTCAACACAAGACAAAAACTGGCTCTGAAATGATGAAAACTTCGAGTCAGAATATCAAATAACGCTGAGCGGGAAATAATGTTTACGATATTGAAAGTGTATCGAATTGTACACTTCTAATATTCGGGACTACATTATGTTTCCTAAAATAATTGAAATTCTATTGAAACCTATCGAATTGTACACTTCTAATATTCGGGACTACATTATGTTTCCTGAAATAATTGAAATTCTATCGAGTTGTACACTTCTAATATTCGGGACTACATTATGTTTCCTGAAATAATTGAAATTCTATTGAAACCTATCGAATTGTACACTTCTAATATTCGGGACTACATTATGTTTCCTGAAATAACTGAAATTCTATCGAAATCTATCGAATTGTACACTTCTAATATTCGGGACTACATTATGTTTCCTGAAATAATTGAAATTCTATTGAAATCTATCGAATTGTACACTTCTAATATTCGGGACTGCATTATGTTTCCTGAAATAACTGAAATTCTATTGAAATCTATCGAATTGTACACTTCTAATATTCGGGACTACATTATGTTTCCTGAAATAATTGAAATTCTATTGAAATCTATCGAATTGTACACTTCTAATATTCGGGACTGCATTATGTTTCCTGAAATAACTGAAATTCTATTGAAATCTATCGAATTGTACACTTCTAATATTCGGGACTACATTATGTTTCCTGAAATAATTGGAATTCTATCGAATTGTACACTTCTAATATTCGGGACAACATCATGTTTCCTGAAATAATTTCTATTTACCAGTTTTTTTTTCCATTTGTATCCCCGAGGAATTTTTGCATAACGTTTAAAAACAATTACTACTTCTTAAATCTAGCTGTTTTTCCACTGTATTTCCGTAAACGAAATACTCTAATTTTCAGAATGTTTCCTCTACCAATTCATATCTATCACATGGAACTTGGCATTTACCCTTCTGTTTCCAGGAAAGATCCATTTCTAGCACTTGGAATTCTCTTCCTTCCCGTGCGTTTTCCAGAGCAATTCGTTTACAGAATTTTGAATTATATTCCATTCCATGTGCTTCTGGCATTTAGATATTTTCTTACAGAATTTGGAATCATCTTCCATTCCATGTGCTTCTGGCATTTAAACATTTTCTTACAGAATTTGGAATCATCTTCCATTCCATGTGCTTCTAGCATTTAGACATTTTTTTTACAGAATTTGGAATCATCTTCCATTCTTTGTGCTTCTGGCATTTAGACATTTTCTTACAGAATTTGGAATTATCTTCCATTCCATGTGCTTCTGGCATTTAGACATTTTCTTACAGAATTTGGAATTATCTTCCATTCCATGTGCTTCTGGCATTTAGATATTTTCTTACAGAATTTGGAATCATCTTCCATTCCATGTGCTTCTGGCATTTAAACATTTTCTTACAGAATTTGGAATCATCTTCCATTCCATGTGCTTCTAGCATTTAGACATTTTTTTTACAGAATTTGGAATCATCTTCCATTCTTTGTGCTTCTGGCATTTAGACATTTTCTTACAGAATTTGGAATTATCTTCCATTCCATGTGCTTCTGGCATTTAGACATTTTCTTACAGAATTTGGAATTATCTTCCATTCCATGTGCTTCTGACATTTAGACATTTTCTTACAGAATTTAGAATTATCTTCCATTCCATGTGCTTCTGGCATTTAGACATTTTCTTACAGAATTTGTTATTATCTACCATTCCATGTGCTTCTGCCATTTAGACATTTTCTTACAGAATTTGTTATTATCTTCCATTCCATGTGCTTCTGGCATTTAGACATTTTCTTACAGAATTTGGAATTATCTTCCATTCCATGTGCTTCTGGCATTTAGATATTTTCTTACAGAATTTGCAATTATCTTCCATTCCATGTGCTTCTAGCATTTAGACATTTTTTTTACAGAATTTGGAATCATCTTCCATTCTTTGTGCTTCTGGCATTTAGACATTTTCTTACAGAATTTGGAATTATCTTCCATTCCATGTGCTTCTGCCATTTAGACATTTTCTTACAGAATTTGTTATTATCTTCCATTCCATGTGCTTCTGGCATTTAGACATTTTCTTACAGAATTTGGAATTATCTTCCATTCCATGTGCTTCTGGCATTTAGATATTTTCTTACAGAATTTGGAATCATCTTCCATTCCATGTGCTTCTGGCATTTAAACATTTTCTTACAGAATTTGGAATCATCTTTCATTCCATGTGCTTCTAGCATTTAGACATTTTTTTTACAGAATTTGGAATCATCTTCCATTCTTTGTGCTTCTGGCATTTAGACATTTTCTTACAGAATTTGGAATTATCTTCCATTCCATGTGCTTCTGGCATTTAGATATTTTCTTACAGAATTTGGAATCATCTTCCATTCCATGTGCTTCTGGCATTTAAACATTTTCTTACAGAATTTGGAATCATCTTCCATTCCATGTGCTTCTAGCATTTAGACATTTTTTTTACAGAATTTGGAATCATCTTCCATTCTTTGTGCTTCTGGCATTTAGACATTTTCTTACAGAATTTGGAATTATCTTCCATTCCATGTGCTTCTGGCATTTAGATATTTTCTTACAGAATTTGGAATCATCTTCCATTCCATGTGCTTCTGGCATTTAAACATTTTCTTACAGAATTTGGAATCATCTTCCATTCCATGTGCTTCTAGCATTTAGACATTTTTTTTACAGAATTTGGAATCATCTTCCATTCTTTGTGCTTCTGGCATTTAGACATTTTCTTACAGAATTTGGAATTATCTTCCATTCCATGTGCTTCTGGCATTTAGACATTTTCTTACAGAATTTGGAATTATCTTCCATTCCATGTGCTTCTGACATTTAGACATTTTCTTACAGAATTTAGAATTATCTTCCATTCCATGTGCTTCTGGCATTTAGACATTTTCTTACAGAATTTGTTATTATCTACCATTCCATGTGCTTCTGCCATTTAGACATTTTCTTACAGAATTTGTTATTATCTTCCATTCCATGTGCTTCTGGCATTTAGACATTTTCTTACAGAATTTGGAATTATCTTCCATTCCATGTGCTTCTGGCATTTAGATATTTTCTTACAGAATTTGGAATCATCTTCCATTCCATGTGCTTCTAGCATTTAGACATTTTTTTTACAGAATTTGGAATCATCTTCCATTCTTTGTGCTTCTGGCATTTAGACATTTTCTTACAGAATTTGGAATTATCTTCCATTCCATGTGCTTCTGCCATTTAGACATTTTCTTACAGAATTTGTTATTATCTTCCATTCCATGTGCTTCTGGCATTTAGACATTTTCTTACAGAATTTGGAATTATCTTCCATTCCATGTGCTTCTGGCATTTAGATATTTTCTTACAGAATTTGGAATCATCTTCCATTCCATGTGCTTCTGGCATTTAAACATTTTCTTACAGAATTTGGAATCATCTTTCATTCCATGTGCTTCTAGCATTTAGACATTTTTTTTACAGAATTTGGAATCATCTTCCATTCTTTGTGCTTCTGGCATTTAGACATTTTCTTACAGAATTTGGAATTATCTTCCATTCCATGTGCTTCTGGCATTTAGACATTTTCTTACAGAATTTGGAATTATCTTCCATTCCATGTGCTTCTGACATTTAGACATTTTCTTACAGAATTTAGAATTATCTTCCATTCCATGTGCTTCTGGCATTTAGACATTTTCTTACAGAATTTGTTATTATCTACCATTCCATGTGCTTCTGCCATTTAGACATTTTCTTACAGAATTTGTTATTATCTTCCATTCCATGTGCTTCTGGCATTTAGACATTTTCTTACAGAATTTGGAATTATCTTCCATTCTATGTGCTTCTGGAATTTAGACATATTCTTACAGAATTTGTTATTATCTTCCATTCCATGTGCTTCTGGCATTTAGACATTTTCTTACAGAATTTGTTATTATCTTCCATTCCATGTGCTTCTGGCATTTAGACATTTTCTTACAGAATTTGTTATTATCTTCCATTCCATGTGCTTCTGGCATTTAGACATTTTCTTACAGAATTTGTTATTATCTTCCATTCCATGTGCTTCTGGCATTTAGACATTTTCTTACAAAATTTGGAATTATCTTCCATTCCATGTACTTCTTGCATTTAGACATATTCTTACAGAATTTGTTATTATCTTCCATTCCATGTGCTTCTGGCATTTAGAAATTTTCTTACAGAATTTGGAATTATCTTCCATTCCATGTGCTTCTGGCATTTAGACATATTCTTACAGAATTTGGAATTATCTTCCATTCTATGTGCTTCTGGCATTTAGACATATTCTTACAGAATTTGTTATTATCTTCCATTCCATGTGCTTCTGGCATTTAGACATTTTCTTACAGAATTTGTTATTATCTTCCATTCCATGTGCTTCTGGCATTTCGACATTTTCTTACAGAATTTGTTATTATCTTCCATTCCATGTGCTTCTGGCATTTAGACATTTTCTTACAGAATTTGTTATTAGCTTCCATTCCATGTGCATCTGGCATTTAGACATTTTCTTACAAAATTTGGAATTATCTTACATTCCATGTACTTCTTGCATTTAGACATATTCTTACAGAATTTGTTATTATCTTCCATTCCATGTGCTTCTGGCATTTGGACATTTTCTTACAGAATTTGGAATTATCTTCCATTCCATGTGCTTCTGGCATTTAGACATTTTCTTACAGAATTTGGAATTATCTTCCATTCCATGTGCTTCTGGCATTTAGACATTTTCTCACAGAATTTGATTTTATCTCCCATTCCATGTGCTTTTGACATTTAGACATTTTCTTACAGAATTTGCAATTATCTTCCATTCCATGTGCTTCTGACATTTAGACATTTTCTTACAGAATTTGCAATTATCTTCCATTCCATTTGCTTCTGACATTTAGACATTTTCTTACAGAATTTGCAATTATCTTCCATTCCATGTGCTTCTGACATTTAGACATTTTCTTACAGAATTTGCAATTATCTTCCATTCCATTTGCTTCTGACATTTAGACATTTTCTTACAGAATTTGCAATTATCTTCCATTCCATGTGCTTCTGACATTTAGACATTTTCTTACAGAATTTGCAATTATCTTCCATTCCATGTGCTTCTGACATTTAGACATTTTCTTACAGAATTTGCAATTATCTTCCATTCCATGTGCTTCTGACATTTAGACATTTTCTTACAGAATTTGCAATTATCTTCCATTCCATTTGCTTCTGGCATTTAGACATTTTCTTTCTCTTGTGCTTTCAAAACCAATTCGTCTTTAGTATTCATGAATCGCTGCCTTTCTTGGTTTCCAATCACAATTCCAAGCTAACGTTTGGAACTTGCTGCAATTCCAAATTTTCCTTAATAGTTTAGTAGAGGCCTTTTTTCGGAGTGAGGTCTGTTGTCACATGAGAATGGAATTTCTTCCCATAAAAAGTTATTTCTATAGAACAAGATATTGTCTAATCAAAATTTCAAGAAGAGAGCATTTAGCTTTAGATTATTCATTCATCAAAAGATTTATCATTTATTGAGTAAAACGACAAAAAGGTCAATATAAAAAATAAATATATTAAAATACTCAAGAACATATAGGCTATAATTTACGTTTGTTAGATTGATATTTCAAGAGCGCGCTGAAACATAAGAGGATATCTCATGATTAAAAGAACATAAAATCTTTAAACTAAAGACTATCTCAAGAACTGGAGAAAAGAATCTACTGAAACCAGTATGATATGTAAGGAATGGGTAAACAGAATTTGCTGAAATGTTAAAGGATATATAAGGAATGAAAGAACAATTTCCTGGCTATTAGCAAGATATCTATGGAAAAAAAAAAAAAAAAAAAAAAAAAAAAAAAACCACGTACTGAATTTTCTGAATCTCGGCAAGATATCTCATGTGTAGACGAACAGAATTTGCTAAAACTTTACATAATACCTCAAGAGCAAGAAAAAAATTTAGCAAAACGTAGAACGATATCTCAGGAATCGTAATAGAAACTCTGGAATCTCATTGGATATATACCTTATAACATGGACTTCAGAATTTGCTGAAACTTAACAGGATACGTTAAAGTGGACAAACAGATCGTGTTGAAACTTACCAGGAAAAGTATTTGGCTATACTTAGAACTACATCTCAAAAATGGGAAAAAACATGGTGAAATTTAACAGAATGGGGAACAGAAATTGCTAGAACTTCATGAGATATATCAACATTTATGAACAGAATTTTCTAAATTAGCAGGATACCTTAAGAACAAAACCAAATATTTATTTATCGGAAACTATAGATCAGAATTTGCTGAAATTTGAACAGAAATATCTGAAGACCAGGATTTTGTAGAAACTTGGCTGGATAAAGGGACTTGACAATAAACTTAGCAGGAAACTTCAAGAATGGAATAATGAATGATTTAAAGTTTTCAGGCATCCTGACATCTAAGGTCATTGACGCCGGTAACATTTAATTTATGTATACAAAAATAAAAAATGAAATAAAATAAAAAATTAAAGAGTATTCAATTAAAATCATAAAAATTGGATGTCATAAAAGTTAAATATTTTCCAGAAGACCTGCTTCTGAAAGAAATCTAAAAATGCCACTTGCATGGTAGGACACATCATTTCCAAGAATCTTGGCAAGGATGAACCTGCCACCCTCACCTCGAGCCTCAAACAAATATCTATTCCGCAAGTTGTTATAATTGGGGCATTCGGTCAACAAATGCCTTACTGTTAGAGGTACTAAACAGTTGTCACAATACGGTTGGTGTTGGTCCTTCAGCAGAAACTCATGTGTCAACCGAGTGTGACCAATACGGAGACGACAAAGAGACGTCTCCCATTTTCGGGGCATCATATTATACCTCCAAGGAGATATGTCATTTGTTACTTCCCTCATTTTATTGCCATCTTGATTATCCCATTGCTGTTGCCATTTATTGCAAACCAATTTCTTGATGTCAGGTAAGAAATCATTACAGGGAATGGGATACCTTCTTGGCAGCAACTCGGATGCAGCCTCCTTAGCCAGTGAATCTGCCTTCTCATTCCCGGACACACCTACATGTGCTGGAACCCAACAAAATTGAACTGTTATACCTCTCCGTCCAATAAGGAAGAGCCATTCTAAAATCTTTAAAACTAGAGGGTTATTAGAATTAAAAACTTCCATAGCTTGAAGGACACTCCTTGCATCACTAAAAATTGTAAAATTACCCTCCTTCTCCAACGCTATTTTCTCAATAGCGGTTAATATGCCATACAGTTCGGCAGTAAATATGGAAGCGGTCAGAGGAAGTGCACCTCTACAATTAAAACCATTACTATGTACTCCAAATCCAACGCCAGCATCAGATTTGGAGCCATCAGTATAGATAAAAGTTGATCCTCTATGTTCTTTAATATGTTCATTAAAAAGAGACCTGGCTTCTAGGTCTGACATATTCTTCTTATCTCCAATAAAATATTTACAAAAAAATATCTCTGGTAACTTCCATGGAGGCGTTGATGATACCTTGAATGGAAGTACCTTATTTCTAATTATATCCAGACTATTTAATAATCGTTTCACCCGAAAGCCATAAGGTTGAGGAGATTTTGGGTGCAACTCAAAGTATGATGCGTGTCTTACAAGGCTTGCAGTCTGAAAGGCTAGAGAGTTAGGGAGTCTTTGCAATCTAAACCAATACCGAAGAATGGAAGACATTTGGTAAAGGTCTAGAGGTAACTCTCCAGCATCAACAAGGAGACTTGGGATAGGCGAGGTTTTAAAAGCTCCAGTAGACAATCTAATACCTGCATGATGTATCGAGTCTAATATTTTTAACCGGCTTGGGGTGGCTGAAGAATATACCTCACAACCATAACTAATTTTGGAAAAAATCAAGGCCTTGTATAATTTTAAAATAGTATTGCGGTCTGCCCCCCATGATGTATGGGACAATACTTTTAAGATATTCAGAGCTTCAACACATTTAGCTTTTAGCGCTTTTAGGTGAGAAACCCATGTAAGTCTACAGTCAAATATCAAACCTAAAAATTTGGTTTCCGATACACATGGTATCCGTTGACCTTTAATGTATATATCCGGGTCTGGATGTACTCCCCGGATACGACAAAAATGGACAATGGTAGTTTTACTTGTCGAGAACTTAAATCCATTCATGTCAGCCCACTGGATAATTTCATCAATAGAGAGTTGGATTTTTCTCTCAACCATTGCCATTCTAGTGCCAGCAAATGATATTGAGAGATCATCCACAAATAATGTTGAGAGAACATCCTGGGGAATGGCTGAGGATATCCCATTAATTGCTAGTGCAAAAAGGGTTACACTCAGCACACTACCCTGAGGAACTCCTTCTTCCTGGCACTTACTCTCTGATAGAGTTTCCCCCACTCTCATCAAGAATGGAATAAATTTGTTCCTGAAATTTTCCTTGAAATCTCAAAACTGGAGAACATAGTCTATTGAAACTTATTAAGATATCTCAACAATGAATGGAAATTGCTGAATTTTAGTAGGATATAAAAAAAACGGGAGAAAAATTATTTGGTAAAACTTAGCATGATAAAGCAAATATGGATAGTAGAATATGCTGAAACGTTTAGGGATATCTCAAAGAATTTAATGAACTTATTAGGATATCTGAAAATGGGAGAACAGATTCATCTGAAATTTGACTGGATTTATTAGGAACAGGAGCAAATAATTTCCTGAAACATTGCAGAGTAACTGAAATTTTTCGGGACACCTCAAAAGAAAAAAAAAAAAAAAAAAAAAAAAAAAAAAAAAAAAAAAAAAGAATACCTTATTGAAACTTATCATTATATGTTAAAACAAAAAGGGAGAATAGAACTTTATAAAATCTATCAGAATATCTCTATAACAATAGATCAGAAATTGTTTAAGCTTTAGATAAACACTGATCGAAATTGTCAAAGCTGAGGGGAATTATACCAAATTTGAAAATCTATTCGAAATCACCACCCAAAAGATCTCTGCTAAAATTCAGAAAATGCTGCTCATCGGTTTTTGAGCTTTCCTGATAACATTACCAATCATACAAGGGTACCAGTATGACCTCCTTACTATAAAAAAATTATATATATATATATATATATATATATATATAATCTATATATATACATACATATATATATATATATATATATATATATATATATATATATATATATATATATATATATATATATATATATATATATGCCATAATAATAGTAAAACATAACAAGCAAACCTAACTATAGTAAGTAGACACCAGGAAAGAGTAAAAGTATTTACTGCAAATATAGAAAAAAAATATATATATATATTGCTCTATAAATTAAAATTTCATTGAACCCAATGTCGATCAATCGTCTATGAATCACAGACGGAACGATGTTCGGGGAAAACTGGCACCATCAGGAAAACTGGCACCATCAAGTCTCAAGCTCAAGAGGCAGTATTGATCCTTACTGCAACTTTCCTCCGACAAGTGTGGTCTCCATTAGACAACATGTCAGTAAGTTGATTTAGCTAAGAATGAATTGTAAAGAAAGAAATCATTCGCTTGGGCGACCAGAAAGTTATCAAAGTTCAGACTTTATAAGAAAAGATTTAATTTTATAATAAAAAAAAATTAATAAAGAAAAATAAAGAAAAAATAAAAAAATAATAATTAATTAAAAAGGGGCTATTCTAAATTTTTTTTTTTTTTTGAGACCTCAAATGCAATACCAAAAAGATGAGCAAGTATATTACTGTAATTAATGAAATAATCAAATAATTACATACTTCATACGTAAGAACTTTGAAAAATATCTGTTGCTAAAATGTCACCAGTATTTACAGCTATCCACTTTTCGTCAAGATAAGCAAATAATTATTTTTCCATTACATGCAACATAAATATTACAAATTTCTCTCATTTATATTTGAATAACTTCACAAAATTCAAACGAAAGTTGATATATATATATATATATATATATATATATATATATATATATATATATATATATATATATGTATATATATATATATATATATATATAATTTATATATACTGTATATATATATATATATATATATATATATATATATATATATGATATATATATATATATATATATATATATATATATATATATATATATATATATATATATATATATATATATATATATATATATATTCCTTCCTGAGGAAGGATACCTTAACGTGGTGGAAGTGTTTGTGTATCGCCATGATCAGCAAACCTATACTAGCCAGGGACACCCAAGACAGTCACCCATACTAGGTTGGTTTGCTGTGAACGATCAGAAAAAAAAGTCTCCCATCATCACCAAGCCGCACTGGCCAGGGTGGTGATGAAAACTGGCCAAACTCCAGACATGAAGAAATACATGTCTGAGTCGTTTGTCCTGCAGTTGACTAGAAATGGCTGCATTTGTTGTTGTTGTTTGTGTGTGTATATCATATTATCACTGAATAGTGGAGATATAAACTGCCTCAAACTTATTAATATGGTATTGCAGATGCTATGGCACCTGTCCAGTATTTTGATGCAGCAGCGTAGTTACAATATATCAAGTACAAAATGTTGCTTTGCATTATTTTGTTCAAGATGTTGTGCCATTCAAAATTAAATTAATCTAAAGTAGGAAGGCATCCCCATCACTTTAACAATGATTATGAGTCTTACCGTAAACACAATTGAAGACTAGAAAAGACACTCAAGCGCCTGTCGAAAATAATTGACGTGGAACAAATTCACAAGGTTGCAACAAGGACAAGTCTGATACGACATTGCCGCACGAGCATGAACGTGGGCTTCTATTTTGACGTATATAATGACCGCTGGGCTCAATGGTTTTGTGGCAAGATGCTGAAAGATGCCAAGAAAAGTGCTATTATTAAAAGAAAAGAAAAAAAGAAAAAAAATGAGCAAAAAACGTCATGTTTACATTTTTTTCAGACCTCTGTAGGAAATAGAAATAGAGAGCAATCTTTTTATTCTGGTTGATTTTTTCTCATTTTCCGTAAAAATAAAAATAAAAAAGTCACAAACAATTCAATTTGAACGTCCCTTACTTACAACAAACCTTAGGGAAAAACTTGAACCGGACTCTCAAACTAAAGAAAACGTTATACTAGCATATTATCTCCTTCCACGCCTATTGACGCAAAGAGCCTCGGTTACATTTCGCCAGTCGTCTATTTTGAGCTTTTAAATCAATACTTTTCCATTCATTATTATTATTATTATTATTAAATGCTAAGCTACATCCCTAGTTGGAAAAGTAGGATGCTATAACCCCAGGGGCCCCAACCGGGAAAATAGCCCAGTGAGGAAGGGAAACAAGGAAAAATAAATCATCACCTCCTACTATTATTATTATTACTACTAGCCAAGCTACAACCCTGGTTGGAAAAGCAAGATGCTATAAGCCCAAGGGCTCCAACAGGGAAAAATAGCCCAGTGGGGAAAGGAAATAAGGAAATAAATAAATGATGAGAATAAATTAACAATATATCATTCTAAAAACAGTAGCAGTGTCAAAACAGATATGTCCTATATAAACTATTAACAACGTCAAAAACAGATATGTCATATATGAACAACAAAAAGACTCATGTCAGCCTGGTCAACATAAAAACATTTGCTCCAACTTTGAACTTTTGAAGTTCTACTGGTTCAACTACCCGATTAGAGAGATCATTCCACAACTTGGTAACATCCGGAATAAAACTTCTAGAATACTGTGTGGTATTGAGCCTCATGATGAAAAAGGCCTGGCTATTAGAATTAACTGCCTGCCTAGTATTACGAACAGGATAGAATTGTCCAGGGAGATCTGAATGTAAAGGATGGTCAGAGTTAAGAAAAATCTTATGTAACATGCATAATGAACTAATTGAACGACGGTGCCAGAGATTAATATCTAGATCAGGAATAAGAAATTTAATAGACCGTAAGTTTCTGTCCAACAAATTAAGATGAGAATCAGCAGCTGAACACCAGACAGGAGAACAATACGCAAAACAAGGTAGAATGAACGAATTAAAACACTTCTTCAGAATAGTCCTCAGCCATGTAGGTCTGCTTCTTTCAACTTTTCTAGTGCCTTGTGGAGCCCAATTAAAAGTTTGATGAACTCATCTCTCTTGGGGAGTGTAAAGAGCATGAAAGAAATGTTCACCAAACAAGGATATCACCGACATATGTACAGTAGGCCGGCAATGGGTCCCATATTCTTCACTATTTTATAGTGGGTTCAAATGACGAGTTCATAATTACAAATAAATTGACTATAACACACACTTGAAAAAAAAAGACAAAATTTTCAATTCGTTGATTGTTTTACCACTCATCCGAGAAGAGTTCCAAAGTCTCATTTTGTAAAAAGAGAGAGAAAAAAAAGAAAAAAAAATGTAATTCACAATAATCGTTTGGTAATGAAGTACGGAGGAGGTAAAAGCTCTGTGCTGTCTCATGTTTTTTGGACCTTTTCCCTTTTGAATAAATTATTAATGATCGATAATTATCAACAAAAACAAAATTAAAAGCATTCTCTGGTTAGCTCAGTTATGAAGAGATTACCTAAAACCAAGACTTGAAATCTATACAAAAACTTTTAAAGATTAATTGGATTCTACAGAACATTTACTGTTCCACTATTTTGTTATGCATTTTTGTATTTTGTAATAAAACTCTGAAGTTTATAAGAAATTTTAATGTTAAGGAAATGAAGTAAAAAATACTTTTCAATTACGGAAATGGAAAATTCAATCTAAATGTAGATACAATCAAATTTCTAACATCATTTTATAATGATGTAGAAAAATACAAAGAATTGCTGCAATATATCTTACCATTACCTTATCATGTGATATTCACTAGAAGATATAGTTTACAATTTATCAAAAATATGTAAGTGCTTTATTTTTTCATTAACAATAACTCATATGTGCAGCAGACTGTGATTATTTACATAGAAAACTTTCCTATTGATGACGAAAGACAAATTGGAGTCGAACAACGAGTTGGGAGAATTTTGAAGACTATTTCGGATTTGGAGCCTGTTGGGGATTTCCAAAAGGAAGACGTCCAATTGGAGTGCCTCTCCTTAGAAGTCCTACCTTTTTTAGAAAAAAAAAAAATGATTTCAGATTCAAGAATTTCAGATCTTTCTCTGGTCCTTAGATATTCTCTACTTCTACGCAGTTTCCGCCTTATTCTGCCCTATTTTTGGATCTCCAACATTAGGGACTTTACTTTCTCATTTCAAATCCACCCTATCGTAAACTGATCAACAAATAATAACTAGTTCTCCTTTTCGGATTTTTTATTTCTTCTCTCCCGTTCTCCTTCCAGTCTCCCTGTTCTTCCTGTATTTTCTGTCCGAATCCTTTCAAATAAATCAGTTATTAGTCTTCAAGATTCTTGTTTTGTTTTCCATGACTGCCTTCCTGATTCCACTTGTCGTTGATCCCTTTATGACGAGGTACAGGTATTTTGGTTTTCTTTCACAGTCGCACACTCAACAATTCTCTTAACTTTCACCAAAGCATTTTCTGCAAAACCCAAATCTTGTTTCCTTTTTAATAGCTTCATGGTGAGTCGGTGATAAAAGCTTGCAAATTTGGGTTGGTCAATAAAACATTCAAAACGATCTTTTTACCATTTCTAACATTTCTGCTTGAGACCAACGACAATTTGAAGCCGATTTGGGAATGCACCGGTATTCTATATTTCTCCTAACAGAGAGACTAAGAATCTTTTGGAGCTCTGACAGGAAAGCATTCAACTTTCCTATTGATGACGAAAGACAAATTGGAGTAGAACATGAATTTGGGGGAGTTTTGAAGACTATTTCGGATTTTGGAGACTGTTAGGGAATTCCCAAAGGCCTTCATGTTTTTTTTATAAATTTAGCTAGATACAGGAACTCTATATTGTTGTCTCGGCGAGGCTGTCTGCTTCCCACTAGCCCGGAGGGCCTCCCTATTTCCCGCTGGCAGGGCGGGGCTCCCCCATTCCCACTGGCTAGGCAGGGTTCCCCCTTCCAGCTGGCAGGGCGGGGCTCCCCCTTCCCACTGGCAGGGCGGGGCTCCCCCCTTCCCGCTTGCAGGGTGGGGCTCTCCTCTTCCCGCTTGCAGGGTGGGGCCGCCCTCTTCCCGCTGGCAGGGTGGAGCTCCCCCCTTTCCCACTAGCAGGGCAGGGCTTCCCCGTTCCCACTGGCAGGGCGGGGTCCCCCTTTCCGCTGGCAGGGCGGGGCTCCCCTTCTTGATGGAAGGGCGGGGCTACCCCCTTCCCACTGGCAGGGCAGGGCTACCCCCTTCCCACTGGCAGGGCGGGGGTACCCCCTACCACTGGCAGGGCCAGGCTCCCCCCTCCCGCTGGTGGGGTGGGGCTCCCCCCTTTCTACTGGCAGGGCGGGGCTCCCCCCTTTCCACTGGCAGGGCGGGGCTCTCCCTTCCCGCTGGCAGGGCGGGGCTCCCCCTTCCCCCTGGCAGGGCGGGGCTCCCCCCTTCCCGCTGGCAGGGCGGGGCTCCCCCCTTCCTGCTGGCAGGGTGGGGCTCCCCGCTTCCCGCTGGCCCTTCGGGGCTCCATCTTCACTCTGGCAGGAAGGGGCTCCCCCCTTCCCGCTGGCAGGGTGGGGCTTTCCCCTTCCCGCTGGCAGGACGGGGTTCCCCCCTTCCCGCTGGCAGGGTGGGGCTCCCCCCTTCCTTCTGGCAGTGTGGGGCAACCCTTCCCACTGGCAGGGTGGGGCTGCCCCTTCCCACTGGCAGGGTGGTGCTCCACCTTTCTCGCTGACAGGACATGACTCCCCCTTCCTGCCAGCAGGGCGGGGCTTCCCCCTACCCACTTGCAGGGCAGGGCTCCCTCTTCCCGCTGGCTGGGCAGGACTCCCCCTTCCTGCTAGCAGGAGGGGGGCTTTCCCCTTCCCACTGGCAGGGTAGGGCTCCCCTCTTCCCGGGGTGGGGCTTCCTCCTTCCCACTGGCAGGGTGGGGCTCTCCCCATCCCGCAGGCAGGGTGGGGCTCTCCCCATCCCGCTGGCAGGGCGGGGCTTCCCTACCCACTGGCTGGGCGGGGCTTCCCCTTTCCCGCTGTCAAGGCGGGGCTCCCCCTTCCCGCTAGCTGGATGGGGCTCCCCCCTCCCGCTGGCAGGGTGGGGCTCCTCCCTTTCTTCTGGCAGGGTGGGGCTGCCCCTTCCTGCTGGCAGGGTGGGACTCCCCCTTCCTGCTAGCAGGGCGGGGCTTTCCCCTTCCTGCTAGCAGGGCAGGGCTCCCCCTTCCCGCTGGCAGGGCGGGGCTACCCTCTTCCCGGGGCGGGGCTTCCCCCTTCCCACTGGCAGGATGGGGTTCCCCCTTTCCTGCCAGCAGGGCGGGGCTCCCCCTTTCCGGCTGGCACTGCGGGGTTCCCCGTTAAAAAATTTAAAAAATACTGTAATTATATATATATATATATATATATATATATATATACATATACAAATAAGCCAAATATTTTTGATACATTAATTTCTGGATTCTCTAAACGACCTCGGGATCAGAGCCCCAGGCGAAATCACACAAAGGCAACAGCTTCTGACTGGCCGGGAGTCGAACTCTGGTCCAGGAAACTTGAATGAAGATTGACATTCCATTTGTCCAAGTGGTATGTCAATGTTCATACAAGTTTCCTAAACCAGGGTTCGACTCCCAGCCGGTCAGCTGTTGTCTTTGCGTGATTTCACCTGCGGCTCTGATTTCGAGGTCGTTAAGAGAATCCAGACTTTAATGTATCAAAAATATATGGCTTATCTGAATATGAAAAACACGTCTAAATGTGCAAAACTTTTCATATATATATATATATATATATATATATATATATATATATATATATATATACATATATATATATATATATATATATATATATATATATATATATATATATATATATATATATAGATATATATATATATATATATATACTGTATATACATATGCATATACATATATATATACATACATAGTTGTCGTACAGTTTGGAGTATTGGCAGTAGCTTACTAGACACAGGTCCCGATATAGCAAGGATAAGTTGACCCCCAAAGGGCATATGACAAGCAATAATCTAGAAAATAAATCAGAATCTTGATGCTGTAATTTTCAGCACAGTTTGAGAGCTCTATGAGGGTTGGTTCTTCTGGTCACTTTCTCCGGTAGTATGGTGGAAACTTTTAAACTGGACTTTTGAATCTTCTCAGGAATGGGTTCAGTCATACGAGGGACTAATTTCAAGCCATCATCTTTACAGAATCCAAATTCTTCCATGTAAATTCCAACTGTGCTTTGAACTGATCCAGTTCCATAAACATCAGTCACCAGCTGATCAAACTTGTCTCAGTCGCCATGAAACACTGTTTCTTTAGGTTGATCCTTAACCATTTCACTATTACAGCATACAAGGGATTTTATACCCGGTGTATTGTTTGCAGGATGGATTAAGATTGCTTTTATAATTCGTTTATCATTCCTACTTGCAAGGGTCGCTTGTTAAAGGTAGTGCATCATTTTGTCTTTGTCACCATTGTTGTCCCTTATAATGCTCGCCAACGTCTTCCATGTGACTTTCTTAATGATTCCATTTGCCTAAGACTTCTATATGTTGTTGGGCACCTAGTCTAGCTCCTTATGGGCACTGGCACCACTGCTGCTGTGCTTGAGGGTACAGAAGATATGCGCACCACCGTTGAACTGTACACAGTTGTTGCAGCACTAAATGACACTGCTATTGGCCTTTATGTATACTGTTGTCTTGATGTTACATCAGGGAAGGGGCGGAGTTTGTTATCATTTCTCTGTTTTGTGAACCATTGTGGCATGCAATGGCTTCTATATCTGTGATCTCCAAAAAGGTATCATTAACGCATTAGCATATGATGCGAGTGTCCTTTTTGCCGACGACTTCCTCTTAAAAAAGTCAAGAAAGAAACCCAAACAAACCACAGCCAAAGGGTAGGCCATAACAATACTCTTTATTTGAGTAATATGTGGAGAGAAAATTTAACCTTATCTATCTATATGAGAATTTGAAAACTCATAAAACTCGGAACCCAATTATCTTTATCAGTATCCAAATCCCAAACTTTCAAGAAGTGAAAAACCTGGCCCACATTATGGCGCAGTTCATTCGATTCCAATACAGAATTGCCTCATCCACAAAATTGCCATTATAAAGAAATAATTAGAAATGTATATGAAGAGAGTACAGTACCTAATACAAATATCCCACGGGTTACCCTAAAGAAAATTAATAGCATCTATACTATGTATGTCACTTCAGATGCCTCATAGGTATAACGTATTAACAGATAAATAATATTTCTATAGTCTTTATTTTGAGTGTGCTCTATACAAACTCCTCCAAGGAGTGCAAATAAGATGTTTACAATCAAAATATTTCCAATCATATATAACTGTTACACTGACCTTGTAAACACCTTACCTTGGCTTAAAGATTCCTTTAGAGCCAACTGTAAACTAAACATCACAATACGGAGGAGTGTCAATGACTGGTTTCCTCTTTTTAATGTCATGTTTAATCAACATGAAAATAACGAGACAAAGTACACATAAAGGTTACCAACTCAGAGCATGGTTTTAACTTGCAAAAAAGCTCTTTACCCATTTATCAGAAATCCGTGGTTCATCATTACCTAGGTCTCTTTCACTGTAGAAATTGGGCCAATACCCATAAGATCTAGAAAAGGCTGCCCAGTAATTCATAAATTGACCTTTCGGACGTCATAGGAATTATCAACAGAAAAATCTTGAACATTGACATGGACGCAAAGGTACAAGCAGGGGCAGCAGTGACAATGACAAGAATGGTGAGGTTCTTAACACCTTAACCAAATGATAATGACTTATAAGAAGGAGCAGTGTCATATGGAAGAAACCGTACTCACAGTCATTCTCATTCACTCTAATCTCTATCCAAGCTCTTTGATTAGTATTTTTCTTTTTAGCTCATACAAATGCCCAATGTTACTTTAAGTATTCAGTCTTTATTTAAGATAAAATATAATAGCTTTTGAAGCACCTGGCGTAATAAATTGCTTTTGATATAAAACTGCTAGGGTAAAATGGTTGGACCACTCAATTCCGATCAAAGAAACAGATAAAGTCTTCCAATCATCTTGTTAAAAAACGCAATTATTAACAACCCAAGGCATATTACACACACAGATATATATATATATATATATATATATATATATATATATGTTTGTGTGTATATATACATATATATATATATGTGTATATATACATATTATATATGTATAATATATATATATATATATATATATATATATATATATATATATATATATAATATGTATAGCGTCAGGTTCCGATATCTTTTATGGCCTCTCGTGGCATGATTGGTTTCGACCTGGCCTTTCATTAGAAGGGGCTAGCGTTCGATCCCAAGTATGAGGTAGAAATTTATTTCTATTTGAACACGATGTTGTGTTGATATTTATCCATATTGACTCATTAGGGGTAATTTGAATGAATTACTACCAATTGTGTCACGTGGTGGGCCGGGATATCGGGTAAAACTCGCTGGTAAGAGACTGATGTCTCGCCAGGTAAATCCTCGGACAGCTGGGTAGCGTCAGGTTCCAATATCTTTTATGGCCTCTCGTGGGATGGTTGGTTTCGACATGGCCTTTCATTAGAAGGGGCTAGCGTTCGATCCCAAGTATGAGGTAGAAATTTATATATATATATATATATATATATATATATATATATATATATATATATACTGTATATATAATGGAGCCCTGAAGAAAGCCTCAACAAAAATAGTAAAAACAGCTGATGGCAGAAAAGATGAAATAAAACAACAATGTAGAAGTTTTTATCTTTACCCAAAAGATAAATAAGTTATTTATGATTTTAGAAGCAATATGTGCATCTGGATTTAGGAGATATATATATATATATATATATATATATACATATATATATATACATTTACATATTTATATATATATATATATATATATATACATAATACATATATATATATGTATACATATAATCATTATTCTTAATTACTAAGGTGCAACCCTAGTTGGAAATGTTATAAGCCCAAGTGCTTCAACAGGGAGATTAGCTCACTGAAGAAAGGAAATAAGGAAATAAATAACTACAAGAGAGGTAAATAACAATTAAAATATACCTTTCATATATAAACTATGGGAACTTTACATAAAAAAAGAAAAAAAAGAGGAAGAGAAATATGATAGTATAGTGTGCTTGAGTGTACCCTCAAGCAAGAGAACTC
>NC_090743.1:9537628-9550128 GCF_036898095.1 Palaemon carinicauda
CAATAGTTTAGTGTTTTCCCAGCAGTGAAAGAATCGTCATCGTAGAGCCACAGATGCTTTCATCTCGAAGTTATGAATCAAACTGAAAATTGAAGTAAAATCATTGACCGTGTGTAGGCACAGTAATTTCCTCAATTTCATTGTCGTCAATAAATTGATATCAATTAATTGACGAAAAAATTTATCGTGTGTAGGGGCCTTAAGCCTGCGTAACAACATTGATAACGTCTTGGAAGAAATGACAATACATAATTATAAATGACATTAATATACAAAGAACGCAGAACTTGTTCTTACACGACGTAGTGCCATAGCCTCTGTACCATGGTCTTCCACTGTCTTGGGTTAGAGTTCTCTTGCTTGAGGGTACACTTGGGCACACTATTCTATCTTATTTCTCTTCCTCTTGTTTTGTTCAAGTTTTTATAGGTTATATAGGAAATATTTATTTTAATGTTGTTACTCTTCTTAAGATACTTAATTTTTCTGTTTCCTTTTCTCACTGCGCTATTTTCCCTGTTGGAGACCCTGGGCTTATAGCATCCAGCTTTTGGCAACTAGGGTTGTAGTTTAGCAAGTAATAATAATAATAATAATAATAATAATAATAATAATAATAATATTGTACCATACAAATTAAGATCAGGGTTGATTTTATCGAAAGAAATGGTCAGTCTCATAAAATAATCAAGGCTTTGGGCTTTGAACGTACATAATTCATAATTATAAATAGGATGGTATTACAACGCACAAGGTAAATAGTGCTGATGAGAAGTTAATCTGAAAAAAAAAAACTCCTACAAGTACGTATCTCATTTCAATAAAAGTTTTAAAAATTAAATTAGCATAGAATTGTATTACAGAAGAAACCGTTAGAGAATTTGCCTCCTTATCAGAGCTGGAGAAGGACAGGGCATAGAGCTTTGGGGCACACTCCAGGGAATTATTGTTTTGTTTTAATGAAAAGGCTGAAATGAAATGAGCATCTACAAACATGCTCTCTTCATCATGGTCGCTGCATGACTGTCGAGTACCCGTCATCTCCTGTAATATTAAATTCAGAAAAAGTTTTTGTCGTTTAATTTCTTCTGGCGTTCGTCACTATTATATACACCCCACTGTCAGCAAAACTGGTTTTTCCGTCTCTTGTTGTTCAAACTACACCCCCGTAGTGCCAATTTTAACTTACATATGGGTAATAGCTTTCTTATGAAATACCTGACTGGTTACACGAGTCCAGTAACAATGATTGGCATTAAGGAATTCAGCGTATGTCAAAATGTCATCATCATTTCCGTCGTGCTGATTAACTTGGCGCTTAAGAACAAGCCTCGCCTTGCTATGGATTATTTGTACCAGGTATTAACTCTACTGGTGCATGTTTAGGACTTAACAACATGGACCTTTAATCCTAGTCTATGGGAATTCAAACAGCATACTATGGTGATTTTTACTTTCAAATGTAAAGTCCAATGAGTCGTGCCCCCCCCCCCCCCCAAAAAAAAAAAAAGAAAAAAACCGAGGACCAAGCCCAAACGAAACTATACTATTGTATATTTGTTGACACCCAAACATAGAAAACATTGATTACTTTGGGAATAAAGGAGACTTTCAAAATCCTTGGACGCTTATTACGCAAAGGCAGAACTTGTTCTTACACGACGTAGTGCCATAGCCTCTATACCATGGTCTTCCACTGTCTTGGGTTAGAGTTCTCTTGCTTGAGGGTACACTAGGGCACACTATTCTATCTTATTTCTCTTCCTCTTGTTTTGTTAAAGTTTTTATAGTTTATATAGGAGATATTTGGTATCCTGATACCTTCAACAAACTCACACCTAAAAGAGAAGATTATAGGAAATTATGGAAACATAATCGAACACAGAAATACAATACCATAGCCTGTCATTAGATATAAAGATTCAGTCACCAGTCACCTAAGTATGAATAAAAGCCACATATTAAGCAATGGTATCTCGAAATGCCACTTATTATTATTATTACTTGCTAAGCTACAACCCTAGTTGGAAAAGCAGGTTGCTATAAGACCAGGGGCCCCAACAAGGAAAATAGCCCACCGAGGAAAGGAAACAAAGGCAGAATAAAATATTTTAAGAACAGTAACAACATTAAAACAAATATTTCCTATATAAACTATAAAAACTTTAACAAAACAATAGGAAGAGAAATTAGATATAACAGTGTGCTCGAGTGTACTCTCAACCAAGAGAACTCTAACCCAAGACAGTGGAAGACCATGGTACAGCAGAATCAAGGAATTTAGAGGGAAAGGTACTTGTAAGTTAAAATATTGGTATCAAGACATACCAAAAGAATATTGTACAATTCTAGTCATTGTTGTCTACGCCAAAATCAAAGACTTGCAAAAAGTATGTATTCACCACGGTCTGTTTATTCATTCATCTGTTTGTGAGCAACTTTACACAAAAACTACTCTACTGATTTTGTCTAAACTTAGTAATTATGTTGGATATGACCGAAGGATCAATATGTAACATTTTGGATAAAGTGCTTAAAATTTCAAGTTTGCTGCAGCACTTTGAAAATAATCGCAATGTTAAGTAAATGGCAAATATTTTGTCAACTTATTCTTTTTTTTTTTTGTGAACAACATTAAGAAAAAACTAGAGACCCAAATTTCAACGAAACTTGGTGAACATGTGGAATATGACTCATGGACTAATCCACCAGATTTAGAAGAAAATACATCGAAGCACAAATACACAGTAAACTTAAGAGCACAAAAAGACTGCTTGGCGTGGCGAAGGCATGCTCTCAACTGAGTGGCCCTTTAGTTTCATTCTGAATTTAACAAAGTTTAGAAAATATATTGATCAAATCTATCCTGAGAGAGAGAGAGAGAGAGAGAGAGAGAGAGAGAGAGAGAGAGAGACCTTTGAGATAAACTCTTTGATACTGAGGTCTGTGAACCACTCGTAGCATGAAACTGAAAGTCCCAACAAGGGAGATTTACATAGATAAGAACAAATCTATCTGAGATTTACATAGATAAGAACAATTCTATCTGAGATTTACATAGATAAGAACAATTCTCTCTCACGTTATAAAAAGTGACAAATCAAGGTAAGAGTAATCAGAACATTTATTCATGTGATGAACTGCATTGTCAGGAAAAAAAAAAAACCGGGCCAAGGGTTCATTGTAAGTTTAAGAATGTTCTTCATACCTTTAATTACAATTTTTTTTTTTTCAATTCTTAAAACTTGAAAAGATCAGTCCCAAAGACTTCTTTCGTAACCCCTTTAATGTTAGCATAATGTTTGTTTTTTTTCTACGACGAATTCTAACTAGTACATTGTTATCAGCTCAAACAATCGGCCATTAAGAACTCATTACGTTTTGTAAGTTGACTACGATAAAAAAAAACGATTCAGAGAGAGAGAGAGAGAGAGAGAGAGAGAGAGAGAGAGACTTTATTCGGTAGAAATGTTTACAAATGATTGATTAATTGGAACAGGCCAACTAGCATCACAATATCATCATTTGATCTCCTTTATATA
Source organism: Palaemon carinicauda (assembly GCF_036898095.1). NCBI lineage: Eukaryota > Metazoa > Arthropoda > Malacostraca > Decapoda > Palaemonidae > Palaemon > Palaemon carinicauda. The sequence goes on from NC_090743.1 coordinate 9,541,171, forward strand.
TATATATATATATATATATATATATATATATACAGTATATAAATATATATATATATATATATATATATATATATATATATACAGTATATATATATATATATATATATATATATATATGTGTATATATATACATATATATGTATATATATATATATATATATATATATATATACAATATATATATATATATATATGTATATATATGTATATATATACATATATATATATATATATATATATATATATATGTATATATATATTTATATATATAAATAAATATATTCATATATATGAATATGTATATATATATATATATATATATATATATATACATGTGTGTGTGCATGTGTTTAAGTGTTCATGAACCTCACATATCTACAGACATGTTGTAAATACTATTACATCTTATATACATGCAGGTGTATCAGAAGGAATGAAATTTGGTAGTAGTCTTAGTAAAAATTTCGTATTTTTGAGAACTCTTGCTTTGTCATCTAATAAAAACTCCACCCTTCAACAGAGAATATTCCTTGGAAGACTTGAATATAAAATACCTCACTCTTTACCTGTTTCTTAATCAATGTGCGCTCATACACACACACGAATATATATATATATATATATATATATATATATATATATATATATATATAAATATATATATATATATATATAAAGCAATAAAAAACATCAAATGCAGCCGTTTCTAGTCCACTGCAGGACAAAGGCCTCGGACAAGTCCTTATTCATGTCTGGGTTATGGCCAGATTACATCATCAATCTGGCCAGTGTGGATTGGTGATATATATATATATATATATATATATATATATATATATATATATATATATATATATATATATATATATATATAATGAATGTGTGTGTTACTGTCATCATGAATGATAGTTCTAACTCAACCCTGAACATATTACAATAGAAAAATATTAAAACACACGTATGTATAATTACATATAGATATTGCAAAACATTCTTCAATCAAGGCCGGGAGTATTTTTTCCCAAAAAGCAACTCTTATACGCCATTATTCCCTTGGCATTCAAACCCAGCTACAGTCCGAAAGGATCTCCAGCCCTCCACTTCGACGCGCATATGGTTTACAAAATATTTCAGCAGGAGCTGAAAGCAAGTCCGAGATAATGGAGTCTGATTTTTGTTCCTCCGTGCAAGTTTAGCGTTGAGGCTCTGCCTTCTGCTGTTGCTGCTGCTGGCTGGCAGATGATTGGTAGGGAGACTCTCATAATGCTGTAACGTCACTACAGGCATGAATATCATCATATAATATATGAACCTATGTACAGGCAGTATATAAGTGTGTGTGTGCATTTAACAAATTCGGAAAATACTTTGACTTTAACTGGCATAAGCATTAGCAGGCGTCACCCCTAACAACTTTCCACACACGACGCACGAACATAAACAGATATATACGTAATACATAAATCGCATATGTTTATAAGTATACATGCACATACTGTAGACAAATATTTAAGCATGGATAGGCGTCAGCTTAGAAATGCCATCTCTCTCTCTCTCTCTCTCTCTCTCTCTCTCTCTCTCTCTCTCTCTCTCTCAGCGTCGTCTTTTTAAAGGCAAGCGGGGCTGGTATGAGATATTGCCTTGAACTGTAAATAGTAAAGGCGCTCCAAGTAAATGAGTTCCTACGGATTATATAACACCACCACAACAAAGATCTTGAAGCAGCGTTCGTCTTAAGTAAAATACTGTGTATTAATGTTAACTGCTGCCTTAACTCTTCAACGTAAACTACAATATCCATCTCTCTCTCTCTCTCTCTCTCTCTCTCTCTCTCTGTAGCCCTGAAAGTCCACCCTCCTTCTCCCTACGGATACCAAGAAACCCCCATTCTCTTCCTCCCACCTTACGCCCCGCTACCCCCCGCAGAGCGACACGGTCCCAACACCACCCGGGGAGCAAGCCACGGCCCAGCCCGTTTTGCTCTCTCGCTCGCTCTCTCTCTCTCTCTCTCTCTCTCTCTCTCTCTCTCTCTCTCTCTCTCTCTCTCGTCCCTATTATGTTTCATCAAGAATTGTGTAATGTATCGAAGAGGGTCGTATGTATTTTTGAGCCTTTAATACAGACTAGAATTCATTAGGTTTCAGAGTATTGCAGTCTCACTCCTGATATTACAAGAACAATCTCTCTCTCTCTCTCTCTCTCTCTCTCTCTCTCTCTCTCTCTCTCTAACACACACACACACACACACACACACACACACACAACTAACGCTAACATCTTTTAGCTAGATGTTGAGATTGTCCGCATCTGATCGTTTACAATAAACCCCTTCAAATCTCTTTAAAACTTGTTACGAAACACCATCTGCGACTAATCACTCCTTTATCAACTCATATATGAAGATAATACTCTTTGTAGTTATCCAAACCGAACAGATTCTTCTTCCATTTTGACCGGATGGTTCGAGTTATATAACTATTATGAAGGCCACTTGGGACGTCTCTATGTCTCATAAATGTAAAATGAAATGAGTAATGAAATAATCATCTTCTTTGCCAGATATGAAAGAGAGAAAATCCCTTAAAAACCTAAATCGCAAAGAGATGAACTTAATGTAAAAAAGGGGGTAAGATATAAAAAAAAGTTTGACCTCCGACCTCCATCTTTGGCTGTGAAGTCGACATAACTCAAGATATAGAATGGTCTTTGTTCATGACTCACTGGCTCGATCAGGTTGAACACGAGTGCCTCGACACGAAGCTCTCTCTCTCTCTCTCTCTCTCTCTCTCTCTCTCTCTCTCTCTCTCTCTCTCTCTCTCTCTCTCTCTCTCTCTCTCTCAAGTCACCTATAGTCCTGGGCTTTTATCGCCATAAACTATTATACTTTATCTGACCTTGCTTTTGTTCCATGATGTCACAGCGTGGGTCAATTTATGACATACCGTTCTTCAACGAATATTTAAAGTTTCATAGTCTGTAACTTTAAGCTTAAATTTGAAAGAACTGTTTTTATCATATTGAATAGTAAGCTTTCACCGTCTAACTCTAATAACTAAGCTTTATTCAATCAAAATTATATTCTCTAATGATCTAAAATCCTCGTTTCATCACCTAAAGAATAATAACATTTTAACTCTAGAAAATATAAGATTTCATCTCGTGCATTATACGCTTTCATCTCATGCACTATAAGCTTTCATCACGTGCATTATAAGCTTTCATCTCATGCACTATAAGCATTCATCTCATGCACTATAAGCTTTCATCACGTGCACTATAAGCTTTCATCTCGTGCACTATAAACTCTCATCTCATGCGCTATAAGCTTTTATCTCGTGCACAATTAAGGGATTATCAACTAAATTTCTAAGCTCTCTTGACACAACCTGATATAATCTGTTTTAAACACTTTATCAAACCTTTAACCACTCACTGTCTATCAGCCAAAATCCTAACATTTTATCACTTCATTATAAGATGCTCTGTCACCTTAAATAATAATTTCATATTTTATCCAATTAAAATTATAAATTACAATGCTATATTACTTGATTTCATGACGTTCTACCACCAATAATAATAATTTCATATTTCTTTCATCACTTGATTTGATGATGCTCGTTCACTGGAAATAATTATTTCATATCTTTGCCTCTCAAAATTTTAAGTATTTTATTACAATTATTCATAATCTTACAACACTAGAAATCAAAATTAACTACTACCTTAAATCATAATTTGTCATGACTTGACTATAACCGACTAATAATGGTTCGTATTACTTAAAATCCTTCATAATCTATATATGACACCTACATAAGCATGAAATGGAGAGCTTTTGGTAAACAAAATGAGATTATGAAAAGTAAAATGCCACTATCTCTATAAAGAAAAGTATTTAATCAGATGGCCCTGCCAGTATTAACTTATGCATCAGAAACTTAGAGGCTTGGAACATAAGCTGGTTACAACTCAAAGAGCTTTGGAAAGAATAATGAGGGGAATACCACTAAGAGACAGAAAAAGAGCAACATGGATACGAGAGCAATCGAAAGTAGTAAATATTCTGACAACATGTAAGAAAAGGAAATGGACATAGGCAGGACATATAATGAGAATAACAAATAATATATAACAGAATGGGTTCCTAGAACATGCAAAAGAAGAAGGGAAAGGAAGAGAAAACGATGGATTAACGAAATAAGAATACTTGAGGGGATATACTGGCATAAAGAAACCACAAAGACACGAGTGGAAGAACAATGTCTGAGTCCTTTAATCTGCAGTGGAATAATAACGGTTGAAAAAAAGTTAGCCTATGATATTACAATAAAGCATCTAAAAAAACTTTTCTAATAACGGCTGATGAAAAAAAAAAAGTAGCCTACGATATTACAGTAAAGCATCTAAAAACTTTTCTTTACGGCAGATTTTTTTCTTCTAATGAAATTGACAATGAAATTTACAACATTGCCTCATGAGGTTGTAATAATTACTTTCATGAAATCAAGATCTTTTACCGTCTCAAATTATAAACTTTTATCCCTTAATACCATAAACAGATTGGGAACGGTTTTGAAATTTAAAGATCAGTGAATAAACCAGTATTAAGAGTCCCTCTGTTGATTAATACAAACGAAGGGATGCTATTTTAGTATCACGTGACAGATCTTCTAGCAGATTTTATTTCAATCTAGTTAACAAGCAAACATTGTCGTTATCTAAATCTGACTTTTTAAGCCAATGAACTGGTATATTTTATAATATCTCCTTTTACAAAGCATAATAATCTAAATAGTTGTGAAAACTCTACTCGTGCTCATAACTATACTATATTAAAAAAAATGGATTGGACTGAATTGGATTTATAAAAAATTAGGTCGAAGTCCAGGCACTGGGACCAGTGAAACAATCAGCGCAGCAATAATTTATTAAAACGATATAAAAGGTTTAATAGTTCTTTAAAAAAAATATTCAAATACAAGCCTATTTACACAACCACACACCATCTACATGACTTTGTAAGAAACAATGAATTCATATGGTAAGATAAAAACTTTTCAAATTACATTTATAACCTTACCATAAAGGCCCTCATACGAGTAAAAACATAAAAAAAAAAAAATACTTTGCTCAACAAAAAGGTCATACTAAAAGAAAACGTTCTTCCCTAAGGTGAAACTCCACCAGCTCTTCTCTTCCTCTCACTTTCTCTGTCTCCCTTAAAACCAACAGTATCTAAGAGCGAGCGTCCTCCTGTAAGGCCTTGCATCACCAGCATTCCTCGGCCTACTCACACAGGGTGTCCTGAACATTTCTCCTTCCTCCCCCCCTCCCCACCAAGAGATCCCTGCCTATGGGCCGTCATCATCCCCTCCAATGGTAAGCGTCCAGAGGCAAATGCCTTATAGCCCTTCTCCTTCCTCTCTTTACTTCCTGAGCTGGAACCAAGAGCTGGAAGACCCCCTTCCCTTTAACGCTGATATGGCTCTGCCCATCCAGCAGGCTTGACTACCTGGCTCTACCTGGCTCCCAACGAGAGGGCGATTACGGTAGGGACTGGAGTCCAAAGATATTACAGAGGGTTTGGGGGCCACCTATCTTGAAATTTCGACCAAGGGGAGGTGGGGGGGGGGAGAAGATCTCACCTTTATCTTCAATGGACGCATTCAAATGTGTGGTTTTCGAGGAGATTAGGGCCGACTTTTCTTGCTTCTTACACAAACAAGAAACGTTCAGAGGGGGGAAACGTTTTCTTATTAAGTCGGAAATGTTTATTGCTTCGTTCCCCCTAGTGGTTCGCAAACCGTTGGTCCTTCGACTATTGCCGAGAGCTACATAATGGCCTATAATGAAACGATCTACTTATCTGTGAAAGTCGTAAAATTATCATGAAGAGCTCAAGACTCCATGACGTCGTAAAATAAAAGATGACTCGCCACTTCATCTGCACGACATAATATCGATATCAAATATTCTAAGTGCTAAAAATTAATGCATAACCTACATGTTACAAGAGAAAACATAACTCCACAAGGCTAGTTATTAATAAAGAAAAAAAAAAAAGGAAATCATTGTCCCTGAGATCCAGTAAGAAGGATAGATAAATGAAATCTAGTTAGCGTAACAGCAGGGAACCACAATCAAATACTTCCTCATTATCCAGTTATACGAATGGGAAATTAGAGATCGCCAGTCCTTCCCTCGAATGAAACGAAGCGTTGTTTAGTTTGAACTCAATGACTGACAAAAATAAGAATGAATTATTACAATTCCGAGACACTAATGATTGTTCTTTACATTATATCTTAACAAGATTTCGTATAGGTTATGAATACATATACTTCTTTATAATTTCCATTTCAATTTCTGTTCTCTCTCTCCCGTCTTCCTTGTTCTTCTCCTTCTGGTCCTTCTTTATAAATTCCATTTCAATTTTTGTTCTCCCTCTCCGGTCCTCCTTGTTCTTCTCCTTCTGTTCCTTCTTTATAAATTCCATTTCAATTTTTGTTCTTTCTCTCCCGTCCTCCTTGTTCTTCCCCTGGTCCTTTATAAATGCCATTTCAATTTTTGTTCTCTCTCTCCCGTCCTCCTTGTTCTTCTCCTTCTGGTCCTTTTTTATAAATTCCATTTCAATTTTTGTTCTCTCTCTCCCGTCCTACTTGTTCTTCCCCTGGTCCTTTATAAATTCCATTTCAATTTCTGTTCTCTCTCTCCCGTCTTCCTTGTTCTTCTCCTTCTGGTCCTTCTTTATAAATTCCATTTCAATTTTTGTTCTCCCTCTCCGGTCCTCCTTGTTCTTCTCCTTCTGGTCCTTCTTTATAAATTCCATTTCAATTTTTGTTCTTTCTCTCCCGTCCTCCTTGTTCTTCCCCTGGTCCTTTATAAATGCCATTTCAATTTTTGTTCTCTCTCTCCCGTCCTCCTTGTTCTTCTCCTTCTGGTCCTTCTTTATAAATTCCATTTCAATTTTTGTTCTCTCTCTCCCGTTCTCCTTGTTCTTCTCCTTCTGTTCCTTCTTTATAAATTCCATTTCAATTTTTGTTCTCGCTCTCCCGTTCTCCTTGTTCTTCCCCTGGTCCTTTATAAATTCCATTTAAATTTTTGTTCTCTCTCTCCCGTCCTCCTTGTTCTTCTCCTTCTTTATAAGTTCCAATTCAATTTTTGTTCTCTCTCTCCCGTTCTCCTTGTTCTTCTCCTTCTGGTCCTTCTTTATAAATTCCATTTCAATTTTTGTTCTCTCTCTCCCGTTCTCCTTGTTCTTCTCCTTCTGGTCCTTCTTTATAAGTTCCAATTCAATTTTTGTTCTCTCTCTCCCGTTCTCCTGGTTCTTCTCCTTCTGGTCCTTCTTTATAAATTCCATTTCAATTTTTGTTCTCGCTCTCCCGTTCTCCTTATTCTTCCCCTGGTCCTTTATAAATTCCATTTAAATTTTTGTTCTCTCTCTCTCCCGTCCTCCTTATTCTCCTCCTTCTGGTCCTTCTTTATAAATTCCATTTAATTTTTTTTCTCTCTCTCCCGTCCTCCTTGTTCTTCTCCTTCTGGTCCTTCTATTCCAATGCAAAAGATTCCATTTCAATTTTCTCTCTATGGAATTAACACGCCACTTTGTATGCAAGTGTGAATTTCTAAGAGACAAAGCATAGATTTAGAAATAAAAATGCAATTTCAAAAGCCGCAATGGACTGAAAGGAATAATTTCAATCAACTGCTTGGTTACAACAATTTTTAGGAGACTGAGCCAAATAATGAAAATTTATTACATAAAAAGTACTAATACTCTTTATTTTTAATCTAATCATAAACCTGAATGTTAAACGCAGAGAACAAATAATTACTGGAGGCTTTTGCGTTTACCGTTAATACAATTAGATGGTACAGCTATTTTTGTGGGAGCTTTTAATGAAGAATTAAATTTTGTACTAATTCAGGAAAGGCCAAAAGGATTCTTGAATGGACGATTATCTTACAAGCTTAGGAATGTCTGTTCTTGACCAGACAGTGGGGAACAAATATGAGTAAATTATAATTGAATGCACTTACAGATTAAACTTTGTTTAAACTATTTCTAATTACGTAGGAAATACAGAAGCTCTAGATGAGGAAACGCTGTGACAAGAGAGGTTTTATATATTTCTTTTTCTCTCTCAAACACACACACACAAACGCACTTAAGTCCTACAGCTGTTAAAAATTTGCATAAAAAAAACGGTAAATGTATGGCAACATTTATTCCAGGATTTTTACCGTTTTAAAAACGGACATATTGACGTAAAAGAGTGATATTACGGTCACCAACCAGTGAAAGATAATAACAAAGAAGGTAAAATTACAGTCGCCTGTCTTTTACTGAAATACGGGTGACAACAGTATATTTTTTAGGGAAAATTTCCCATTAGAATTACAGTTCTTTCTAACAGTGTATGCTAGTTTTTTCTAAACTAACTAATGGTGAATTTACTAAGGAAGAGCTCAACTCCCCCCCCCCTTTTTTTATGTATTTCTTTGCTCATAAATGGCAGTGTCAATGCCCTAGAGTCTGACCATATACATACATATATATATATATATATATATATATATATATATATATATATATATACTGTATATATACCTACATATAAATATGTAAATATATATATATAAATATATATATATACATATTTATATATACGCATATATATACTGTATATATATATATATATATATATATATATATATATATATATATATATATATATATATATATATATATATATGTAAATATATACATATATATACATATATATATATAGATATATGATCAGCGTCCAAGCTCCCTCTCCATACAGGCTATGACCGGGGAGGGCCAAGCAATTGTTGCTAAGGACTCAGCAGGTAGACCTATAGGCTTCCCCAAAACCCCTATCTCTAGCTCACACGGATGGTGAGGTTGCAGACCCTACAAGAAACTACCGA
>NC_090743.1:9557628-9560128 GCF_036898095.1 Palaemon carinicauda
ATAATTATAATAATAATAATAATAATAATAAGAAGAAGAAGAAGAAGAAGAAGAAGAAGAACAACAACAACAACAACAACAACAACAACAACAACAACAACGTTAATTATATGAAGAAAATTTACCAGAGCAGAGACTCAAAAATTTGCAAACGAAGAACCATATAAAGATTTATTTTTCAATGTAAAAGGACTTTGAAAACAATATCAGAATTAAGTTATTATTATCAGAGTGCAAACCTTCGTAACTCAAGATAACGAACAGAAGGAAATAAACTAATTAAATATACAAAATCTACAATTTGGCGAATGAAATATTAAGACCGAATAACTTAATAGAAGTTTTCTAAAATGAAAATTTTCTACTTCTACGGAATTGACCAGTAACTTAAAATCTTCGCTAATGTACAAGATCAAAGCATAATCCCAAACAGCTAAAACACCTGTATACTCTCCCCGTTTCCCAAAGCCCCTGCAACATTCATCACGAAGAACAAAGGACACCAAATGATAATCATCACCGACAAATAAGGAGCTGAAGCCTGTCTAAACCCTTCACATTTATAAGTTGACGTCACACCTTCGGGAGTCACAAGACAAGCCAAATACCGGAAACTCGATGCCGGGAGATCCATCATCTTACCAAATCGGAGTCCAGTCTCTCTCTCTCTCTCTCTCTCTCTCTCTCTCTCTCTCTCTCTCTCTCTCTGCCCAAGGTGCCTTGGATCCTTATTGACAGTGAATAAATGTTGCAAATTATGCTATTCGGTTTTCCATTCCAATATCATATCTCTGGTGGGAAGCAAAATTGTTATATGCTATCAATTGTCACATACACAAACACACACTAGTCACCACTATATATATATATATATATATATATATATATATATATATATATATATATATATATATGTATATATCTATATATATATATATATATATATATATATAGTATATGTATATATATACATATATAGTATATGTATATATATATACTGTATATATATATATATATATATATATATATATAATGAGAAAAAATAAAGCATTAAAAGTCATGAAAAGAGTCAAAGCAGAAGGGGAAGATGTACTAACAACTTATTTAATAATAAATGGAGGAGATTTCATAGTAGTAAAACTGGCTAAACTCAACATCAAATGTCTGCAAGAATTCTCTATACCAACAGCTTGGGAAAACATTATCATTACACTAATATTATTCACAAAAAGGGAGACAAAAGACCTAAAAAATTACCGCCCAATAAGTTTACTCTCCGTAATGTATATAATATCTAATATATATAATATTTACAAGGATCATTTTAGGCCGAACAGACTTTCAGCTAAACTTTAATCAACTACTGTATAAAAGCAAGCAGGTTTTAAAAGCAGGTATTCAACAACTGACCATATCCATGTAATTAACCAGCTAATGGAAAAATCAATACAGTACGACAAACCCCTATATAGGGCATTTATTGACTACGAGAAAGCTTTCGATTCTGTCAAAACTTCAGCTGTAATGAAAACCCTTCAAAAGCAAGGAACATAGGAACCTTAAGTTATAATACTTGAAGATATAAATACGGATAGTACAGCAATCCTAAAAACTATATAAAGATAGTGAGAAAATTTCGATTGAAAATGGAATTAGACAAGGAGACCCTATCTCTCCTAAATTATTCACAGCGTGCCTATAAGTTTGGGAAAAAGTAGGAATTACCATTTATGGAGAATACCTTAACAATTTAAGGGATGCAGATGAAATAGTTCTATTTCGTGAATCAGGGGAGGAACTGCAAAAGATGATAGATGATACTTTATAATTCATTCCTTATATAATTTTTTCAAGTATTCCTTGATTCACTTTTTGCGTTTATCCTTTGCTAATGATTAGGCCATACATATGGTTATTTTGAAAGGAAGGAAGGAAAAAGAAGAACAGTTACAACTGACACACTGTTATAAGTTTAAATTATACACATATACTAAACAAATAAATATTCACATACGCACACACATTTATCTAAATATATAAATATAAATATATATATATATATATATATACACACACATATAAATATACATATATACAAATATATATATTATATATATAATATATATATATATATATATATATATATATATATATATATATATATATATATATATGTGTGCGTGTGTGTGTGTGTGTGTGTGTGTGCGTATGTAGACTCTCACGTGAACTGGACGACCTATATGTCTGTTTGTATGAAAACGCTTGTAAAATTGTATTGTATTGTAATCGAACGCCTCAACACTTACAAAAACTGCTGTCACATTTTTAATTTGACGAGTAACCAAAGAATCTCGAAATGACACTAAAGTCATTGCAGGAATTCAAGCCCTTGGGTTTAATGTATAAATGAATATAACTTAATAAATAATAAATAAATAATAATATATAATAAATAAATAAACAATAAATGAAAAATATATAATAAATAAATAAGTAAATA
>NC_090743.1:9562628-9575128 GCF_036898095.1 Palaemon carinicauda
AATAAAAAAGATCACATAGCCATTAATAAAGATAGAAGGAGGACTCCGAGAAATGTAAGAAGCTATAGATGTACAGATATTGGCAGTGATCACCAGCTCCCCATTGCCACATTGAAATTAAAACTGAAAACACCCAACAGAAATGTAGATAGTATACCTAGGGTTGATACAACTAAGCTTCTAGAAGATGAAGACAGAGAAATCTGTGCAACTGAATGTAGGAAACGATTTGCAGTCTTAGAGAATTTAAGAGACGAAGAGCAGACATTTAATGAAGAATGGTGTGATATTAAGAACATATATCATACAGTTCGTAGTGAAGTTTTGGGACATGCAGTTATAAGGAGAAAGCCATGGATATCAAATGATACGTGGGGTACTATAAAAAGAAGACAAAGACAGGAAATTGATTGCAGAAAGTTTTCGAGGAAGTAATGAAAATTACAAGGTAGAACATGCTAAGTATTTCAGTATTGATAGCGAGGTCAAAAGAAAAGCCAGGAATGACTGGAGAGAATATTTAGACAGAAAAGCAGAGGAGGCTGACAAAGCTATGAATTCAGGAAGTGTCTATATTGTAAGAATCGCTCCTAGAATTATTAATGAAATCTCTACGGAGGCAAAGAAGAAGAAGTATATACCCATCAAAAAGAAAGATGAATCTGTTATAACAACAGAGGATGAAGAAAGGCAACGTTGGATGGAACACTTTAGTGAGGTCATGAATAGGAGATAAGAAGGGAATAATTTTATTAACATACCTGACGCTGAGGAAGACCTTGATGTGCCCATAAATGAATTCAGTGTGTTTGAAGACGAAGGTATCATTAAAAAACTCAGAGATGGAAAGCCCCTTGTTACAATGGAATAACTGATGAGATGATACTGACTGAAAATGAAGTGACCCCCAGAATACTTACACGATTATTTTTGTAGAATGTGGCATGAAGAGGCAAAACCTGATGAATGGGAGTTACGAGTGTTGGTGAAAATGGCAAAACAAAGGAGATCTGACTGATTGCAATAATAATTACAGAGGCATCACACTTACGTCAGTTGTCATGAAAATATATAGTATGCTAATTCTAAAGAGACTAGAGAGAAAGATTGATTAAAGCTGAGAAAATTTAGAAAAGCTAGAAGTTGTATTGACCAAATTTCCATTTTGAGACGTGTACAGCAATACGTACAATATAGAAATCCACTTTTGATGAAGTTACAGTTTTCATATACTTCGCGAGGCGAGAAACATCTGACCCTACCTTTCTTTCCCCGTCGATTCTTACAGGGAGTGGCGAAAAAAAATATGCGGCCGCTATATTTGCCGAGAGGAGATATAAAAACATCTACATTTGTAAAAAAAAAAAAAAAAAAAAAAAAAAAAAAAAAAAAAAAATAATAATTTCGACTAACGCCCATTGTCTTTGATCGGTCACCTTCTGCTGCAGTCTCGAACTTGTCATGTCAGGATACCAGACTGAATGTGGTAAACCCCAAAAAAGATCATGACGTCATTGGCGAACACCTAAAAGGATTTGCTGGAACTTGTTATTCCAAGGATCTTTCCCCAGTTAGAATTTTGTCTTTTCAAAACGTTTAGGATAATAATATGAGAACGGAAAATTGAAACAAAATGTTTACAAGTAAGCCTTGCTAAGTGTAAAAAAAAAAATAATGTATTACTATTATCTAATCTTACAAGTAAAATATATATATATATATATATATATATATATATATATATATATATATATATATATATATATATATATTACTATTAGGTAATACTCTTCTGTGTAAAAAACATGAGCTTTAAAGAAAACACTTAAATATAAATATTACAATTATTTAATGCATATATATTATATATATGAGTAAATAAATAAATATAAAGTTTGAAATATTACTTGATACGAGAATATATACCACAATATTGAGTCCTCACCTAAATATGAATAACGAATGAAAAATAGCAGACATATTCTCCTAGTTTAAAAACAAACATTAAACTATCAAGAATATAACTAAAACATAAACATGAACTTATTCCTCGCTTATTGATTTACAGTAATGGATTATTAATGTGGCCATTGTTCGAAAAAGGCCTTATGTCAAACATATTCCATTTGTAATATTTCACCACATGGGATATTCTTCTTATAGAACTTTCTTCAGTGTACTAAACTAAATGCTACTCGAAGAGTATCTTAAAAATAATTCCAATTTAAAGCATGAGTGATATATAAAATATTCAAATAGACGAACGCATTTTCAATAAGAAAGTGTTGCTAATTAACTTATTTTCTAAAATGTACTTAAAGTTTATATCTGTTATCATTTATTCATTTCGTATTACATAATGCCGTCCTTGAAGAGGATAAACAATTAGCTAGATATGTCTATCGTGCTGCAATATTATCTATCCAATGGAAAATCTTATGATTTTCATTATCATTATTTGTAGTAGTAGTAGTGATGATAGCAGCTGTACTAGTAATAACAATAACCAATATGAACATATATTCATATGATAACCAATGGGCCCTTTCCTTGATAAGAGAAGTTCGAAAAAACGAAATACCCATAGGAATAAAAAATATAAAAACATATCTTAACAATAAGGTCACTTTAGCGATAAGAATAGATAATTAGATACCTCTTTTTGGAGGAAAAAAAACATTGATAAATAATGCCTCTACAATAAATTTCTCTAGAAACTTGATAGATAGCAGAGGTTTCAAAGTGATCTTATGAGATATCTACTTTCTACGACTGCCTGAAATCAATTTGATATTTCTATTTTAAAGTTTTAATGAAAAGTAAAACTGATGAAGTGCCGTGAGGTGTAAATCAAAGAGGAACAGTTTCCTCTTTATTACGTCGATTGGAGTGATGTTATTCGACTTTCCTCTTATTTCACTATACTTATGGTCGATTTTAATAATAATAAGTAAAGATATATTTTTAGCCCTAAATAAAGAGAAAGCGGTTTTAACATAAAAAAAATTGCCTCATAGAAAAGGACTGCACTATATTACAAGGTAAACTAACACTTCAAAACTGTTAAAAATGCATTTTGCAATTCTAGGCTTTAAACCGTATATTAACATGTTACTCGATTTCAAATTCAACTTTGCAAAATATTCTCAACGTAACTTATCAGAATTTTCGGTCATTTTCTTTACCTTCTTATTCTTGTTGATAGTGATTAGACTTTAAATGGACTATAACTCGTTAATCACTGAAGCAATACAAAAAAAGGACATTATATTCTCATGATTTTCAGAAAATACTGTATACTTTTTGAGTTGAATTTTGTCACTAAATACTGCTGAAATAACAGGAGTGCAGTTCAACAACAGTTTTATTGTAGTCTGTAATGATGATACAGTACATTTAGAAATCGGAGAATTCGTTTTCAAGATATATAGTACATGAAAAACGGCTTACCACGTCATACTAGTGTACAGAGACTTATGTACAGTATGTATATACTAAAAAACAAAAATAAATATGTTCACATGAGAACTTTATTAGACTCCAAATGGTTGTGGGTCTTATCTATATTTTAGCAAATAAAAAAAAAGGAAAATTAATGCTTTACATAGGAAAAGCTTTATTGTCACCATATATCTATGCTATAAAAAAAATATAAAATTTGAGTTAGTGGTTACATGAATCTAAGTTTCGAAAGAATTGAATTAGCACAAGATAATCATGGACCAGATTTATTTGTTTATTTCTGTAAAACACGGAAAGATGAGTTAAAACAACGTCAATATTACTGCTATTACTAATTATATGAGTAGTTGCTGTTATTAGTTTTGTTGTGATAGCAATACTGGTAGTGCCATAGCCTCTGTACCATGGTCTTTCACTGTCTTGGGTTAGAGTTCTCTTGCTTAAGGGTACACTCGGGCACACTGTTCTATCTAGTTTCTCTTCCTCTTGCTTTGTTAAAAGTTTTTATAGTTTACTTAGGAAATATTTATTTTAATGTTGTTACTGTTCATGAAATGCTTAATTTTTTCTTGTTTCCTTTCCTCACTGGACTATTTTCAGTTGGGGTCCCTGGGCTAATAGTATCCTGCTTTTCCATCTAAGGTTGTAGCTTAGCAAGTAATAATAATAATAATAATAAAAACAATAATAATAATAATAATGATAATAATAATAATAATAAAAATAATAACAATAATTATAATAGTACTCATGATTTATTCAAAATAATTAAAAACCATATAACATCAAAGGATTGGTCTTATTTTAAATCCTTAGTTTCATGGTGATTCCATAAGTACCATTACATAAAATTTCACTGTACTGTATTTATTATTATTATTATTATTATTATTATTATTATTATTATTATTATTATTATTATTATTACTTGCTAAGCTACAACCCTAGTTGGAAAAGCAGGATGCTATCAACCCAAGGGCTCCAACGGGGAAAATAGACCAGTGAAGAAAGGAAACAAGGAAAAATAAAATATTTTAAGAACAGTAACATTAAAATAAATATTTCCTATATAAACTATAAAAACTTTAACAAAATAAGAGGAAGAGAAATAAGATAGAATAGTGTGCCCGAGTGTACCCTCAAGCAAGAGAACTCTAACCCAAGACAGTGCAAGACCACTGATTTGTCCAGATAATTGTATCTGAGTAATTATCATGGTTTTTGTAATGATTATGGAATCTTTTCTAGAGATATTTTTGGAAAACATGACTTTCATAAATACCAACGTTGTGAGTGTTTTTTCATAAGTCCATATATTTTCATCAATTAATAAAATCTATAAAGTACTGATATCTTTTGATATTCACTTATTTAATATAATCTCGTTTTTGTTTGTTATGATATAATACTTAATTGCCTCAATAATTATACTACGGTAACTCCTTAAATATAATACCGTCCTCTACAAAAAAGAGAAAGGGGGGGGGGGGATACGTAGGCATAATTTTTTCTTTTAATATTTCGGTCACTCTTTGGTAAACTTACTTTTTCATATTGACTTAAATGCTCTTAAACTTTGATATCTGTAGTAATCAAGGGATAACGAATTCAGACGATCAAAAGGCTTAATTATCAGAAGGCAAAAAAAAAAAAAAAAGTATTATGAAAAAAAAAAGGTTTATAATAAGCCCACACCCCCCACCCCCAAATAATGAAATAGTAGTGCCGGAGACTACTATGGCTGCAATTTTGGTGAAGGCTATGTGAACTGAAATTATATGAGAGGTTACAGAGTATGATGACTACAGTGAAAATACTACAGGATATCAGATCAACATGACAATAATGCTCTTTTTTTTCATCAATCTTGGCGAAAGATATTCACCATTTGAGGATTAAAACCAAAGACTTTAACTCAAAGGTGGAGAGGCTACAATCAGATGGTAAGACCAACAGCTTTCTAGTCGATAACAAGATTGATGGACACGATATCAATATTTATCAATATTTCTTCTTGAGTAAAACTAAGTTGTAATCTTTATCATAGGCAGTCACGACAGATCGCTTTCCTTATCCTGAGAGAGAAGAAGAAGCTGGGGTTAAAAAAGAAAGGAAAACATATGTCTTGTAATTCGTCACAAGATGGAGAAAGAAGGAATAATTGATGCTAGATAAATCACATCACATGACTGGGGTGATGAGCATTGCCAACAATAAATAATTCTTCCTCTCAATCATTCTCAAGTATAACTAATGCACGAGTAAATATTATCATCCTACGAAATGGTATCATTTCAGAAAACTATCGCAGCATGACTTGCTCTTTGCAATAAGACTTAAATGATATATGTTACATATGCAAAAACTGCCAGTAAGAGATGGACACAATTATTGATTCCTCGAGCCCCTCCCACAACACACCAAGTTCCAACCTAGGTACCAACATCTCCTGCCATCTAGTGAGTAAAATCGTAACTAAGTCGTCGACTTGATTCAAGCGATGGATAGACGTTACTTCCTGAAAACTGGTTCCTTTGTTTTTTTTTTATTTAATTGGTGGAACAAAAATAAGTAGAAAATCAGATATATATTTGTACGCCATATCAGAAGAATGTCAAACACCAATAAATCAATCTTACATAAGTCAAAAAGAACCTCAAATATGGAAGAACATTATTCCAAAACGGAAACGTCATTATCCGATAGCTATCTTACTAGCGTCACACTGCTTATGTATATATATATATATATATATATATATATATATATATATATATATATATATGTGTGTGTGTGTGTGTGTGTGTGTCTGTGTGTGTTTGTAAAAGTTTTTGTACACACACACGTGTGTACTGTGTATATGTGAATGTGTGAAAACTAACACGCACATTACTAATACATTACAAAATTTGTTATGTAAATGCAAATATGTATCTTGGTGTGCATATTTACACAACACTACGAGTTAGAAAGCATACATACAATATATGCGCTATGAATGAATAATTAAAGGCTATCTATTATTGCATGCAGCAGACACATACTCAATATATATATATATATATATATATATGTATATATATATACTGCATATATATATATATATATATATATATATATGTGTGTGTGTGTGTGTGTGTGTATTTGTTTATTTACATTTATATAAATATATATGCATATATATACAGTATATGTATATATACATTATATATAATCAAATAAAAACATATAGTATATGATCCAACAATTTGTGAGTTACCTACACAAATATATAATGTATATGTATATAAAATTGCACAAATAATTATATATACACATACGGTATATAGTGTATTGATATATATATATATATATATATATATATATATATATATATATATATATATATTTATGTATATATATATGTGTGTGTGTGCGTTTGTGTGTGGGTATATATACGTAAGTATATATATATATCAATACACTATACACTGTATGTGTATATATAATTATGTATGGAATTTTATGCACATATACATTATATATTTGTGTGGGCAACTCACAAATTGTTGGATTATTAAAGTAAAAATTAAATATATAGAAAATTGCACGTATGAACTAGTTGACCACTGCAGTAGATATCCTTTTGTGTAAATATTTAGGCCTTTTCAATCTATAAAGAGATGAACTCCACTTCTAACATTATTTTGTCATTTGTTCTAATTTCTAGAATGTTAATTTTATTTCTTTCAATTTCTATTGACTCGGTTTAAAACTACACAATAGCAGTATAAGCACACACAGATATATATATATATATATATATATATATATATATATATATATATATTATATATACATATATATGTATATATATACATAAGTTAGAAGTTTAAGACTCAATTGAAGCAACCATCCCATACCACTATGATTCAATCCTATCTAGAAAAGACATCAATTCAGAGTTAACCCACTATGCATCAGCAATAAATACTATATATATATATATATATATATATATATATGTATATATATATTTATATATATATTCATATATATATATATATATATACACACATAAATTTCAACCTGACAATGGGATTGAACCCTAGTCTCTTTAAATGAAAGGCAAGGCCACCAGAAACCCTTAAAAGAAGTCGGAAAGTGGATGCTAACAGCTATCCAGGAATTACCATGTGAGATGTTAGATAAAATTTATTTCTAGTGAACATAATATCGTGTAGATTTTCATCATGTAAATAGACACACACACGCATATACATATATATATATATATATATATATATATATATATATACACAGTATATATATCTGTATGTGTTCCTGTGTTACTATATATACTTCTGAAGTAAAATGGAGTACGAGGAGAGAAAGGTTTCTAAGAATTAATAGTGTGAATAACATACTGGAAAATACAAATCTTCAAATCTTAGAAGCATATTTAAAGGCTTAAAGGGCACTCATGAATGGCAGAGGCAAGGGACAGTGACATTGCCCTATCAAGCAGGACAATGCCCTAGAGATTGACCATATTATATATGATCAGCGCTCAAGCCCCTTCTCCACCCAAGCTAGGACCAAGGAGGGCCAGGTAATACCTGCTGATGACTCGTCAGATAGACCTATAGGCTCCCCCAAACTCATAAAGATGGTGAGGCTGCAGCGACCAAAGGAACCTACGAATTTGCGCGGGACTCGATCCCCAGTCTGGCAATCACCAGGCAAGAACACTACCACCAGGCCACTACAACATATGAGTGAATGGTGCAATGTGTGTTGCGGGTGTTCGAGCTGATGATTTTGTGTAACATTATGAGGCAACTAAAGGTATGGAGGTTTCACTGTATCATTGATTCCCCATATAAATAATTTGGCAGTGACTTAAATTGTAGCTTAGCAATTAATAATAATAATAATAATAATAATAATAATAATAATAATAATAATAATAATAATAATAATAATAACAACAACAGCAACAACAATAATAATAATAATAATAATAATAATAGTGTGGAATCAACAACTGGTGGTGATAGAATTATTAGGAACTTATGAAAATAATCCAGGAAAACCAAAAAACCTCAGGCAGAAGCCGATTAAATAATCCTAAGTGAAAGGATAATGGACGATTCTAAAAACTACAGTATATACTAGACTATTCAACGAACTTTACTAAAAAAGTTCACAAGCCCCATACAACGTTTGTGGAAATGGAAAGACTGATGTGCGTCAACAAAGCAAACTGAGTTCCAGTATGAAAATTATCATACTAGGGCACTCATGAATGGCAGAGGCAATAGAGGGCAATACTCTGGCTAGTATGGAAATGCCGTAGAAGCTGTCCATATACAGTATACATATGATCATCGCCCAAGCCCTTCTCCACCCAATCTAAGGCTAGGGAGAGCTAGGCAATGGCGGCTGATGACTCAGCCTTAGCTCACAAGGATGGTGTGATTGCAAAGACTATATGAAACTATCGAGTTTGAGCGGGACTCGAACACCAGTCTGGCAATCGCCAGGAAGGGACGTTACCAATAGGCCATCACAATCCTACAGTAAGTGCTGGACTTTTAAATATTGATAGCGCTTCTGTCTATAGCACACACACACAACACACGCACATGCATATATATATATACATATATATATATATATATATATATATATATATATACATATATATATATATATATATATATATATATATATATAGAAAAGTGATCACAGCATTAAAATTACACACACGCACATACACAAACAAACACACACACACACATATATATATAATATATATATATACATATATAATATATATATATATATATATATATATATATATATATATATATATATATATATATACTCCCACACATGCATACATACAGCTATTATATCTCCATCAAACTCAAGAAACAAACTTCCGATATCACGCAAGCAATGTAGAACTGAAAGAATGTACTTTATGAAATTAAGGATGAAAATTCCAGCATAGAGAACTTACAGCCATTTAGCCTTTAAAGTGAGTAAGAATAAACTTTACAATTACATGCTGAAAATTGGGCTCTGGTAAAAATTCAGTTACTACTTAATATTTTCTAGTAATAAAATATTTTCGTTAAAAACGATATTAAGTTATCCCTGAGTACTTCACTGATGAAAATGAGAGAGAGAGAGAGAGAGAGAGAGAGAGAGAGAGAGAGAGAGAGAGAGAGAGAGAGAGAGAGAGAGAGAGAGCAGTTGTATAAATAGCTGAAAATGTTAACACCACAGCTTTTTATAGCAAATATGACTTCAACAAGAGGCATTCAAGAAGGCGAATTCTGTCTTCATATGATCCTATAATGAAATAATATATATATATATATATATATATATATATATATATATATATATATATATATATATATATATATATATATATAATTATATATGTGTGTGTGTGTGTGTTTGTGTGTGTGTAACAGAAACCCAAAGTATTCAACTCAACATTCTAATGAAAATATTACTTTTACGATGAAGCTGTACAAGGGAAAACTAAATTATTACAAAAAAAAAAAAAAAAAAAAAAAAAAAAAAAAAAAAAAAAAAAAAAAAAACTCTAGGCTACCAATCCAAACCATGGAAACTAAATTACGTCCTACGAACATCTACAACTAAAACATCAGGACTTTTATAAAGAAAATTCTCGCATACCTAAGTTTGGAGTCTCAAAGGTTGGCAGCTTTCACTATTTACTACGAAAATGGTCGTAGCAAACGAAAATGGTTGAAGCAACGTTTTCTACTCGTGACATAACTTTTGATTGTCTAGAGAGGGTCACGCTAAAGTGGAGCTAACTGTAATCTCAATTGGGAGGACTGGGGCATAGTGAAAATGACATTACCATAACAGTCCCTTTATACAAACAAACATAATCCAGAAGAACGATACATTGAAGATTAAAATTTAATATAATCGAATCCACAAAATGTTAAGATCTTGTACGAGCAAAAACGATCCAAAGGTGACTTCAACACGACAATTCGATAAGAATTAGTTGTCTGATTGGGGGGGGGGAGTTGAATTTATGAAGTTGAGCTATATAGCCAAGTGCTGGTTCCTATAAGGCCATTCAATACGAAAGAGCCACTGAGTTAAGCTTCCGCAGTTGCGCTATGAAGCTAAAGTTAAAAAGATTGAACAGCAAGAAAGATGAAAGGAAGCGGGAAGTGAGGGAAAGTAAAAGGATATTAAGCAAGTGTAAAAGCCTCCAAATAGTGCCTACACTGTATCGCGTAAGGGGCAATGTCGGCAAAAACCCCCTACGTAGTGTGTGGGTGGGATAGGGGGCATTTCACATGCATAGGGACCCCGACTTTATGGCTCTCATTGGCCATTGTTGTGTTTTGGTGTGCTCTATAAGTAATTATACGGTGGAATGAAGCTAATAAAAGACATGTATTATAGTAATTTTTTTTCTTTTACTTTCAGAGCTTTAAAGCAAGTAGAAACCTCTAAATCTGAAGGACAATATCGAAGCCTAGCTAAGAATCAGTTGTTAGAATTAAACCTCGATTCTGGAAGGGGTACTTACTACTTCCATTTCCCACTAAGATGCTTTTGAAGAAAATTATGATTTTCATAATTGGAAAATATTCTTAATTAACTTTTTAATACCTGCACTACACAATTTCGGATGATTTCACATGACTAATTAATTCCTGATATTCTGGATAACATAAAACTAATACCCGAGATCTTAAAAGTTTATTAGAAAGAGCAAAGCACTTCTTCTCAATGTCTCTAGGTGGCCGTGGTTTAACTGAATTCAACACACGCCGACTGGATCAGCAAAAAAAAAATCATATTCATGCCTTTGTACATGTACAACCACATGCTATCACGCCCAAAGGCGCTGGACGAGCCTCTTAACCATGGGCTACAGAGCTAAAAACTGTATTTTGCATATACAACAGAGTACCTTGTTATATTAGACGTAAATACTACGGGGAAAAAAAGACTGACCGTGAGGCTGTAAAGTCGAAGATTATTTGAGAGGCAAGTTTTGAGTTTTCTGTCAGTCATACAGAAAGAACACAAGTGATTTGCAAAAAAAAAAAAAAAAAAAAAGTTGAATTTACCAAGAGGAATAAGCTTGCCCACAGCTCCTTCGCAATATCCCTAAACAATACAACTAGGTTTATAAAATAATGGCTATGTATTATGTAACATAAATATACCATGTACAACCTTACAAAATGATCGGCAAAACAGTCATGCACAATGCTACACTGGTTTCTTCAAAGACACATCAAGGCAAACAATAAGCAGAAGCATTTAAATATTTCATCTCTCTCTCTCTCTCTCTCTCTCTCTCTCTCTCTCTCTCTCTCTCTCTCTCTCTCTCTCTCTCTCGTCCTTATTATGTTTCATCAAGAAGACTAGTGTAATGTATCGAAAAGGGTCGTATGTATTTTTTAGCCTTTAATACAGACGAAGCCTCACTTGGTATCAGAGTATTGCAGTCTCACTCCCGATATTACAAGAACAATCTCTCTCTCTCTCTCTCTCTCTCTCTCTCTCTCTCTCTCTCTCTCTCTCTCTCTCTCTCTCTCTCTCTCTCTCTCTCAACCAGACAGAATGAAAATCTATATGTAGACAGCTATAGAACGGATTTGGGTTCACGCTTAATGGCAATAAGGGGCCCAGCTTGCTGGAACAAACTACCTCTGGAAATAAGAAAATGTACAAATGTTAGTTTTGATTTATTCAAAATGAAACTTAAGCAATATCTTTTAAATTTTACTTGAATGTATATATATCCTAGATTTTTACAATCCAATTATTGTGAATTTTATGTAAATAATTTATATTGTTATGTAACAGAATAACCATTTTATAATGGAATAAAGGTTTTTGACTTTTGACTTTTTTGACTCTCTCTCTCTCTCTTATACAGACACACACACACACACACACAGCTAGTTGGGTGTGGGATATGACATCTCTTTGTGACGGGCAGTGGTAAGTTGAGGCTACAGATTTCTCGCTCT
>NC_090743.1:9577628-9580128 GCF_036898095.1 Palaemon carinicauda
AATACAGTGAATCGTACAGTGAACATTATAGAAAAAAACTTTGCCTGAGAGGATGAGTGATTATCTTCAACAATGCATCAGGATAAAGGATTAGTAATCTTTTAACATTGGACAGTTCTAAATACAGTAAAAGTGTGAGGTCTAACTCAAAAATAATAAAATTGAAGGTAGAAATACAGTGAATCGTACAGTGAATAATACAGAAAAAAAAACTTTGCCTGAGAGGATGAGTGATTATCTTCAACAATGCATCAGGATAAAGGATTAGTAATCTTTTGACATTGGACAGCATTTGCATAAAGCGACAGATCTATCCCTAATATAGAGTAAGAACAAAGATCACCTATAAAAAATAGAGATGAGTACTTGAGGCAACGAAAATAAGGAACCTCAAACCCACTGTTTCTTTAGAAAAGTGTGAATTACTCAGATCAAGGAAAAAATACATAAAATAGGATTAAATTTCTAAAAAATTAAAAATACCCGAATCTAAAAAAACACATCAAAGCGCAAGATGCCATCAAAATAATTATTGACGAATTCGAATAAAAAGCATATATATATATATATATATATATATATATATATGAAACCATTAATAAACTTGACGCACACAACTGGGACAATTAAAATTCTTTGAAAGTAAAGGCAAATTTCAATAACATGTTTATATATGGCATATAGGGTGGCGAATATGGTAATAAACAGAAAAATAAAATACAGAAAACGTTAAGATACACTCTCCATTAGATTTCAAAATAAAACAATGTTCACAGAGTACGTGTGAAGTCTCATTATGATATCCCAATTAATTACAATAAACTTAAGAGAAATCATATAAAACTTAAAAATGCTGCACATTTAAAATTACGAAATATACGGATAAAATCGGACAGCCATTTCGGGATGTATAGATATCACACCCACACCCAAACTACACACACATACGCACGCACGCGCTCACACACACACACACACATAAAACATAAAATCTAACTTTTAAAAAAATTCGGAGTTATGCTACGAAACCATAATAGGGTTTTGTTTTACTCATTAATATTAAAGTAACATTTAGTAATTACTATGTTAATAATAACGCATTAGTTACCCATTACATTAATGTCCACATTTCTGTGAATGTTATCACGAAATGCCTATTTTGCAACGTTAAGAGAACAATGTTTTTAGACCACAGATTAAAATTAAGGATACACCTGACAGTTAATACTCTAATAGAAAGAATTTTCTTTGATCGTAAATCACATACATATACCAAAGGCACTTCTTTCGGAAGCAAACTACTTCTTATACAAAATATAAGTCGTTGTGTATAATACACTTTCTATGATAATTATCGGTTCATTTTCATTCAGCAAATATCTTGATTAGTAATAATTCTTTTCCTAGATTGAAGTAAGAGTACAACAGCTGAATAGCAAAAGAATGCACTGTGAGACAAATATTGAAAATAGCTGTGAAATTGTAAACATTTTGTACAGTGCTTTAAAATCGTGGATATAATTTTAAATTTTGCATTATAATAAAAAAGCGAGGTAAAAATTTTAAACTTTCACGTGTTTAAGAAAGTGTGTCTCATGATGATAAAGGAAACATACATGTTTTGAGAACAGCTCCCCCCCCCCCCCCCCCCCCCCCCCCCGTCCTTTACATAAGATTGATTGATTGATTTAAAGTTTTCAGGCATCTTGACATCTCCTTTACATAAGAAATCCTTCGAAATCTGTCTTGGAAAAAGATCCACTGACAACCAGAGAGAGAGAGAGAGAGAGAGAGAGAGAGAGAGAGAGAGAGAGAGAGAGAGGGGGGGGGGGGGGCTGGGTATAGAAATAAATACTTCGCTGTAAATCACGAGCAGGTACAATGGGGGCATTAAAAACATATATTGATAATACAGCAATTACGTCTTTACTATACCGAAGAAAATCCTTTTTACTTGGATCTGAGCTATTTTTTTTTTTAAGAAAACACTTAGATATTGTCAAGTAGGGTGTGGCGAAACTGACGAAAAATATCTATTGAAAAATATATGTAAATTATCATTATCGCCGGATTACGACAATATTTTGTTATGTAAGTTACGAAAAAAAAAAGATAATGAATATGGGTACTGGAAAATGTAGGGGAAAATATTTATGAATGTTAACCACATAGAAATCTCAAAAACAATTCTTCAATTAATGCAGTGTCTTGAAAGTAAAAAAGATGTTTTGCAAATACATACATACATACATATACCAAGGCACTTCCCCCAATTTTGGGGGGTAGCCAACATCAACAAATGAAACAAAACAAAAAAAGGGGACCTCTACTCTCTACGTTCCTCCCACCCTAACCAGGGACTCAACAGAGTTCAGCTGGTACTGCTAGGGTGCCACAGCCCACCCTCCCACATTATCCACCACAGATGAAGCTTCATAATTGCAAATACAACAATAAAAAGAAAAATGGTTTCAAGAATACTAAAAAATCTAAATTGAAA
>NC_090743.1:9595128-9597628 GCF_036898095.1 Palaemon carinicauda
GTTTTGACGTTATTACTGTTTTAGAATGATTTATTGTTAACTTGTTCTCATCGTTTATTTATTTCCTTATTTCCTTTCCTCACTGGGCTATTTTTCCCTGTTGGAGCCCTTGGGCTTATAGCATCTTGCTTTTCCAACTTGGATTGTAGCTTGGCTAATAATAATAATAATAATAATAATAATAATAATAATAAAAATAATAATAATAATAACAATAATTTGATTTCTTTGAGACAGGTCTTTTGATAAATTGATAATAATGACGCCATCTTCTTTTTCCTTCATCCTCCGACCCCGTAAGCACAAAGACTTGTCCATCTCATCAGCTTTCACAACAGAAATATGCATGAGAGAGAGAGAGAGAGAGAGAGAGAGAGAGAGAGAGAGAGAGAGAGAGAGAGAGTGTTGTGGAAGAACATTTAATCTAGGGACGAAAGATTAACATGGAGATAAGATAGAAAAATAATAAAAAGGCAAGGTGTCACTAAAGCAAATATTTAGTAAGAAGATTATAAAAAAAAATTGTCAATCAATATAAAAAACATAGGATATCGTGAACGACAACTAAAATCTCTTTAGGATTATAAAATTCACCATTTTCTTTTCAAAGGGCATTATTACACGTAGTGTATAATGAAGGAGTCGGAGATTAGTTATAAACGAAAATTTCACATGAAATGTTTTACATGTAACAGTTATTGCTATGACGTCTAAATATTTAGATAAATATGCACACACACGCACAAGCGCGCACACACAATGATTCAACCCCCCCCCCCTTTCCTGACTACAACCCGCTGGTTCGGTAATACATGAGAGTGTGATTTCTCATCAAGGTATAACGACTCCCTCTCCTTCTGAGGGTGAGAGTACAGATATACATACATACATACATACATATATATATATATATATATATATATATATATATATATAAATTATACATATACATATGTATATATATATATATATATATATATAAACATATATATACATATATATATATATATATATATATATAGAGAGAGAGAGAGAGAGAGAGAGAGAGAGAGAGAGAGAGAGAGAGAGAGAGAGAGACTCTTGCTCTCTACTATACAGGGGAGATTCTCACCAGACTAAACACTAGATTTTTTCTTATATAAGTTGAAATACTGGCGAGAGATAAATTAAAATCAGTTGAACAGGTTTAGTAAGAACACTCCGGAAAAAAAAAAAAAAAAAAAAAAAAAACTATTCAGTCCTTTCTACGGTAAGCCACAGCACGTAAAGCAATACCCCTTACAAGTTACATGCTCCCAAGAAAGGAGGCCCCATACATTAACATGATAATTCAAACGTGATCTTCTTAGACACTATGCAATGATTAACCTGAAATTTATCTTGGGTGAACTACGCGGTGCTGACCAATATAAGCATTCAAACAGCAACCCTTTTAGCAATTAAAGTCATTAAACAGGTCGTTAGATTTCACGCATAGGCAGACATAGAATCCATAGCTTGTACTTACGGGTTGCTACATTTCACGCATAGGCAGACATAGAAACCATAGCTTGTACTCAAGGGTTGCTGCTCGTGAATGAAACACGCATAGGCAGACATACTAGAAACCATAGCTTGTACTTTAGGGTTGCTGCTCGTGAATGAAACACGCATAGGCAGACATATTAGAAACTATAGGTTGTACTTAAGGGTTGCTGCTCGTGAATAAAACACGCATAGGCAGACATATTGGAAACCATAGCATGTACTTAAGGGTTGCTGCTCGTGAATGAAACACGCATAGGCAGACATACTAGAAACTATAGGTTGTACTTAAGGGTTGCTGCTCGTGAATGAAACACACATAGGCAGACATACTAGAAACCATAGATTGTACTTAAGGGTTGCAGCTCGTGAATGAAACAGTCCTGGAAAAATATTCTTCTTAAAAAATTTAACAGACCCTTTTTCGAAGCTATGGTGACAATGAAAACGTAAAAACAATTATGTTATTCGGATATTTCTAATAAAAAGGCAATAAAGGGAATTGACCAAAAAATTCCAAATAATACAAAATGTGTCGATATATATTTTTTCTCATTACAACCACGATACTTCAAGGGCAATGAACTCCATACTGAGAGAGAGAGAGAGAGAGAGAGAGAGAGAGAGAGAGAGAGAGAGAGAGAGAGAGAGAGAGAGAGAGAGAGAGAGAGAGAGTGTTACATTTTTTTCAGGTCAGCGAAGGGCCACTAACATTAAATTAGATACCAAAATCCATTTACAGACATCAGTAACCGGTCGTCTTCACCGAAACAATTTTTCCCAGCATTTGGAGCTCGACGAAAAACTATCTTGTATTCGATGTATAGGGATAACCCTATTGCAATAATGGGTATTTAAGGAAATATTTATTTCAATGTTGTTACTATTCTTAAAATATTTTATTTATCCTTATTTCCTTTCCTCAATGGGCTATTTTCCCTGTTGGGGCCCCTGGGCTTACAGCATCCTGGTTTTC
>NC_090743.1:9602628-9615128 GCF_036898095.1 Palaemon carinicauda
ACAGAATTGTAATTAAAGTTCAGGTATTTAAGATGTCTTAACCTCACATCCCTCCCTACAATCTTAGAAGATTACAGCTTAAAAAGGATTTTCTTGTCATCTATACCATTTTCAAACAATTAAAAAACCTAAGACCAATTATATCTCCTTTATATAGGTATTCCTAACTTTTACAAAATACCTAGAGAAACTGATGCAATTATTTTCTCTCTGGGAATCTTACAGGAGTGAAATTGTGAGTGCAATTTGTCTAATGAAAGTAGGTTTACCAGCAATTTAGGTGACATCAAGGGGTCCACAACCCTCATCTAGAAAAAAAAAACGAAAATGTCAATTAAATTCAACATATCGGAGAGTTAGAAATATCACGGATTGAAATCTCTTTATAGGGTAAGAAAACTATTCCTAAACCCCCACCCCCCCTCAAAAAAAAAAAAGATATTTTGACATATATACGAATGTGTTAGGAGAAAATTCTAAAATAGCGACATACGAATATCAAATTTAAAAACTATATTTCTTTTCCATATTACAAACCCCCTCACCCCCCCCCAAAAAAAAGATATTTTGACATAAATACGAATGTATTTTATTGAGAAAATTATAAAGGGACATATAAATATCAAATTTAAAAAACAAATTTTTTAATCCCATCTCTCTCTCTCTCTCTCTCTCTCTCTCTCTCTCTCTCTCTCTCTCTCTCTCTCTCTCTCTCTCTCTGTGGCTACAGCGATAACAAACTTTCATGCATGACAACTTAACCCGCGTAATTCTAGCGTCGTGACCCAAAAGTCCAATAAAGAATTATATATATCCGACCACGCTCCTAAAAATAATCATCGTGGCTCCGATATCCGTAAAAAAGTATATATATATAAATATATTTCTCCAGCCACCGGGGTTGCCAGATGAAGGATAACAGATTGAAAACGCACTCTACATCGTCAAGAGAGAAGGAAGAGGTAGAGGATGTAGGAACGGTAAACTAGACAGCAGCCATTTATTCCAACAGGCAGCGCCATAGATTTATATATATATATATATATATATATATATATATATATATATATATATATATATATATATATATATATAAATATATATATATATATATATATATATATATATATATATATATATATATATATATATATATATCGATCGATTCCAAATTAAACCCAAGACTTATGTACGACAACTTTCCAAAGGCGTAAGAGATGATCTCTTCTTTTTTTCTAATGGTTGATGTATGATAATCTTTGGTTTGTGGTGGTGGTGGTGGCGTTGCGTCCTCCTCCTACTCCACCTCCTCTTCCTCCTTCTCCTCCTCCTCCTCCTCTGAGGGTTCCTGACAGACCTCTCTTGCGAAGACTCCATTGCCGGGCACTTACACGTCCCTTCCTACAGATGCACATGCTAGTTATTCTGGGCTGGACTTGTCCCGCCGCATGACGCCTGACCACTAAATCCTAATTATCCCACAATGCAGCATTCCTCCCACCGCTCTCCTCAACCAGGAAAGCTACAAACATCTGAAGTCGCCATCGTAGAAGGAGGAGGCGCAGGATGCGCAAGCGCATATATACACACACACACGAACAAACGCAGGACCCCTTCTTCTCAAGTGTATATTAGTAGTGAAACTATAATGGTCGAGGTGCAAGGGGAAGAAAGAGTGAGACGATGGTTAAAGATTCGACAGAGAAGAAAAACAGAGAAGGGAAATGCGCGCCCTTACTCTTCTCCTTTCGGGATAACCGGTAAAAAAAAAAAAGGTCATATTTGTCGCATCAAGTGAAACGCTGATGGCAGAATGCAAATGACTGATTACCGTGGGATCACAGAAGGTGGGTTTTGTCTGAGCCTGAAACCGGATGACTATAAAGCTGTCTAAATGACTTCAGAACTGCCCCAGGACGGGCCTCGAACTGTCGCAACTTAATACCACCCGCTGACGAGAGAGAGATGCCACCATACTCTTAATCCTTTTAGGGGGGTACGGGGGAGGGGGGAGAGGGGAAATGCACACACACACACATATACACACACATTGTCGCACCAGAATTGGACAGACAGGACTGAGAGAGAGAGAGGAGGAGGGAGAGGTCAGTTAGCCATCGGCTAAATTGCTTCCTGATGGATAAATGGACTCATTCTTTCCAAGCATGACAAGTATTATGACCCTAAAGTTATTTATTAAAAAGAGCCAAATCTTCCTCAGGCCGTAAGAAGGATTGCAACTTTATTCTGTCGGGCAATTATACACAAAATATCAACATTTGGATGCGGTCCTGTTAAGTCAAAATTTTATTAGCGACGACATTAGAATCAGCAATGAAGGATGGGGTTCAAGAAAGGCAAGAAAATGGAGGGGGTGAAATAGGACTTCAACAGAGAATAGTAAAAAGGGCGGCCGCCCTCAAACGGTCAAACGATAGGAGAGGAGCAGAGAAATAAAAAAAAAAGACGATGATGGAAATTTTGATGAAAGAGATCATAACAGAATGATTGGTGTCTAGAGTGATATACTGTATGTAAAAATAATCAAGATATAAATACGGTTAAGACATAGATCGAGGGAGCAGGGCAAGGGACCTTTCACTAGGGGGAGGAGATAGAGGAGGGGGGGGGGGGGAAGAGAGGGGGCGGGGGGGTTGAAGGAGAGGGACTGGACTATGGTGGCAACTTCAGAGATGACCAGTCTCCTTGCCTGATGACCCTCATAAGGCAATCTTTATTACTACTTGAACCAGCCGGGCCGATCAAGTCCACGTGCAGTTTGGTCGTGCTTTTGCAATGTACCTAAAAGACACAGGACACAAAGGTATATTCTCTAAAACAGCGCCCGTGCGTGTTGGGTATAAATGCATTAGCATATAGACTTTAGGAGTAAAATGAGCGTGGAAAAGTACATAACGTAAAGCATTTACTAAAGACGAATTCGTGATCTGGTTTCGATAATTCATGATGAATTTTTAATCTTACCTGAAGAGATGGTTGCTAAAATATTATACTTATATGAGTATATATATTATGTCTTTATTTCTACTGCCTTGACCAAATATCTACGTTATTGTCATTTTACTTACAAGAGTATATATTGCGTTTTTCTCTACTTCCTTGACCACACACCTACATTATTGTCTGCCTGAAGCTCTAAGATAAATCCTAAAATATATTATATTAATAAGTGAAATTATAGCTTTCATTCTCCAGATTTTACTGAAGTGATGCCAATACATTCTTAAAAACCAACCTTTTCCATCAAACCTCACAATCATTAATATGGAAAACACGTCGCCTCCTCATGGAAATATGAGCAAACGCCTGAATTATGAGGATCAAGAATACTTAAAATTCCGGCAACATCTAACAACGAAATTAGGATCATCCCGAGCCGGGCACAGTCGCCCTTTTAATTATGCATAATCGATGACGAAGATGCTAAACGAGCCTTAAACGGACCGAATTAGATGTCGGACTTAAAAAATGCAGCAGACAAATACTCGAGGAGGACCGCAAACACGAGAAAAATGGGCACCGAATGCATTTCTATTTAGTATGTAGCAAAGTTAGCATAACATCTGGGTATAAGTACGCTCCTAAAATGTGAGCGTTCACCCACTAGATGTCCATAAAAGATGAAGAATCGTGAATCTCATATATGTAATGGCTGATTCTGGACGAGAATAATGAGGATGTGGGAAATGCAGATAGAATTAAAAGTAATTCGAAACTGATTAAAACGTGAAAGTATTTCAATAAGTGTATATATATATGTATGTATATATATATATATATATATATATATATATATATATACCTTATACACACCTACACACACCCATATATATCTATACATAATATAGATATATATATATGTGTGTGTATCTATCTATCTATTTATCTATCTATCTATCTATATGCATGTATATGTATGTATATATATATATATATATATATATATATATATATAATATATATATATACATATATATATATATATATATATATATATATATATATATATATATATATATATATACACTTTCACTGGTATCCGAAAAATTTAAGGAAGCATTTACTTAGATTACCAAGATTATGCTACAAACATTTACCTACAATTAAAAAAATTGACGCAGGGATGAACAGTGGGACTAAAAACAACAGTATACCAGCATAAAAGGAAAAGTGTAAACATGTTTAAGAAAAGATAAATTAAATTTATGGTAAACACATACCTTCAACAAGAATACGCAGTAGTCGATGGGAAGATCTGAAAACAGAAAAATCAATCAATCATTGCTTGAATCAATTAAACACATAGAGTTGGAAGAGATAAAAGTTGACATATTTTATATGATCTTGAGTGAGTTCAATTTATTCTAATTTAAGCATTGCCTAAACTGTAACCTTCCATGAATCAAAAGTCCAGAATATGTAACGTAACCTCTACGTCACTCACATTGGACAGGCATGCTTTATTTCTAATTTATTGCAGAATTAATAACAATAACAACGTTCATATGCTACAACAAGAGTGTTTTGGTCAGGGTAATCAATTAGCAATGGACCTAACAATACGCATATCAGAGACCGCAGTTGAAAACATGATGCTGTTGACTTATAATCCTTATGTCACTGGTGTTGTAGAGCAAGATCATAACATCTGTAAAATAATATTACAGAGGGAAGGGTAACGTATTCTAGAGCTACCATTCATAGGGAGAAAATTGGGAGGTTCGAACAAAGACAACAACAACAACAATAATAATAATAATAATAATAATAATAATAATAATAATAATAATAATAATAATAATAATAATAATAATAATAATAATAATAATAATAATAATATTTGGGTAGTAGACCCTCTTTCAGGAGTTTTGTTGAAAATAATGGCTGCCTCAGTTGCATTGATCTTACACTCCGTCTTTTCCATGGCTCTTATTATCTTCTTTACATTAAAATCTTGATTCGCCAATTATTCCTGATTTGACTAGCCACCATGAAAGATGACTTTTGCTCAGTTACTGGCTGTATGCAGTAATCCTGAAAAGAAGATAAGAGCCATCGAGAAGACGGAGTATAAGATCAATGCAACTGAGGCGGCTATTATTTTCAACAAAATAATAATAATAATAAAAATAATAATAATATTAATAATAATAATAATAATAATAATAATAATAATAATAATAATAATAATAATAATAATAATAATAATAATGTTCAAAATACATTAGCCCCTTTTATCTAAGGCGGTGATGAACTTTCCTTTGAAGGCATTTAAACATGTCAATCTTTCCTCATAATTTCCACATAGGGTCTGCCTTATGGATGCATGCCGGGAATAAGGGGACACAGGTGTCTCTTAAACCTTGTTCAACGTTATAGGTGGTCTACACCGTTAGCCCTTAATCTTTATTCATAAGTCTTATGACCAAGAGACTCTGGAATAATGTTGGTTTATCCTTTCTATTTTCCTAAACGCAGGGCTCCTAACTAGAAAAAAAATTAAATAAATAAAAAATAAATAAAAAATAAAAAAAAATCACAATTGTTTGATGGGATTCTTGTTTTTAATCATCCAATTTCAAATTATACAACTATAACACATTGGGGAACTTCTATATTTATTCCAGTTTCCATAGTCAAATTACATGTAAAATAGTCTACCTTTAAAACTATATAGCCAAAATTAATCCAGAAAGACCAACTAGGACATTCGATGAATGCAAATATGCCATATACATAAACTCCATTTCCATTTTAATGGACTAAGAAAGAAAAGTCCCCTATTATGTCTTAATTTGGGAAAATTCATTTTATTAAATGTGAAAAAATAGTTGATTTGATTAATTTACATATCATTCGTATTTTAATATGGAATACGCATCAACCTTGATCAACTGGAACATAGGGGAATAACGATACATCAAAATGGACATTATTTGTATAGGTCTAGAATACTGTAAAATCTTGTACTCCCAAAATATATGCTATATTTTGTTTTTTATTTTGTACAAGTCAAATGAACCAGCTCTTTGCAAATATGTATATAAAAAAAAATTGTTTCTATAACCTATTAACTCCCTCTTTAATTATTTACAATCAGTAGAAGGTGAGATAAACGGGAATAATTCTAGAAATCCGAATACAGGACCACAGAAGTGTTATTACTCAATATATCAAGAGGAGATGAATGACAACACATTGCTAGCAGAAGAACCTTTGAATGGGGCTTCGAACACCGAAATGTTTTATAAATATAGGGACATTAAAATTAGGAGTTTAACTGAGGGTTCCTTGTTGGATATCATCTTAATTTCTAGAGATTATTATTATTATTATCATTATTGTTATTATTATAATTAATTGCTAAGCTACAACCCCAGTTGGAAAAGCAGGATACTATAAGCCCAGGGACTCCAACAGGGAAAATAGCCCAGTGAAGAAAGGAAACAAGGAAAAATAAAATATTTTAACAGTAGTATCAACAAGAAAATAAATATCTCATATATAAACTATAAAAGCTTTCCCAAAACAAGAGGAAGAGAAATAAGATAGAATAGTGTGCCTGAGTGTACCCTCAAGCAAGAGAACTCTAACCCAAGGCAGTGGAAGACCATGGTACAGTTGCTATGTGGGTATTTTTTTAATATTTGGCATCAAGAATAAAACCAACTGTCTAAAGAAGTAGGCTTAAACAGAATTATCAGGAGTGTCATGATAAACTATTTACAGTATACGTTTAACCAATGGTCATTAAGCAATAACTTTGTTAAAAATTCGAGGAAAATATCAGTAAGTATATATGAAACAGTAAACTCCCCCAATGCACAATTTATTGCTACGTTTGAGAATAGGATTAGTTTGTCTCCAGAATTATAAGGCTATAATAAATGCGAATACAGAAGTTATAAACACATAAACACAATGGGTTTCTGTACTTATTATTAATTAAGAACCCAAATTTATGGTCAATTTTACAACAAATAAAAAAACTGTAGAACTCCAAGAAATTTTTTTCATTCAAAGAAATATAAATATCACAATAAAAAATAATTTATAATACATTATTTCAGCTTGTAAAAGCTACAGGAAGACGAGACAGCATAGACTATTCAACGAAAAACACTAGAGAACAGAGCACAGATTTATTCTGAGGTAAATCTGTTACTGAATGAAGCAATTTCGGATAATCTAGTGTAATATTAACCTTATCAGAATTTTGGATATCTTTTTAGGCACATTAGCAACTATCCATGCTACCATTATTAAAACTTTTACATCAGATTTCCTTCTTAAAGAATTCGACATAAATGAGTTACTTATAGTTTATATTTTGCATTTTCTGGCCGAAGCCCCATCTGATCCAGGCTTCCATATACGACCTTCTTTCATGATTTGGGACTTATCTAATTTTCGTTTATCTATACCCATATCTATTAATATCTAACGATTGCTAATTCTATCTCAATTCATGTGTAAATTACCTCGATGTTTGTACCACAGAACATTACCTCAAGAACCTGGCTAATTACTTTGACTGACATCGCAACAAATGTTATGCTTTACAAACCACTGATGTCTCGTATGTGGACGTTACATACTTAAGGGTTGACATGTTCGATCAATCCTTCAACATATTCAAAATGTGAATATTGAATTTTCTTCGCCAATATTTTCTATATTATTATTATTGCTAGCTAAGCTACAACCCTAGTTGGAAAAGCAAGGTGCTATAAGCCCAAGGGCTCCAACAGGGAAAAATAGCCCAGTGAACAAAGGAAATAAGGAAATACATAAAGGATATAAGTAATGAAAGTTAAAATAAAATATTTTAAAAACATTAACAAAATTAAAACAGATATTTGATATAAAAAATATGAAATGACTTATGCAAGCCTATTCAACATGAAAACATTTGCTGCGAGTTCCATGTTCCTTTTCAGAAAGCGGTTCTCTAGTATAGGGGGTTATTCCCAAGTAAAATAAGTCCATAAACGCTCATAGAAATGACTTGGAGTGATCAAGAGCTTCACGGCCATTTTCAATAGCAAACCCTTTGCGACTCTTTCAGGCATGTACACGTAATTTCCGAACGAGTTTTCCCTCCGCCGCGGGGTATATTGCCCTCCGCTGGATACCGACTATACCCCGACCCATGGTTGGATCTGGCAAAGGCAGTTATTATTGATTCCTCGAACTACGATCCGAAATAAATGCATTCTTTTATTGCCCTGTAACATCTGCCGATAATCAATTTATTGTCATTATTAATGATGTCAAAAATGCATATACATCCTACTTTTTAACCAATTTCGACTTTTCGAGGAAATATTCAAGGATGAAACACGGGAGAAAAGTGTTTTTAGACATTCTGAATAGCATGTCAAAATAAGTTTCCGGGATTTGGACTCAAGCTATGATCTCTACATACGTAGCTACTGCTTCAGTGTGATACAATCCCTCTTGCACAAGCTCCCCATCATCCTATAGTCCATTTCTTTTAGCGAGGCATATTTGTACCGACTCGCAGCGGTGCCCTTTTAGCTCGGAAAAGTGTCCTGATCGCTGATTGGTTGGACAAGATAATTCTAACCAATCAGCGGTCAGAGAACTTTTCCGAGCTAAAAGGGCACCGCTGCGAGTCGGTGCAAATCTACTTCGCTAAAAGAAATGGACTATAGACGATCAATATTGCCCAATTTATACTTAACAACCATGGAATTATATGGAAATAAAATCAGCGGAGGAAAATAAGAGAAACTCTGAATAGGACTTCAAACCAAACTAAAGTTTGAAAGGAACTAAATTAAGTAACGAACCTGAGGCGAAAGAAGACATTAAAATGAGAAGTTTATCAAAGAAAATTATCTACATGAAGAAAACAAGGTCTATCAGAGAATCTTTAATGGCTCTGAGAACTGCTAATATGAATTATAGATGCTCTTCAAGAACATATCAATATAATCAATAGAGGCATTAAAGAACATATTAATATAATTAATACCTCCTCTTATAGGACATATAAATGTAATCATGGAAGCTGCAATAGAAGACATCTATATAATCTAGAGACTCTAATAGAACTTATTTATATAATCTATAGCTTACAGTATATGACATATCAATATAATTTATAGACGCTCTAAGAGAGTATATTAATTTAATCAACAGAAGCTGATAACGCGCATCAATATAAATAGAGGGTCTATGAGAACATAATAAGATAAGCTATACAAACTAGGGTGAAGTATTAATATAATCCATACAGGATCTCGGAGAACATATTAATACAATATATGTAAGCTATTATAGAATTCTAATTTAGTTTATTTATCAATACAATATATGTAAGCTATCATAGAATTCTAATTTAGTTTATCTATTAATACAATATATGTAGGCTATCATAGAATTCTAATTTAGTTTATTTATTAATACAATATATGTAGGGTATCATAGAATTGTAATTTAGTTTATTTATCAATACAATATATGTAAGCTATCATAGAATTCTAATTTAGTTTATCTATTAATACAATATATGTAGGCTATCATAGAATTTTAATTTAGTTTATTTATTAATACAATATATGTAGGGTATCATAGAATTGTAATTTAGTTTATTTATCAATACAATATATGTAAGCTATCATAGAATTCTAATTTAGTTTATCTATTAATACAATATATGTAGGCTATCATAGAATTCTAATTTAGTTTATTTATTAATACAATATATGTAGGCTATCATGGAATTCTAATTTAGTTTATTTATTAATACAATATATGTAGGCTATCATAGAATTCTAATTTAGTTTATTTATTAACACAATATATGTAGGCTATCATAGAATACTAATTTAGTTTATTTATTAATACAATATATGTAGTCTATCATAGAATTCTAATTTAGTTTATTTATTAACACAATATACGTAGGCTATCATAGAATTCTAATTTAGTCTATAAACTCTTTGTGAGAGGATATTAAGTTAAAAAAAAAAAGGAAGGGGGGCTGAAATTGAAAACTTGAAAAAGAGCTACTGGAAGGAACTAACAATAATCTCTTAAAAAGAAATAAATATTCAAATAAAGCTAAAGACTGAATTACTCCAAGGAGAAGGCTACATAAAGGAACACTTTTTAAAGGATGAAGAGAGACTTCAAAAGTGGCCTAGACAATTTATAAAATCTATGAGAAAAGTTCCATGATCTTATTGTAAAACTGCAAATAGTATTGTGAGAGTGAAAAGCAGGACCACATAAATAGTCTACTTAAATAGACAGTGATATTCATAATTATTCAGTAAAATAATATAATTTTGTTGAAAAGCTTAAAAAATATATTATGCTATGACAAATAGAAAAATCTTGCATGATGATAACGATGAAACAGACGAAGAGCGAGCGGCAACAGTTGCAAGATTTCTTAAAGAGAAAAAGACTGAAAATTGAAACATTAATAGAAGAGTAAGAGAAAAAGTAAAATGAACATCAATATAATTGTTTTGAAGAAAAAGTATGTTGATCTCTATATTACGATGTTCAACGTTATTGCTATTTTTTTTTCTTTAAGATATGGTTTAAAGCTACGCCATTCACTCTGTTTAAAAATTTACTTATGTATTTTACTTCATAAATTTAGTTTAGTCTACAAA
This sequence comes from Palaemon carinicauda, assembly GCF_036898095.1. Classification (NCBI taxonomy): domain Eukaryota; kingdom Metazoa; phylum Arthropoda; class Malacostraca; order Decapoda; family Palaemonidae; genus Palaemon; species Palaemon carinicauda. The sequence continues at coordinate 9,613,305 of NC_090743.1, forward strand.
GATCATCACTAAATTTTTAAAAGTATATGAACAGTAGCGCAATGCATTTAGAACTCACACAAGGTTTTAACGGTTAATAGTACATTCTGGTTCATAAAACGTTCTGTAGAACCGACATAGGATAATATCTCAAAAGTTTGGATGTATTATTTTGTGCGTGTCAGAAAGAAAGCACTTTTAAGAACTGACATATTAATACCTGGAGTGCTCAAAGGATACAAAATTAGGCAGTTAATTGAATTAGAAAAAATAACTATAATACGCATCGAAAGATATCCAATAAATAAAAAAATATTAAGCTATATTAGTGTAAAATATATTATGGGAATTTTATTTTCTAATATACCTTTCTTTGGCAACATTATAACAAAATTTCAATGCATTTCTTAATTGCGTACAATGTATCACATGTACGAAATCCATTAAAAATGTACAAACTATTGATGAAAAGTATGCCTTACATACTATGTTTTCTTTAAGACATTACTGCAATTAGCCTGGTTTCATCTTTGTCAAACAAATTATTTAATGATAAAAAGTTATTTTAATAATCCTTATAATAATAATTGTAATAATTTTAACAGCAATAATAATTCAAATTCTTGTAATAATAATAATAATAATAATAATAAAAATAATAATTATAACAGGTTACGACTCAAAGAGCTATGGGAGGAAAAATAATGGGAATAACACTAAGAGACAGAAAAAGAGCAACATGGATACGAGAGCAAACTTAAGTTTTCAAAACTTATACCAAGGACAATAACTACAAATTTCAAGTTATCGTTACTTCGATGTTGTGTAATGACTAAAATTTTAAAACTTAAACCAATGATTGTCAAAGTCGTTATCAAAGTCGTTGAAGTCGTTGAAGGTGTCGTCATTGTCATAGTCGTTGAAGTTGTCGAAGTCGGTGTCGCCGAAAAAGCCCAATTCGTTGTCGTCATTGAACTCGTTGTACTCGTTGAACTTGCCGTCGTCAAAGTTGTCATCGTTCACTCGTCACCTTCGAAGTCGTCTCCGTTAAACTCGTCGTCGTCGAATTCGTCTCTGTTCAACTCGTCGTCGTCGAATTCGTCTCCGTTCAACTCGTCGTCGTCGAAGTTGTCCACGATCTCGTCGGCAATGTTGTACTCGTTGATCTCGTCGTCGTCGAAGTTGTCCTCATTGAAGTCATGGTCGTTGAAGTTGTTCTCCTTGATTCGTCGTCGTCGAAGTTGTGCTCATCGAACTGTCGTCATTGAAGTTGTCCTTGTTGAACTCCTCGTCGTCGAAGTTGTCCTCATTGAAGTCATGGTCGTTGAAGTTGTTCTCCTTGATTCGTTGTCGTCGACGTTGTGCTCATCGAACTGTCGTCATTGAAGTTGTTCTTGTTGAACTCCTCGTCGTCGAAGTTGTCCTCATTGAAGTCATGGTCGTTGAAGTTGTTCTCCTTGATTCGTCGTCGTCGAAGTTGTGCTCATCGAACTGTCGTCATTGAAGTTGTTCTTGTTGAACTCCTCGTCGTCGAAGTTGTCCTCATTGAAGTCATGGTCGTTGAAGTTGTTCTCCTTGATTCGTCGTCGTCGACGTTGTGCTCATCGAACTGACGTCATTGAAGTAGTTCTTGTTGAACTCCTCGTCGTCGAAGTTGTCCTCATTGAAGTCATGGTCGTTGAAGTTGTTCTCCTTGATTCGTCGTCGTCGAAGTTGTGCTCATCGAACTGTCGTCATTGAATTTGTCCTTGTTGAACTCCTCGTCGTCGAAGTTGTCCTCATTGAAGTCATGGTCGTTGAAGTTGTTCTCCTTGATTCGTCGTCGTCGAAGTTGTGCTCATCGAA
>NC_090743.1:9620128-9630128 GCF_036898095.1 Palaemon carinicauda
ATTACTGTTGTGGATGTTTTATGATAGGTAAGCGCCCTCATGTTAATATATATATATATATATATATATATATATATATATATATATATATATATATATATAATCAATCATAGTCGTAAATGTAGGTATTTGTGTATATGTACATACATATACATACCGTATTTATATATGTACATACATACATACATATATATAAATATATATATATATATATATATATATATATATATATATATATATATATATATATATACATATACACACTATATATATAAATAAATATATATATGTATGTATATGTATATATATATACAGTATATATATATATATTATTTATCTGTGCATGTGTGTCTCATTTAAATTCAATCAATCAATCTCTCTCTCTCTCTCTCTCTCTCTCTCTCTCTCTCTCTCTCTCTCTCTCTCTCTCTCTCTCTCCATAATGAGCACAATACCATCAAAGACCCGAATCAATTAATTCACCCAAGGAACAGAGCGGTACGGACAAGAAACATCCCAAGTACCCAAAAAGAACCGAGACGGACCCTTACGAGACCCCATATGTTTCGTAACGACCTATCTCAGAAGCTTAAGTACTCTTGGTGAGAGAGAGAGAGAGAGAGAGAGAGAGAGAGAGAGAGAGAGAGAGAGAGAGAGAGAGAGAGAGAGAGAGAGAGAATCGATGACTGAATACTTGAGAATGAAAATCGTTGACTTATTTAATACTACACTGTTGTAACATTTACAGATATCAACACTAAAATTTAATTGTTAATAACCAGTTAACTTGGTACTAAATTAGCTTGATCTCAAAAAGGCCAGGCAATCTAACTATCGAACAAATATCCCAAAGAAGTTCTATATATCCTGTACTAGGGCTTCTGTTTACACACACTTCAAGAACGCCCCTCGAATCAACGCATTTCCCAACAACATTTTGCCGTTGCAAATGCTGGCAATCAACTCTTGCTTAAATATTCTCATCGGAAGCAACACTCTCCCCATACCATCCACCGAACTCCAGACGGACGATAGAATCCCTTAAACAGAACGAGACCGAATACCCGGAACTGTTTCTCGCTACCCGCATAAAGAATCTGAACGAGCCGTCGTCCCTTATGTTGAGAGGGAGTGTTTTATCGATGTAGAAGCCCCATCTACCACTCGGGGCGGACAGAGTCGATGTCTGCCCAGTCATCTACATCGTGAGATGCACTTGAAATAAGTTGCATTGCAGGTTTAACTGGATCTTTACATTGACCGTTTGTGAACTGGTTTGAAGACTGTTCTGTATTTGTGTATACATACATACATACATACATACATACTGTATATATATAATATACATACACACACACACACACACACATATATATATATATATATATATATATATATATATATATATATAGGCATATATATACATATATACATATTTTTTACTAATTTGTATATATATATATATATATATATATATATATATATATATATATATATATTTGTATATGTGCATACACACAAACACACACACATATATATACATATATATATATATATATATATATATATATATATATTATATCTATATATATACACACACACCCATATATATATATATATATATATATATATATATATATATATATATATATATATATATATATGTATATATAGCTATATATATATAATCTATATATATATATATATATATGTGTGTGTATATATATATATATATATATATATGTATATATATATACATATATATATGTATATATATATATATAATATATATATATATATATATGCACAAATTACTTTTCATTTACTTTTACAGTAGATCTTTTATTCAAAAGGCACGCAATGACAACTCTTAACTGATCGATCGATCTATGGTACTGTTATTAGGGACATTATTTTGAGGTTTTTTACCCTTTTTTATCATTAACTCTCAACATTGTTTTGCAGGTTCTAAAGGAAAACTTTAATTACGAAACCAGCTTCTCGAAGATCAAAATGATGACAGGCATTTCCATATATGAGCAATTCTAGCGCCTAAATATAGCAAAAAAGCTTAGATACACTTAAAAATTTACTTTAAAAAACGGTAAAACTCCTGGAATAGATGTTGCCAGACATTTACCGTTTTAAAAACGTTTATATTGACGTAAAGGGGTGATTTTACGGTCACCAACACTTTAAAGATAATATCAAAGTAGGGTACAAATTACGGTCGCCTGTATTTTACTGAAATACGGCTGAGAACTTTATATTTTTACGGTGAATTTCTAATTAAAATTACGGTTCTTCTTAACAATGTACCTGATATTTGGCAGCTTCTCTGCTCCGTCAGTGATAATATGATAAGGTGAAGAAAAACACAACTGTTATCAATTCTTTTTAGTGAGGCAGATTTGCACAGACTCGCAGGGGATGCCCTTTTAGCTCGGAAAAATTTCTTGATCGCTGATTGGTTGAACAAGATAATTCTAACCAATCAGATAGCAGGAAACTTTTCCAAGCTAAAAGGGCACCGCTGCGAGTCGGTGCAAATGCGCCTCATTAAAACTGAGTCTAGTAGACTTTTCTTAATAATTATAAAAGGGGGAATAATACTCAAGTATTAGAAACCATAAACTTCATAAAATGTATCTATTCTACTATATATGCAATCTAGATGAGCAATAACACCACGTCGAGTTCATTATTTCCAAAATATAATCATAACCCTCTAACCTTTATAATGATAATAGTATGGCTGTTTCATTCAAAATACCCACTGAAAACTTCCTTCCAGAAACAACATAATCATCCAAACAATATAATTACTAACAGTGCCATAAATTCTTTCCTATCGAAAGCTTGAAAGTCAAGTAAAAATATTCCAGCGAAGTAACTACTATGAGAAGTTATCAAAAACTCTAAGTATTTGCTGGAACAGGTGCATTCTATAGTAGCAACCTTTGGCTATTCCATATCTGCACCTCTAAAGTAACATGATAACCAATTTTTTTTTTCTTTTTCTAAACAAAGTAGCTAAAGACCTCAGCAATTATGAAAAGTTAGCAAGAACTCTAATTATTTGTTGGAACAAGTGCATTTTGTAATAGCGACCTTTGGTTATTCTATATCTGCACCTATAAAGTAATATGACGACCATTTTTTTTTTCTTTTTTTTAAACAAAGTGGCTAAAGACCTCAGCAATTAAGAAAAGTTAGCAAGAACTCTAGAAGTATTTGTTGGAAGAAGTGCATTTTGTAATAGCAACTTTTGGTTATTCTATATCTGCACCTATAAAGCAATGTGATGGCTATTTTTTTTTCTTAACAAAGGGGCTAAAGACTTTTTTAAACAAAGGGGCTAAAGGGGCATATTGTATTAGCAACCTTTGGTTATTCTATATCTGCACCTACTGTATGAATAAATGTGGTGGTCACTTTTTTTTTTTTTACCAAAGGGGCTAAAGACTTTCTTTTTATTTAAACAGAAGGGTTAAAAACTTTTTTTTTTTTTCTTTTTTTACAAAAGGGCTAAAGACCTCAGCAATCCTTATAAAATATCCCGTAGCGACGGCGCATAGCTGGGAAGCAAATCAGTTCCTTATTAGCCAGGGACATGCAATAAATGAAAGATTACGCTATTGAATGAACCAACTTAAAATAATTGAGATAAATGAATCTGGTTCGTCAAATAATTTTCATCTAGTTTGGGATTGAGTTAGCATCGTCTAGACATTAAATAACTTACGAAAATGATCTTCCCTGGTTAGCAAAGATAATCCGATGTCAGGATGCCAGAGAACTTCGAATCATTCATTCATTAGTAAAGATAATCATTACAGCAATACTGTTTAACCTATACAGAATTCAAGTAACTAAAAGTAATCTCTGTAAAATAATTCACAAATATCTTTATCAATAAATCCAAGTTCCTCATTTTCAAAATCAAATCAAAAAAAAAGAAAAAAAAGAAGAAGAAGAAGAAGAAGAAGAAGAAGAAGAAGAAGAAGAAGAAGAAGAAGAAGAAGAAGAAGAAGAAGAAGAAGAAGAAGAGTCACTGCTACATCCAAAACCCTAAATTTTAAAATAAGAAAATCTCCTCCAATCACAAACTTGGATATCCTTCTAGATTTCTCTAAGTTATTCGCAAACGACCCTTCAACAAATCACATTATGTCAAACTTCACATTCCCGATGTTATCAATTCGGCATAAATTCTTGGAAATGGGAAAGGAAACTAGTTGGTTTTGTGCATTTAGCTTCATCAAATCAGCACGAGGTCATACATCATCAACTGGTTTAGCTACTATGAGACAAAAAGAACTCCAGTTGCTTTGTCTCAAACACATTGTATTACGTTCTCAAATGGACTGCTTGTCTTTTCCTTCTCAGAATTAACGAATTATTAACCAAAATTCACTGAAGAAACATTAACATCATACATTCTACAAGATCAAATCCCTCTCAAAATTGCTTTTACCATCGAAAGGAAAAATATTGGAATCAAAATCCAAATTTCAAGCCCTCTATTCGTACAGATCAATATTTCTTGTAACATTATAAGCTACACTGAATAATGCCTTTCAAGAATAATAACAACTAATTTCAAATCATTTGCTCTACAAAATTACTTCATAATGACCTAGACCTTCATCTTAAAAAGGGCAGTAAATCGTCTCATAACATGAAATAAAATTAGATTCATATATACATACATACATACATACAAACACATACATACATACACACACACACACACACACATATATATATATATATATATATATATATATATATAATATATACATATATATACATTATATATATATATAATATATATATATATATATATATATATATATATATATATATATATATATATATATAAACAGACAATATTTTCCCTTTTTGGAAGATCCTTTCAGTTTCTTTGCATGCTTTAAGGCGTGAAGTTGCTTACCCAACACAATGCGTAAGTATGGGTATGTGGGCACCAAAAAAGGTTGAGCCTCAACAAACTACTGGCACAAAAACACAGATTTAGGTAAATGAATGATTTTATGCTCTGAATAAGCCTTTTTCTCACAATAAATTGTCTTCCATTAACTCTATGAATTGAATTCATGGAAATGTCATATCTCAGAATATTTATCAGATATCCTGATTTTTTTCTTTTTTACTTCAAGGTATCAATATAAAAATATGTAATTACTGTGTGCAAATTTTTCATCATTTAAAAATTATAATTCAGCATTTATAATGTCAACTGATTTTCCTTAAAAAACGCGAGCTGCCAAATGTTTCATATGAAATAACATTGGAAATTTATGGGTCTGCTAATTATCCATATTCCGTGTACAAGTAGTAACATTAGGAATTAATTTGTGCATATTTTCATAGACAAAACTACGATAGCAATTCCTTGTCAAGCAAGCACAAATTAAAAGGTACGGACCAAGTGGCTCTATTGCGATAAGAAACCTTGGTATAGAATGTATCATCAAATATTCAGAATCCTGAATACAGCGTTAAGTATAAGAAGCAAATTAAAAAACAGTAAACACTTGAAAAAGTAGTTCTGTGAGTCTTGAATCACGTGCTACTATATTTGAATCCTAAGGCAGAAAGGTTATCATACATCGATAGATAAAAATATGTTTTCGATGATTTATAGTGAAACTTAGACTACTTATGGGAATATACAAATTACTTTTCATTTACTTTTAAAGTAGATTTTTTATTTAAAAGGCACGCAATGACAACTCTTAACTGATCGATAGATCTAAGGCACTGTTATTAGGGACAATATTTTGAGGTTTTTACCCTTTTTTATCAGGAACTCTCAACATTGCTTTGCAGGTTTTTAAGGAAAGCTTTCCTTACGTGACCAGCTTCTCGGTGATCAAAATGACGACAGGCATTTTCATATATGAGCAATTCTAGCGCCTAAAAATAGAAAAAAAGCTTACATACCTATTTTGGCAGCTTCTTTGATCAGTCAGTGATAATGTGATAAGATGAAGAAAAACACAACTAATAGACTTTTCTTAATAATCATAAAGGGGGGAATAATACTCAACTATTATAAACCATAAACCTTATAAAATGTATCTATTCTACTGTGTATGCAATCTAGGTGAGCAATAACACCACGTTGAGTTTATTTCCAAAATATAATCATAACCCTCTATTCTTCTTAATGGAGAAAATCCACTGAAGACTTCCTTCCAGATAAAAACATAATCATACAAACATTATAATTACTGAAAGTGCCATAAATTCTTTCCTAACGAAAGCTTGAAAGTTAGGTAAAAAAATTTCCAGCAAGGTAAATACTATGAAAAGTTAGCAAGAATTCTAGAAGTATTAGTTGGAACAGGCGCATTTTGTAGTAGCAACCTTTGGTTATTCCATATCTGCACATATAAAGAAATGTGATGGGCAATCTTTTTTTTTTTCTATACAAAGTGGCTAAAGACCTCAGCAATTATGAAAAGTTAGCAAGAACTCTAGAAGTATTTGTTGGAACAAGTGCATGTTGTAATAGCAACTTTTGGTTATTCTATATCTGCACCTATAAAGTAATGTGATGGCCATTTTTTTTTCTTTTATAACAAAGGGGCTAAAGACTTTTTTTTAACAAAGGGGCTAAAGACTGTTTTTAAACAAAGGGGCTAAAGAATGTTTTTTTTTTACAAAGTGGCTAAAGACTTTTTTTTTCTAAACAAAGGGGCTAAAGACTTTTTTTCTTTTTAAACAAAGGGGCTAAAGATTTTTTTTTATTTTTTAAACAAAGGGGCTAAAGAGCTCAACAATCCTTATAAAATATCCCGTAGCGACGGCGCATAGCTGGGAAGCAAATCAGTTCCTTATTAGCAAGTGACCTGCAATCAATAAATGATTACGCTATTGAATGAACCAACCTAAAATAATTGAGATAAATGGATCTGGTTCGTCAAATAATTTTCATCTAGTTTGGAATTGAGTTAGCATCGTCTAGACTTTAAATAACTTACGAAAATGATCTTCCCTGGTTAGCAAAGATAATCCGATGTCAGGATGCCAGAGATCTTCAAATCATCCATTCATTGGTAAAGATAATCATTACAGGAATACTGTAAAACATATGCAGAATTCAAATAACTAAAAGTAATCTTTGTAAAATAATCAAAAATTATCTTTAATAATAAATCCAAGTTCCTCATTTTCCAAATTGTATATGACATAAAGAAGAAGAAGAAGAAGAAGAAGAAAAAGAAGAAGAAGAAGAAGGAGTCACTGCTGCATCCAAAACTCTAAATTCTAAAATAAGAAAATATCCTTCAATCACAAACGTGGATATCCTTCTAGATTTCTCTAAGTTATTCGCAAACGATCCTTAAACAAATCACATTATGTCAAACTTTACATTCCTGAGGTTATCAATTCGGCATAAATTCTCGGAAATGGGAAAGGAAACTAGTTGGCGTTGAGCATTTAGCTTCATCAAATCAGCACGAGGTCATACATCATCAACTGGTTTAGCTACTATGAGACAAAAATAACTCCAGTTGCTTTGTGTCAAACACATTGTATTACGTTCTCAAATGGACTGCTTCTAAGTCTTTTTCCTTCTCAGAATTAACGAACTATTAACCAAACTTCACTGAAGAAACATTAACATCATACATTCTACACGATAAAATCCGTCCCGAAACTGCTATTATCACCGGAAGGAAATATTTTGGAATTAAAATAAAAAATTTCAAGCCCTCGATTCGTACAGATCAATATTTCTTGTAACTGTATAAGCTACACTAAATAACGCCTTTCAACAATAATGTCTAATTTCAAATCAATTGCTTTTTAAAACTACTTCATAATGACCTAGACCTTCATCTTAAAAAGAGCAGTAAATCGTCTCATAACATGAAATAAAATTAGATCCACACACACACACACACACACACACACACATATATATATATATATATATATATATATATATATATATATGTGTGTGTGTGTGTGTGTGTGTGTGTGTGCGTGTAGCGAGCGCGTCAAGCATCAATTATTGATGTAGCCTCAGTAAAAATATAAATTTTGGAATGGTTCCGATTAGGATAGATAAATGACAAAATCTGACTTCATCATCAAGTACATAAATATTGATATCTATAATAGATAAAACACCATTAATCATAATATCTATCATCATTGATAACAAAATTAATATTAAAAATCTACACGTAATCCCTCGTAAATTACCTTAAAAACAGGCATTCAACCCACAAAAACCCGTAAAATTATCTAAATATGAAAAAGAGAAAAAAAAGGCAATAATAAACACGAAAATCAAATTAAACATGTAAATAAGACTAGAAATTTTAAGTCATCGAAACAAAGGCAAATTTGCAAGCCCCATATAAAGTAACATTGAAGGTACGCTCATCCCAAAGTTGTCATTAAGAAAAGGGAGCCGTTTCCAACTACCAAGATCCTCCTTTATCTAAATATAAGTTTACAAAATCCCGCAATCACAAATGGCTAAAAAATAAGAGCAAAAAGACTAAAAATAACACCAGAATACAAAAATTATGAATTTTTGGTATTACCAAAGTGCATAATTAAATAAAATTAGAATCATGAAAATTGCTTCTGATTATTTTCAAAAAGATAACACTTGGGAATATATACATATATACATACATACATGCATACACACGCACACTCACACACACACACACACACACACATATATATATATATATATATATATATACATATATATATAAACATATACTGTATATATATATATATATATATATATATATATATATATATATATATATATATATATATATATATATATATATAGAACCAATTCCATACAACAGGTAAGGGTTCCAAAAATACATACCACAAGCAGTCAGTGCCACTATTCTTCTGCTATTGAATCATGGGTGACACTCTTGAGCAAATTTTCATAACATACTACAAGGTAGAGTAACACTTGGAAAGCTGAGCCTATTTGGGAGTTCCAGCCCTTATCATGCACTAAACTACATATATATATATATATATATATATATATATATACATATATATATATATATATATATATATATATATATATGCCAAGGCGGGACTATGTAAAAGAATTGTTCTGCCAACTCTGCTATGTATATGAACCATGTAAGAGTAATGAGGTAGAATCAATTAAATATTTAGGAACTATGATCTCTCTAATACAGGGTCTTTAGAATTGGAGTTTAATGAAAGATTAAAAAAAGCAAATCAAACAATGGCTAGGTTATGTAAAGTTTGGAAATAAAATCGCCTGAAATTACATAAAAAAAAAATCAGGCTATATATCAGTTTAGTGAGATCGGTGTTACAGTATGGACAGGAGTCATGGTAAGACAATGAAACAAGCTCCAACAGATTTAGTAGATTTGAGAACACAGCCCTCAGAGGAGTATTGGAATTAAATGGCATGAAAGGATTAGAAATGAAACTATAAGAGAGATTATTCGAATGCCATATGTGGATGAGATCATGGTGAAGGGTAGATGGAGATGGTTTGGGCATACTCTTCGCACTCCCCAAGAGAGATTAGTTCACCAAACTTTTACCTTGCTCCACATGGTACTAGAAGATTTAGAAGACACATACCTATATGGCTGAAGACTGTGAGCGTAAAGTCGCAGGTGAGGAAGGAAGAAGTTTTGAATTGAAAGCTAAAGATACAGACGACAGGTGAAATCTAACCTACGCCTATTTGCGACAATAGGCGTAGTAGATGTAATGATGAAGATAAGAGTTAAATACGAAAGACAAAATGTTCTATAAGTTAAGAAAAATAATTTGTTTAATACGTCGTAAAAATTGAAATGGTAACAAGGTTAGAATAGGTGAATGAATGGATAAGAGTATTTTTGAAAATACGGACATGTGGAAAAAGGGAAAGACTATTGGTTAGTGAATGCAGTAAACGTTGTCTTAGTGTTAAGAGGAGAGAAAG
>NC_090743.1:9635128-9636133 GCF_036898095.1 Palaemon carinicauda
AGGAGCCGAAATAATCGGGGACAGCCTATCGCAAGTAATTAGAGGAGAAACCAACGTAAATCATTTTACGATCTCTGGAACATGATTAGCATCGACAGTAATAAATTAAAAGGTTCTCTCTCCCTCCCACGCGGAACTTCATCCACAACGACTGTTTAAAAATAAATAAAAAAAGATAAACTTTAATCGAAGCGAAGAAGGCGCTTCTTATGCATTCAACAATACTCCAAGGTTTTTTTTTCCCTCGCTTTCTTACTTCATTTGCCCATTGCAAGTACCCTTCAAAAGCCTTCGATGCCTAAGACTATGACCGAAGCAGTCGTGTTGCTCAACAACTATTTGCTCATTCGCCTAACAAGAGAGAGAGAGGAGAGAGAGAGAGAGAGAGAGAGAGAGAGAGAGAGAGAGAGAGAGAGAGATATATTTGCAAGAAAGAATTTATATAAGAGATAATAGCCAAGTGATAGCATGCACAAAATAAGATAAATGAGAGAGAGAGAGAGAGAGAGAGAGAGAGAGAGAGAGAGAGAGAGAGAGAGAGAGGAGAGAGAGAGAGAGAGAATATCACCCCGATATATTTGCAATATATAATTTATATAAAAAGAAGAGATAATAGCTGAGTGATAACATCCACAAAAATAAATGAGAGAGAGAGAGAGAGAGAGAGAGAGAGAGAGAGAGAGAGAGAGAGAGAGAGAGAGAGAATGCCTATGAAAACGTAAAAATTATATGTATATATATGTATATTTATACTTATATATACACATATATATGTATATATATATATATATATATATATATATATATTATATATATATATATATTTATATATATACATATATATATATATGTATACATATACAATATATATATATAATATATATATATATAATATTATATATATATATCTATACACCACACATATATATATATATATATATATATATATACATATATATATATACACATATATATATACTAACACAGTATATACAGACGAAATCC
>NC_090743.1:9641633-9661633 GCF_036898095.1 Palaemon carinicauda
GAGAGAGAGAGAGAACAAAACTAGAAATAAAGACCAATGTAAGACCCAACAGACGAAATCAAATATTAGAGGCGACAAAATTGAAGAGGCGTTTCGCGTATTGGAGAGAGAGAGAGAGAGAGAGAGAGAGAGAGAGAGAAGGGAGAGAGGAGAGAGAGAGAGAGAGAGAACAAAACTAGAAATAAAGACCAATTGTAAGACCCAACAGACGAAATCAAATATTAGAGGCGACAAAATTGAAGAGGCGTTTCGCGTATTGGAGAGAGAGAGAGAGAGAGAGAGAGAGAGAGAGAGAGAGAGAGAGAGAGAGAGAGAGGTTTAATTGTTCGACCGACGTTTAAAAAAGTGTTGAATAAAAATCAAATTTTTTCTTGGCCTGTGAGAGAGAGAGAGAGAGAGAGAGAGAGAGAGAGAGAGAGAGAGAGAGAGAGAGAGAGAGAGGTTTAATTGTTCGACCGACGTTTAACAAAAGTGTTTAATAAAAATAAAATTTTTTCCTGGAGAGAGAGAGAGAGAGAGAGAGAGAGAGAGAGAGAGAGAGAGAGAGAGAGAGAGAGAGAGAGAGAGAGGAGTTTAATTGTTCGACCGACGTCTTGCATAAGTGTTTAATAAAAATCAAGTTTTTCTCGGCCTGAGAGAGAGAGAGAGAGAGAGAGAGAGAGAGAGAGAGAGAGAGAGAGAGAGAGAGAGAGAGGTTGAATTGCTCAACCGACTTCTAACATAAGTGTTTGATAAAAATAAATTTTCTCTTGGCCTGAGAGAGAGAGAGAGAGAGAGAGAGAGAGAGAGAGAGAGAGAGAGAGAGAGAGAGAGAGAGAGAGTTTAATTGTTCAATCGAACGTAAACGTTTAATCATAATCATATTTTTCTTGACCCGAAGAACAAAACTAGAAATAAAGATAATTTGTAAGACCCAACAGAAGAAAACAAATATTAGAGGCGACAAAATTGAAGAGGCGTTTCGCGTATTGGAGAGAGAGAGAGAGAGAGAGAGAGAGAGAGAGAGAGAGAGAGAGAGAGAGAGAGAGAGAGAGAGAGAGAGGTTTAATTGTTCGAACGATGTCTAACATAAGTGTTTAATAAAAATCAAATTTTTCTGGGCCTATGAGAGAGAGAGAGAGAGAGAGAGAGAGAGAGAGAGAGAGAGAGAGAGAGGAGAGAGAGAGAGAGAGAAAAAAAATAAAACTAGAAATAAAGACCAACAGACGAAAACAAATATTAGAGGCGACAAAATTGAAGAGGCGTTTCGCGTATTGGAGAGAGAGAGAGAGAGAGAGAGAGAGAGAGAGAGAGAGAGAGAGAGAGAGAGAGAACAAAGGAGAATTTAAAAAAAAAAACTATTTAAACACGTAAAAAAGAAACATCCAGGCACTTATCGGCTGTCCAAGCAACACCTTTAGCACACATCTGGATGACGCCGATGACGATGATAATGATAAGGATGACTCTCCCTAACAAAGAGAGAAATCCTTTTTTTATATCACACCACATTCAAACCTTATCTGGGAGCAAATATTTCTAGGTTAATTTCAAACGTATTGATTCGGTTTGATTTTTAAACCAAAAATGGTCGCTCTTGTTTCCTTTCAAACAAGCGGTATTTAATTCCTTATTTTTCTTTTTCCTTTCAAACAAGAGGCATCTAATCTCTTCCCCCCCCCCTTTTTTTTTTTTTACTATTTTAGAAAAAAATATTTTATTCGATCTGATTTTCAACCAGAATGGTCATGCCATTTCCTTTCAAACAACCTGTATTCAAACACGTTTATTTTTATTATGTTAGAAAAAATATAGATGAGAAAAATATTTATGTTAATCTTGAAAAAATCATCCAATTGAATAAATATTTATACTCTAACCTAAATCAATATAATACAACACAGTACACTTGAAATGTATAATCAAAATAATTTAGTCGAAACATTTGTTTACTATATTCGCTTAGCTTCAGCACCTCCGTCTCCTAAGGTAGGTCACCTTAAGTAAAAAAGCTATAGAGGAAGTGAGCCATCACGACCATGACTAAGCTAGTCAAAACCACAGCTCTTAATTCATATCTGGTTTTCTTCCTCTTCCACCTGCCTTTGCAGAAACGTTTGCTAATGAATAATTGTAACAAGAAAGTAAAGTTGTAATGGCACCAGTTACCCATGTTCGATGCGATGATGAAGTCGAATGATTGATTGATTTGAGGTTTTCTGGCATCATGACTGATGAGGTCGAGTAACCATATTCACCAACATCACGTTCAGTAAAGATATTAGTAATTGGCCTTCAAAATAGAATGGGAAACACATCATCCAATATATCAAATACATCAACGAATTCTGACGGGAAACTGTGCTGATCTTAAAGCTCACATGAATACATTTTCTGGCATCTTTTCACACCTTGCCAAGAGTTGATCCAAGGCAGCAGAAGAGATGACGCTTGTGCTCATATTATTATTATTATTATTATTATTATTATTATTATTATTATTATTATTATTATTATTATTATTATTATTATTATTATCATCATTTGTTGTTGTTGTTGTTGTTATTAGCTAAGCTTCAACCCTAGTTGGAAAAGGAGGATGTTATAAGCCCAAAGGCCCTCAACGGGAAAAATACCATAGTGAGGAAAGGAAATAAGGAAATAAATAAACTGTATGAGAAGTAATGAACAATTGAAATATTTCAAGAACAGTAACAACATTAAAACAGATCTTTCATATATAAACTATAAAAAGAGACTTACGTCAGCCTGCTCAACATAAAAACATTTGCTGCAAGTTTGAACTTTTCAAGTTCTACCGATTCAACTACCCGAATGGGAAGATAATTCCACAACTTGGTCACAGCTGGAATAAAACTTCTAGAATACTGTGTACTATTGAGCCTCATTATGGAGAGGACATGACTATTAGAATTAACTGCATACATAGTATTACGAACAGGACGGTAGTGTCCGAGAAGAACTGGATGGAAAGGATGATCAGAATTATGAAAAATCTTATGCAACATGCATAATGAACTAATTGAACGACGGTGCCAGAGATTAATATCTAGATAACGAATAAAAAATTTAATAGACCTTAAGTTCCTGTCCAACAAATTGAGATGAGACTTGACAGCTGTAGACCAGGCAAGACAACAATACTCGAAACAAGATAGAATGAATGAATTAAAACACTGCTTCAGAATACATTGATCACCGTAAATCTTACAAGACTTCCTCAATAAGCCATTTTTTTGTGCAATTGAGGAAGGGACATACCGAATGTGTTTCTCAAAAGTAAATTTGCTATCAAGAATCATAAATAAAATTTTAAAAGAGTCATACAGAGTTAAAAACTACATTATCAATGCTGAGATCTGGATGTTGGTGGAGGGGCCACTGTCCTCGACCTACTCACAATCATACTTTGAGTTTTGTTAGGATTCAACTACATGCCTCATAAATTGCACCATTCAGATGGAATTGATGCAAAAGGAGTAGTATCATTTGCATATGCAACGAGCTTGTTTTCAAGGCCAAACCACAAGTCATGTATATATAGCATGAAAAGTAATGGGCTAAGATCTCTACCATGAGGAACACCAGATATCACATTCCTATACCCACTATGGTGCCAATCAACAACTCTCTGTGACCTATTACTTACAAATTCGATAATGATGCTAAGGAAAGACCCACCCACTCCCAACTGTTAGAGTTTGAAAACAAGGGCCTCATGATTAACATGTCAAAGGCAGCACAAGATCAAGGCCCATCATATGAACTTCCTGACTACAATAAAGGGATTTTTGTACAACATTGGAGATTATAAGAAGGGCATCACATGCTCCGAGGCCTTTAAGAAAGGAAAATTGCAAACTAGAGAGCACATGATTTCCTTCAGCAAACCTAGTTAGACATGTAGCCAAAAAAACTTTCAAAAACTTTAGATATTATGGGAGTTATGGAAATTGGGCAGCAATCATTTGGACTTGAGGTACCACAAACGCATTTACTAACAAAAATGGGAGCCTTTACGCTGAATTCATTATGTAACAACCGTGTCACACGACACTACAATACAATCCTAATCAATAAGTGCTATTAGAGATGTATTGTGCCATATACTATAGAAACAAACTATTCCTTTTATCAACGTTATTGTTGACCAATAGCGGTCAGTGTCACATATGCAATAGCAATAAGGTTATATTATTTTTAGCAAAATGTATGGACGTAAGGCCCCTGTCCTATAAATAAAGTTTTAATGGATAAATCTGTACAATTAATGGATAGTAACAAGACTTTAGCATGAATAAATTGTATACTAATTGTTCGCAGTTCTGAGACGACTGGCAAAATCTAACCGAGGTCCTTTGCGTCAATAGGCGTGGGAGATGATGATGATGATGATGAATGTTCGCAAAGGCAAATGCTTGATTACAGCAGTAAAACGATAAAGGCCTGTGTATGAACATGAACAGGTTTTGAATTACCTAATAAAAAAACCGTTGTATAATGAGCATCCTAATTAGTTTCCCCTATTTCTGATCTTCTGCTCTTGGAATGTATTGTGATCAGCAGCTTCCCTGGATCTTTATCTTTTAGGCAAGATTGGTCGGAATGGCAGTTTCCTTTTTGTCCACTGACGGGAATTACCAATAGCTATCTTGTCCGGCCATCTTCCACAAAGTCTATTTCAACAAGGAACTTCCATTAGCTTTTTCATTTGACATCCACACACATTGCCTAATATTTCTGGCTGGTTAATTTATGGCAGACTATGGGATGCATTTTCTGCTGATGCTTGCTAGTGCTTGTAAAGCATCAGCTACAATTGGCTTCATTAATTCCGGTACACTGACGTCTCCTTAGCTTCCCCTGAAGTGTACCGGAATTAATGAAGCCAACTGTACTACTTTCTTGGTCTTTTTCTCTTCACACTTTAATTGTTTTTGTCCTATTGGAATTTATGTTTGCTGGATTACCTTTACTGTTATTGGTCACCTATTATTTTCTCAAATATTTGCTCTATTTCGTGAGGCCTCTTGAATTGTAAGTTAATGGATTTTCAAGCTTAACCCAGAAGACGACTTGCATATTTTCAATACTAACAATAATATGAATAGATACATAATAACTGAACGATGATCGAATTAAAACTGGGGCATGCTGCATGCTACATACACAAATGTAAAATCATGTATGTATGATACACACACACACACACACACACACACATATATATATATATATATATATATATATATATATATATATATATATAAATTACATATATAGCAAGTGACGCCAAGTGTGACACTTCAGGTTTTCGGAAAGTCTTAGAGAGAGATTAAGTTGCTAGGCCTATACTCTGCCCCACCAAATGTCCAGGAGCCTATAGCGAGTATCTACAGTATAAAACAGGAAAGTAAAAGAGAGGAATAGAAAGAGAAAAAAAAAACTGGCATAGTCTAACCTGTGGATAGCTTGGTTTGGAAAATATGAAATGATGGTTGTGCTAGACGATTTAAATGTAAAGGTAGGGTGCAAGTATAAGAGAAGGAATTGTTAGCAGGTATGGAGTTTCTGAAGTGCATGGAAAAGGAAGAAATTTTGTGAAAATAGTTTTAGAAACGGTCTTGGTTGAAGGAAATGCATAGTTTTAAAAGGAGAATTTTCATGGGTACTTCAAGGATATAGGCAATGATTGTATTTTTTTTGTTCTTAAATAAATGATTGTAGAGTCCATCGAAGAGCAAAATGAAAGATTTAAAGGCGAGCAGAGATGTGACTGGAAGCCGGGCCCAAGCATGGTGAGGGAGGGGGAAAGAGGCAGCGTTGTACTTTCTCGGGGCCTGGCAGTCTGGGGAGGCCAGTGACAAAAGCTTCTTTATCTTAACTTTTCTTTTATGAGAATAAACAGAATTAATGGATAAAGTATGCTAAATGTGCTATAGTCATTCATTGAAGTAAACTGCAGAAACCACATAGACAATATGGAAAAATTGGTACACATCAGTGGACTTAGAAAGCTAAAAATTATTCTTCACACTATTTAAATCTGTTTTTTCCTGCTTTCACGTTAAACGGCTCGGGTCTAGAAGATATATGTTACTCGTTAGTGGTTCACAGGTTTTACTATGATTTAGGATTGGACACAACTTTACTCTTCTTTTAAGCTAACTGGTTTAACATTTCTTAGGTTATTTGTTATCATCATATTATTTCCACAATGCTAGATATGAGGTGAAAATGTTATCACAGAAAGCCTGATTAATGCAGTATACAATTATCTCTTAACTTCGAGTGAGATAAAAAAAATTGTATTTTTAACTTTTTCTATTAGTTTATGTAATAAAATAATGCTATTCCTGCCGGTACCTTCACACTTATCAGGGGTAAAATTTGGAGGGGATTGGGGAGTTTATTAGTCTCTATGCATTATTATACAGTGAGAACTATTCGTATAAATGTTTGCAAACAAAATACAAAATATATATTCGTAACTTTACGCATATATAGAAGTATATACATCATATATATATATATATATATATATATATATATATATATATATATAATATATATATATATATATATATATATATATATATATATATATATATATATATAAATTTTATATACTAGGCTTGTCAACTGTTAGAAGTAGAAATCCATATATATATATATATATATATATATATATATATATATATATACATATATATATATATATATATATATATATATATATATATATATTGCATATAATAGGCTTGTCAACTGTTAGAAGTAGAAATCCGGGATAACACACACGCACACACACACACACACACACACACAGAAATATCACTCATCTCTGATTTGTATGCAGAACTCGTACATCTAAGAGACAAGTTGCTACTTCCATCAGAATTATGCTAAAGTTTCCAGAAAAAGAGTGAAAAAATTTAAAGGATTTCATGATGAAGTAGTGGATGAAGGCGTGAAGTCAAAACTAAAGAATCAGATGAGGAAACAGATTTCAGGATTAATGTTTTCTATTGTACTTTAGATTATGTCATTGGCCTAGAGCAGAGATTTAAGGCAGTTAAGGGCACATGTTATACTGTCAACGCAATTCTTATGCATGTTTCTCTGAACGAAGCTGAACATGAAGATGCCTCGAAATCTCTAACTCAGTGGTTCCCAACCTTTTTTCTGTCATCCCCCCCCCCGGCACCCAGTTCAACCATCCAGATTTCCCCCTTCATACCCCGCCCAGCCCTCATGCCCACTTGCCTGCCTCAGAAATGGGCATGACACCCCAATTCTGATATGATCATATCACAACTGAATGGTTAACAACAAATTGCCGCACAAACTATGAGGACATTTTCCGCTTGTTTTTAGTTAGTAGGTAGTGTAATTATTTCCCCCCTGGAAGCTTCAAATTTCCCTCCAGGGGGAAATTTCCCCCAGATTGGGAAACACTCCTCTAACTTATACACTTTTTAGATCTGTCTTATAATTTTGTTAGTGAAAGTCTTCATTTGAGACAATATTTAGATCTACTTTCCACTAAAAGAAAGAACTAGCTCCTCTTAACTTACTGATTGAATTATGCACTAAGGGATTTTAGCCAACCTTTGTTGAAGTTTGCAGAGCACTTCGTATACTCTGTGCATTGCCAGTCACAATCACTGAGGCTGAACTCAGTTTCAGTAAATTGTCCATTATAAAATCTTTCAAAAAAGCTATTGTCAACAGAGAACACATTAGACAGATCTTTAGATTACAGGTCATTTATAAATGAAGGCAAGGTTCTTGAAAGTACTGAAATGGACTTCTCAAAGTAAAAGACAGTACAATAGCACGATTCCTTTGACAACTTATTATGAAAACCCTTCATGCCTTGTAATCCAATATGTCCTAAATTATGATTTTAATAAAAAATAGAATATGGTACTGGTTAAAAATCAGGTACGGGTCAAAATATCAGTTAAGTGTTCACACCACTGTTCTCTAGTCTTGGGTAGTGCCATAGCCTCTGTACCATGGCCTTTCACCGTCTAGGGTTAGAGTTCTCTTGCTTGAGGGTACACTCGAGCACACTTTCCTATCTTATTTCTCTTCCTCTTGTTTTGTTAAAGTTTTTCTAGTTTATATAGGAGATATTTATTGTTGTTACTCTTCTTAGAATATTTTATTTTCCTTTTTTCCTTTCCGCACTGAGCTATTTTCCCTGTTGGAGCCCCTGGGCTTATAGCATACTGCTTTTCCAACTAGGGTTGTAGCTTAGTAAGTAATAATAATAATAATAATAATGTCATGATAATAATAAAAGAAAATAAGTTTGATACTGTAACATACGATTACACAATTTTAGTGGAAATTTGTATGTATACATCTGTATGATTGACTGAGTTATCCTTATAGCATTATTTGAGATGTGTAATTCTTAAAATATGAGCCAGTATTGTTCTTTTGGTGTATTTTTTTGTCAGTTATATAATACTAATATCATTATTATCTATTAATTTTTCCATACTTATTGGTGATCAACTATGGTTTTGGTACTTCCACTTACTTTTGCTATAGATTCATACAAATTAATTGAGTTTTATACAGGCCTGATATTTGATTCAAGCCTGTAGTCAGACACTTGAATTGTATGAGGACTGGGATAGAAGTGATGGTGTAAGGCTTACTAGTCGTAGAGTACGGGAGGAGCCTAGTTTTATGCTAATAACTAGGCCTGAAAGGGTGATGGTTAGACCTTGTCTGAAGGTATATCAGAACAATTATTTTGTAGATATAGGTGAACGTTTAAGTTGGAGAGGATGAGGTGAAAATGTGACTCAATTTGAATTTTTTTTTTTCTTCTCTACATGGCTGGGGACTATGAAGCACAAAGTAAGAGATGATGAATGGAGAAGTATTGAATTAAAACACATGATAGAGACGACTGGCGAAATCTAACCGAGGCCCTTTGCGTCAATAGGCGTAGGAGGAGATGATGATGATGAATATGAATAAGAAAAGGGGCCTTAGTAATGAGGAAGTGAGAGGCGAATGCAAGAATACAATGTCCCTTTGCGTCAACAGGCGTTGGGGAAGATGATGATGATTAATAAGAATAGGAAAAGGGGCCTTAATAATGGGGAAGTGATGGACGAATGCAAAAAAAAAAAAGAGGGGAAGAGGAATTGACGAGTGTGATAAGTACCATGATGGAATTATTGGGAAAATCGGACACTTTTTGGGGTGAAAAGGGGTGAGAGGTTAGATAAAAATAAGATAGTTTTGAAAAATGGAAATAGAACATTATTTGAGCTGTAGTTATATGAAAGAATACAAGACTATATGGAGATATAATAGAGCATGGCTAATCTAGAAGGAAGCGAGAGAAACATTTAAGTCAAATAATTACATAGGAAGAAAAGGTGAGAAAGTAATTTGGTACTAAAAGTTCTCATGCAGAAAAAAATGCAGAGAGAGAGAGAGAGAGAGAGAGAGAGAGAGAGAGAGAGAGAGAGAGAGAGAGAGAGAGAGAGAGAGAGAGAGAGTTTAATATGCAAATGAATCTTAGATAAAAATAGAGATGTGCAGTCATAAGTGAATGCAATCCTTGGTCAATAGAGAGCATTATCAAGATTTGCTAAATGAGGTAGAAAAAGAAGCATAGCTAAATTGCGCAAGACTGGAGGAATAAACGTTAAATGACTGTTGGAAATCATGTGGTCAAAACATTTAAAGTTTATATAACTACGAGTCTGCAATATAGTGGCATTGTGGTGGCCGATGTGGTAACGTCCCTGACTGGTGAACGCCAGACTGGGATTCGAATCCCGTTCAAACTTGTTAGTTCCTTTGGTCGCTGCAATCTCACCATCCTTGTGAGCTAAGGATGGGGGGTTTGTGGGAGCATATAAGTCTATCTGACGAGTCATCAGCAGCCATTGCCTGGCCCTCCTTGGTCCTAGTTTGGGTGGAGAAGGGGCTTGGGGGTTGATCGTATGTATATATGGTCAGTCTCTAGGGCACTGTCCAGCTCGATAGGGCAATGTTAATGTCCCTTGCATCTGCCAATCATGAGCGGCCTTTAAACCTATAAACAGTGTAACTAAGAGGCTGACTAGGGTTAGTAATGTAAACTGGATAAGGGAAAGGTTCCAAAGGAATGATCGAGAGGCACTGTTGGTTCACTGCATAAGGGTAAAGGCGACTAAGAAATATAGTGCCATAATGTTACTTAGAGGAACAGTAATAGTGTTTCGTGGAATCTCGATAGAAAAGTGCGACATGTCAGAAGTTAGGAAATAAAGAGAAAACACCGTAAGTAACAAACCAGGACCTAAAGAATGCTTAAAATATAATCAAAAGCTAATTAATGTCGAGCTCACCATAATATTATGACCTAAATGCGTTGTTAAAGATTAAAATTAAAATCATTGATTATTATTATTATTATTAATATTATTATTATTATTATTATTATTACTAGCTAAGCTACAACCTTAGTTGGAAAAGCAAGATGCTATAAGCCCAAGGGCTCCAACAAAGAAAATAGCCCAGTAAGGAAAGGAAATAAGGAAATAAATAAACTATATAAGAAGTAATGAAAATCAAATAAAATATGTCAATAACATTAACAACATTGAAACAGATATATGATTTATAAACTATACTAAAAATTAAGTATGTATTAGTGTATGTAGATGAAAGAGTGACTGGAAAGGTGTATTACTGAACCTGAAGCAAGGTTTTTATATATATTGCAGGTTGATCATACAAGATGTTAGGGAAAATCAATTTGAGGTACAGTATGTGCTGAGTTGTTAGATAAAACATTGGATGTAAATATTTGCAGATAATACAGTACCAATTGGAAGTGGTGAAAAGAAACGGGAAATAAATAAAAGTATGAAAGTGTTTGCATTGAGGAGAAAGTTAAGAGTAAATAACAAAACAAGTGAGGTTAAAGAAATATGGAGACCAGAATGATAAAGCAATGACTGAGTTACCCTTATAGTATTATTTGGAATAGCAGAAATGTACGACTGAAAATTGATGAGTAAAACTAAGATGATGTTAATGAAAATCCAGAGAAACAACAAATAAGGGATATGGAGGCATTTCTACAGATTGTTAATGAATATAATTACTTAAAAAAGACAGAAAGAAAGTGTTTCCCCAAGACATGAGACAGAAATTAAAATAATTTGATGGATGTGATGTAGAGCTTTTGGTAAACAAAATAAGATTATAACAAAAATAAAATGCCACTCTCTAAAAATAAAAGTATTTAATCAGATGGTCCAACCAGTATTAACGTATGCATAAGAAACTTGGAACCTTATTAAAGCCTTAGAACACAAGGTAGTTATAAAATCAAAAACCTATGGAAAGAATAATAATGGGAATAATACCAACAGACAAAAAAAGAGCAACACGAATAAGAGAGAAAACTAAAGTAGAGGATATTCTAACGACATGTAGGAAAAAGAAAGAGACATGGTGGGTGGATAAATAAATGTAGTTAATTTGTGTAGGTATTTAGACTTAAATATAATTGCTGTGAACAGAAGAGAAACAAAACGAGTAAGAAAATGGGTGCAGTGAAAGACAATCAATGTTAATGGAAGCTAAAGTAAGACTTTGAGATGAGGGTTTAACAAACTTTATTTTACGGAACTAAAGTTGAATATAAATTATAGGGAAAAGATTGGGATGTTAAGATGGAATGTTTGTATTGTACTTATGATACAAATGGCAATGAATAATGATAAATCGAGATACTCAAGCAAAACAGTAAATATGTTAGAACTAGTGAACGCATAAGTCAGATTGTTTCAAGATGCTTTGGTCATGTGGGAAGAATGAGGGATGACAGGTTGGTGAAAAGTATATGATTTACAAGTAATATTGCTGTTTTTTTTTTAGATTTTCTGCCCAGCCACGGGGTCTTCTTGCACACTTGCAGCCCATAGTCTGATGAGGTAATATATTTGATTTGATACATTTATGGAAATTTGGGTATGTGGCCCAGCACTCGGGCCATTGAGTTTTGCGATGCTACTTAAGGGGAAACTCCATAGTTGCGCAACGAAGCAGGTTGCAAAATTTTGGAAAGCAAGATGGAAGAAAGTATGAGGAATCAGAGGCAAAGTAGAAGGGATTGGTGGGATGCTGAAAAGGCATGAACGAAACACCCGGAAAGCGTGGATAGATTTTTTTTCCAATAAGTAAATTTACATAGTATATACAGCAAGTATGTATATACACAGATATGATACTTTTACATTAGATATTTTACATTACATTGGAAAGCGTGGATGGATGGTGTACTAGAGGTACTGGAAAGAAAGGGTATTAGTAACCAGGGAGAGGGAAAGTGCGTGCACAAGAGGCCATCGGTCTTTTAGTTTAAAGTGGTCAATGTTGTGGAAGTTATTTTGCACAGGAGGTTTATCTATAAATTGGCAGTATGATTATAGTAGTAATTAATGCTTTTGTTTTCTCTTTAATCACTCTTCGTTAGGGAAAATGTATTAACATTACAATACATACAGACACTATATATATATATATGTATGTAAATTATAAAGTGTATATATATATATGTATATATATATATATATATATATATATATATATATATATATATATGTGTGTGTGTGTGTGTGTGTATGAATATTCCTCACCCACACTCATGATTTTAATAAATGTAAATTTCAACCACAACGGGTTTTAATACCGAATTCTACCTTTGGGAATGTATATCCACTGGCAATCCATTAATAATAAATGCTTCTGGCTGGGCAAGGATTCGAACCTATGCCTCTAAGTCGAAACAATGCCAGCAAGGACCTCTAACCAGCTATCAAGAGAGATATAAGTTGATTACAAGTTTACCGTACATATTCCTGTCAAATTCAGGAATCAGTTCTTAAGACTTGAAATTCACCCATCTCCACCATGATAGCTAATTAGATTGCGAAGTTAACCGAATGAACCGACTTTCAATTGTTATTGAACTATGAAAAATGTACAATAAGACAAAAGGAAATGAATCTTTCTTACAGATCAAGAATAATAAAACCAATGACAAATAAAAGTTGCTAAATAGCAGGAGCATAGAAAGAACGAAGAAAACAAAGAAGTAAAAGCCGTCATAAAACAAATGGATTCAAATAATAAGAGAAAATATAAAAGAACACTCGATAATGTCTGCTAAAATTAATTATCAGGACTGAGAATATCTCGACTATTAATTTTTAAGGCATTTTAATAATAATAATAATAATAATAATAATAATAATAATAATGATAATAATAACAATAATATTAAAAATAATAATAATAATAATAATAATATTAAAAATAATAATAAATATTACAATAATAATAACAACAACAATAATAATAATAACAATAGTATAAAAATAATAATAATAATAATAATAATAATAATAATATCCTTCAAGTATGAAGGGCTCAACCAAATTCAAACAGACTCTCAAACCAGAAAGACAGCATCCCAGATCGAACCAATATGAACAAATTCAGAGGCCAAACAAGTTACGTAAACTGAAGTTTGTCTTTTACGGTTGATGATGTGACTTTTCTCTCTTTCAACCCAGAGAACAAAGAGAGGAAACAAAACGTGATTACCATTCGTTGCCGGAGAACAAGAGGCCGAGGAGAAGAAGAGAGAAAGAGAAAGAAAGAGACAAGGAGGTGGTAGAAAAAAAATGGGGGGGGGGGATACTGAACAACCCATGTAATTTATTCGGAGTTCATGTCTGCGTTTACAAGATTATTAATCTGGCAAACTCCTGACTCAGCAAAGTCTGTTTGAACAATGACAGGCAAGACTCATATTACTGCATTTTTTTTCTTGATTTCCCCCGGCTGCTATGCCGGCCGTGTAAACATTATGACGACGTTCAACTCACACACACACATACACACACATACACAAACACACCACACCTCCCCCCAGAAAGGAAGGGCGCGAAGAACAAGCCCGGGACTTCATCAATTCGCAGAAACAAACCCTTCGTTCAAATTCGGCGATGAAAAACCACAGCGCCCTCGGAGCTACCGGGAGTTCACACCGTCATTCCTTCCTTTCCGATCGGGGTGATGTCCCGATGACGGGCGGGAAAATCAAAATGGCGGTTGGTGCAACAGAAGGGTTGATGGGAGTTAGTTGCAGTTGCCTTACAGTTGAAAGCAATGCATGGAGGTAAGATTCCCTTCACTCTATGTCTAACTATACTCAATCTTTTTTAATAAGGCGCAATTGCACTTACTCACAGCGGTGACTTTTTACCTCGGAAAAGTTTCCTGCTATCTGATTGGTCAGAATTATCTTGTCCAACCAATCAGCGATCAGGAAACTTTTCCGAGCTAAAAGGGTAACTATACGCATTTTTTTTTTTTTTGATAAGGTGCAATTGCACCTACTCGCAGCGGTGCTCTTTTGGAAAAGTTTCCTGCTATCTGATTGGGTAGAATTACCTTGTCCAACCAATCAGCGATCAGGAAACTTTTCCGAGCTAAAAGGGTACCCCCTGCGAGTCGGTGCAAATCTGCCTCACTAAAAAGAATTGGTTATAGAACGATTCACCCACACTCGATTTGGAATTTAATGTTTATTCCGACCTTAAAATCCCTTTTGCTTTAGGGTACATTCGG
The DNA here is from genome assembly GCF_036898095.1 of Palaemon carinicauda. Lineage (NCBI taxonomy): Eukaryota > Metazoa > Arthropoda > Malacostraca > Decapoda > Palaemonidae > Palaemon > Palaemon carinicauda. The sequence goes on from NC_090743.1 coordinate 9,656,304, forward strand.
GCACACTGTCCTATTTAATTTTTCTTCCTCTTGGTTCGTTCAAGTTTCTTATAGTTTATATAGGAAATATTCATTTTAATGTTGTTACTGTTCTTAAAATATTTAATTTTTCCTTGTTTCCTTTCCTCACTGGGCTTTTTTCCCTGTTGGGACCCCTGGGCTTATAGCATTCTGCTTTGCCAACTAGGGTTTTAGCTTAGCAAGTAGTAGTAGTAATAATAATAATAATAACAATTAATAATAATAATAATAATAATCATAATTATATACGGGACTTAAAGTCAGAATATACATTAAATTCCAAAATCGAGAGTAGGTGCACCGTCCTAGTTTGACATAGAGTGAAGGGAATCTTACCTTCAACTTTTCTTTCATATATTTGAAAGAAACAATAAAATTAAATCATGCGCGATCCAAAGCTTTCAAGTACCGAGTCGCCTTGAACTTTATATTATCAAGGTAACACTAAATAAATAATGCTTTATCCAGCAGCTGCTATATACGAGTAGAAATTTATGCAAATTATGTGTGCTAACTTCGAGACTTTCAATCAATAGACAGAAAAACGCAACTTCGTCTGTATGAATGCCTATCAAAATAACTATGCCCATTTTCTTTTTTTTTTTTTTGGTAGTTTTAACGATTTGTATGAATGCCTATCAAAATACCTATGCCTATTCTTTGGTAGTTTTAACTATTTGAACATCAAATGTACTTTCTTATTTGGCCCTATGTCCAGAAATCAGAAATTTACTTTAAATTACCTTCAGGTAATTTCCTTTGATTCTTTAAAAATTAAAAAAAAGTTTAAAATAATTTTCATAAACATACTGAGCTAATTAGCCTAATCAATTACATCCTTACACATGGAACACAAGACTTACCTAGTCCCTTTAAACCAAGTATTATTTATAACCATAAGAAAAGATCTTTTTAATTCTCGGAACTACATTCTAGTTCTGTTTATTGAATAATGCAATCAACAAGGATTGTTTTATATAGCATTTTCCCTTAATTTCATACAATCTAATCACTTTTTCTTTCATCACTCTTATGCTCTTAAATTGGAATATCAATTGTTGAAGGATTTTCTTCATAATTTATAAGTTAATAACAAGGACACTTTACCTTTAGTCATATTTACTAATGACCATGATCTTAATCAGTAAAGATTCACAATAACCGATTACTAAGAAATTAACTTTTCTAACTTAGTCTATTTCATCAATTAACAAACTAAATATGTTAGATAAGTTATAATACTCAATAAAACTTCCTTATGCATTAATTTCTGGGAGTGGACACGCTTGATTCAGACATTTGTGTTCGTCTTTGTATCTTTACAAGAACAACTGAAAACAGATGTGTACATAAGTGTCAGATAGTTTGACATTAAGTTCCCTAAGAAAAACTTATATAGAATAGACTACACATAGTTAAACACCCTTTAACAGTATCGTAGGATCTAGCTCTAGTAAATATGAGAGAACTGGATTTACACATTAAACAAATGAAAAACTGAACACACGTCTACTTGAAATCTACATTAAATGTTGTTCAGAAAAACCATAAACTTAAAAATAGTAATAGCCAAATTAAAAAAAAAGAAAAAAGAATAAGATAGGGTACTTAACACCTAATTATTTGTTCAATGTAAATCGATTAGATTACAAATTTATGTGTACTAGGTATAAAATATTATTAGCTGCTTCACACCTAATTATTTAAAAAACAACAATCGATAAAGTTACAAATATATCTTTATTAGTTGATGAATTTTAGTGTAAGCAGCAATAGCAGATATAAATATTACATTAATAATTATGTTTAAAACTTTTTATAAAGTATATACTGAACTTCCATGAACACATGAGATTGGAAACAACAAAGAGAGAGAGAGAGAGAGAGAGAGAGAGAGAGAGAGAGAGAGAGAGAGAGAGAGAGAGAGAGAGAGAGAGAGAATGAGCATTACGGATACAACTAAAGATTTCAGGGAAAAAAAAACAATAAATAAAAATTGAAAACCATTCCACCATAGGAATGGTCACTAAAAAGACAGCATGGAATGTATGGAATGACTCAACTTGCAACAAGTGCCCAGAAATCATCATCTTTATTTTCATGTCAACTGCACGACGGAAAGCTTTATTATTGAAACTTTACTTACAAATTATTGGTTACGGTTAACTTATGGGATAAAACGAAAGACCTGCCGTAAGTTTCTATGCTTCCTTTACTTCTTTGTAACTTCAAATTGCAGGATCTGGTTCCAAGTCAGTTAGACGAATGCCACTGGGCTTATAGCATTCTGCTTTTCCAACTAGGGTTGTAAATTAGCAAGTGATAATAATAATAATAATAATAATAATAATAATAATAATAATAATAATAATAATAATAATAAAAATAATAAAAATAATAACAATATTTCTTATCAAACTGGAATTTTTTTTTTTTTGTTAATCCAATAGATAAAGCATAATCCTACATTATTAACTGAAATATATTTTCTTTTTTGAAAGTAAAGTCTTCACACAACACTGTGAGATTTATAAAGTAGTCTAACAATAGCAATTTGATGTACAGCATACATAACATACAGTAAGAGTCAATTTATTATCTATTTTCCCTTTCTCTTTTAAATAACAGATAACTGAACCGGGAAATTGAAAACGCTATGCTTTAATTCAATATATAAACATTATATATATATATATATATATATATATATATATATATATTTATATATATATACATATATCATCGTTTCTCTCAACAATAAGAAATCGAAACACGAATTGTTAGTTCCGCATTCATATCTTAACTGAATGATCATAGATGAGTTCACTATGTAGAAAACATCTACAAAAAAGCATACACACACACACACATATATATATATATATATATATATATATATACATATACATACATATATATATATATATATATATATATATATATATATATATATATATAACATCTACAAAAAAGCATACACACACACACACACACACACACACACATATATATATATATATATATATATATATATATATATATACACATACATATATATATATATATATATATATATATATGTGTGTGTGTGTGTGTGTTTGTGTGTGCGTGAGTGAGTGTGTATGCGTGTGTGATGGGGTTGTGCGTGTGCACGCAGAAAAGATCCACAATGATAAAAATTGAAAACCATATTTCCGCAAAACAAGAAATTACGACGGTAATAATCTGCGTCACACGCACACACACAGACACACACACACATATATATATATATATATATATATAGAGAGAGAGAGAGAGAGAGAGAGAGAGAGAGAGAGAGAGAGAGAGAGAGAGAGAGAGAGAGAGAGAGAGAGAGAGATATTTTAATCTTTTTACACAGATATAAAGATGAAAAACTTTTTTATACTCATATATATACTAAGCCACAAGTGCTACACACAGTTACTAGGTTATCCATCCCTTGGATTTTAATTTTTCAAATTCAAAAGTCACTGAGACCGCAGATAAATGCCCAGAGAATCTATGAAAATAAGATGGAAGACTGAAGAGGGATATCAAAACAGGAGTCGAAGCGCACACAATGTCTCTCAGACAAAGTGTTCATGCGATGGAATAAGATTGGCATAATCAAAAATAATCAAAGATTTGCTTCTCAAAGGATGGAAGATGACGAGGAAGGAAAAGTAGGAATTAATGAATAAATCAATTTAAAAACAATTATCAAATTGACTACACAATCGTTTTATTATCTTAGGACATCATAAACCTAAAATGATGTTTTTTTTTTTTTTTTTTTTTTTGAGGCGCAAATCTCTTGCACATATATCCTACTTGGTGAGTCGCTAAAGACAGATTTTTTTAAATTTGAGGTCTGAGTAAAGATCAAACACAACGATAGGGACACCATTCTGTGTGATCATCATGCTATGGATTGGTAGTCTGGAAGTCAAAAACTTGAATATTGAACAAATCAAGGACTAATCACTACACCAACGTTTATAATATGTACATATATATATATATATATATATATATATGTATATATATATATATAAATTTATATATATATATGTATATATATAGGCTTATATATGTATATATATATGTATATATATATATATATATATATATATATATATATATATATATATATATATATATTTCATATATATACTGTATATATATATATATATATATATATATATATTTCATATATATACTGTATATATATATATATATATATATATATATATATATATATATATATATATATATATATTATCAATAGCATTTAGGTCATATTCAGTCTCTGCATTTAGCTTTGCTTCCGAATATGGCTTTCAAAGTCGTCATTTATTTTTCAAATTACATTTAGACATTTCATTACTTTTCGTACATTTTACCTTTTTGCGACTCTATCACTCTACTTAACTATTATAACAGTTTTATCATTCTCCCGTGTACAGATTTTGCATCCAATCTTACCTCGTCTTCCTCTGTAATGAGTTTATACATTCGCGTGTCCCAAGCCGAGGTGCATGCACCCATCAATCATAATAAGGTTCTAAAGCAAACAGAATAAGTAACATCTTCATTTTCCGAGGTCCCAACTGCCCTTTTAACCTCGCTCTATTTCTCCTTACACTGAACAGTTTCGAATTCGCTTTTATTTCACTACTTTTTGTTTTCTGTTTTATTCTTCTTTCATGTTTCGTATTAATCATCTTCTCTTTCAGGTTTTCTGACTAATCTTTTTTTCGCCTCATCTAGGCATTCCAAAGTCATTCTTATATTATGGTAAGATTTTTAATTACATTCTACAAAATGCCAATTTTCTCAATATAAACTAATGATATGAAAGTCCACTCAATTCAGTGAGCTTCTGAACTTTCAAAACGACTTTATTTTTACTATAAATAACATCACGGAAATGAATCTAAGTAAAGCTTATTGCTAACTATTCAATTCCAATCTTCAACGCGTAAAAATCAACGTGTTATTTGTGTAAAACGTAAACCATTGCAACAGCAGACCCATAATATCTTATCATAAAAAAAAAAATTCTTTTTACATATCTAAAATTATATCATCTATTCTCTTGGCAAAATAAATAAAAGATTGAGAAAATTTCCTAAGATTTTATCTTATCTTGCTAGGTAGCCCACTTAATATATGAAAAAAAGTATGATTCATAAAATCTGTCAACAAAATGATTGAATACAGTACTTTATCAAAATATCTTTTCTGAACAAATATCCTAGAACAATCTATTATTTATTACTTCCAAACTCAATTACTTTCAAAAT
>NC_090743.1:9666633-9686633 GCF_036898095.1 Palaemon carinicauda
TTGTATTCTCCCATCACACTTTTGAGATTTGTAATATTAGAAGTAATACTGCCACTAAGAATGGTAAAAAAGAGAGCATAATATGCATTTCGTAACTTCTTATTTCCCACATTTTAATAAAGAGGACTGGCATATCATTATGTTATATTTTTGTGAATAAACGAAGAAACTGTTCTTTTGTGGAAAGGGGCAATCGCGTCATCTGTTTGATACAAAATTTCGGTGGAAATATTGATTTAATGTTTCTCGTATTTACTGAGTTTAGAATAAATACCCCATAATACTATATAAGTACTAACTGACAATATTTGTGAGATAAAACTTTTAATTACAAAACACAATATGATGAAAAACTTTATGCAATGGTCTAAGTAGGAACGTCAAACTTGATTAATGAAAAACCATATAAAAAGCTTCAACAAATAGAGGCAAAACGTAACATATACAGAATACAGTATAATCAATACAAGTAAAATATCGTAAAGAATAAATGTAAAACAATTATGTATTCTTTTCGCGCTGAGCAAATAAATCTTAAAATAGATTCCATTTAAAGCAATGCTACTTATTAGTAAAAAAATATTAGTGTTATGATGGCATTCTTCACGATTTAGCAAAAATTAAATAAAAGTAAAACTAGCAATGAAAAAAAAAAAGAGGATTTTGAACTAAATCACACTTCGACCACATTGTATTATACGATAAAATGCTTCTATGAAATCTTAATAACTTTTTATGACTAAATACTACGACACGTAACTATGATATTTAGGCTTCCTTCATATACAGTATATTCATTTACAAGATGAACTTTACCCTTGAATATAGAACCACAAAATACGAATTTTTCGCCTTACACAGAAAACGATACCAATGAAGAGTTTTAATCTATGAAAACGGATATGTAACAATAACTAGCATTATTAGTAAGAACATAAAAGTTGAATTATTAACCTTACATTCACACAGTAGAGTAAATACAAGTTTACATTAATTCTAAGGAGCACGGGGAGATCTAACTTTGCCGGTCATTGCATTCAACTTCGGTTTGACTTTCGACACGATGCCCCCCCCAAATCCTGAAAGTTTGACGAGACCAAGAGCCTATGAATTTAGCCTAATATCCCCTCAAACAGCCTATTGCGCCATGAAGTGTAATCCTTGAGAAAACCAGTCCGCTAAATCCCAAACAGCCAGCCTCCCCTAGGGGGGAGGGGGGTAGGGAGTGTGACCCACGCTTTCTTAAGACCCAGCATAATCATTATCAATGTCATTAGCATCACTAAGATTAGGACTATTATCGTAAACATTATTAATTCAGCGTAACTTAGAAGATATAGGATTGTGAGAGAGGATCACCTCGCTTTTTTCTAGGACGTTTCTTCTTTGTTCGAGTTATTGGTGACAACGCTTCATGCTCCAATGGCCGGCTGGGTTTAGCTGGATGGGCCAGGGGATTTTAATATCTTAAGTAGATTGTGTGTGAGAGAGAGAGAGAGAGAGAGAGAGAGAGAGAGAGAGAGAGAGAGAGAGAGAGAGAGAGAGAGAGAAAATAGGAAATATTTATTTTAATATTGATACTCTTAAGATATTTTATTTTCCTTTTTTCCTTTCCTCACTGGACTATTTTCTCTGTTGGAGCCTCTGGGCTTATAGCATCCTGCTTTTCCAACCAGGGATGTAGCTTAGCAAGTAATAATAATAATAATTATAATAATAATAAAACGTTCTCTTTCTCAACCGTATTATACATGAACGCTAATATTCACACAAGTATGTTTTTATGAGCTTCTGGACGACAATTGTAATTTACAATACTCCTTGAAGAAATAGGAACTTAAATAAGGGAAAACTCAAGCCAAGCAAACCATGGAGATTACTGACCTAACCGAGATTAACAGACACTGGAAAATGTTCGTTGGCTGGACGATTGAAAACAAAAATATCATTGCCTATCATAACACGAAATTACTCATGAGTACATATAGTATATATAGTCACAATGAAAAACACAAAATTGCGTTACATTTAATGATACATATATTCATACACAAAAATATGTCTATAATTAAGCAACAAAGACATCATGTACATCACAAACATTCGGATATAATGTACATACAACAAAGGTAGTATACCATCGTAATACTTATTTGTACAGCATGAAAGCAATAACACCCAAAGACAACCGAAATAAACATACACATGTGCTAGTCATAAAGGCAACAAAACTCGCATATATTTGCGAATAAGACACCAGAGACCATCGAGACATCTTTGCATGCAGCAAAGACCTTCAAGCAACAAAGACTGTACAGGCCATCAAGAAACCCATATGCACGTAACTAAGACACCCATAATATACCATCAACATGCACATATACATGCAACAGACCCCAAGGACTATCACAGAAGCAGAGACCAAAAATCACTAATATACATGCCGGGAAAAAAGTAGAGGACCATCAAAGCTCTCAAGCACATGTAACAAAGACAGCAGAGACCAAAATCACACATATACATGCTAGGAAAATAAGCAGAGACCATCAATGCTCTCAAGCACACGTAACAAAGACAACAGAGACCAAAATCACACATATGTACGCTAGAAAAGAAGCAGAGACCATCAAAGCTCTCAAGCACACATAACAAAGACAGCAGAGACCAAAATCACACATATGTATGCTAGAAAAGAAGCAGAGACCATCAAAGCTCTCAAGCACACATAACAAAGACAGCAGAGACCAAAATCACACATATGTATGCTAGAAAAAGAAGCAGAGACCATCAAAGCTCTCAAGCACACATAACAAAGACAGCAGAGACCAAAATCACACAAATACATGCTAAAAAAAGCAGAGACCATCAAAGCTCTCAAGCACACATAAAGACAGCAGAGACCAAAATCGCACATATGTATGCTAGAAAAGAAGCAGAGACAGAGACCATCAAAGCTCTCAAGCACACATAACAAAGACAGCAGAGACCAAAATCACACATATACATGCTAAAAAAAGCAGAGACCATCAAAGCTCTCAAGCACACATAACAAAGACAGCAGAGACCAAAATCACACATATGTATGCTAGAAAAGAAGCAGAGACCATCAAAGCTCTCAAGCACACATAACAAAGACAGCAGAGACCAAAATCACACATATACATGCTAAAAAAAGCAGAGACCATCAAAGCTCTCAAGCACACATAACAAAGACAGCAGAGACCAAAATCACACATATGTACGCTAGAAAAGAAGCAGAGACCATCAAAGCTCTCAAGCACACATAACAAAGACAGCAGAGACCAAAATCACACATATGTTACGCTAGAAAAGAAGCAGAGACCATCAAGCTCTCAAGCACACATAACAAAGACAGCAGAGACCAAAATCACACATATACATGCTAAAAAAAGCAGAGACCATCAAAGCTCTCTCAAGCACACGTAACAAAGACAGCAGAGTTCCAAAAACACACATATACATGCCGGAAAAGAGTAAAGACCATCAAAGCTCTCAAGCACATATAACAAAGACAACAGAAACCAAAATCACACATATACATGCTAGAAAAAAAAACAGAGACCATCAAAGCTCTCTAGCACACGTAACTAAGACAGCAGAGACCAAAATCACGCATATGCATGCTAGAAAAAAAAGCAGAGACCATCAAAGTTCTCAAGCACATGTAACAAAGACGACAGAAACCAAAATCACACATATGTACGCTAGAAAAAAGCAGAGGACCATCAAAGTCCTCAAGCACACGTAACAAAGACAGCAAAGACCGTCAAAAACGCACTTACGCAAGTACACGCAACAAAGACACCATCTCTAAAAACCAGCGAGGCTAATCAAGACATTCCTCGCACATCGGCAGGTATGGCAATAAATTGAAATTGAATGCTCCCGAGAGGAGGAGAAGGGTTTTGATCACCCAGTCATAAAATGCTCGCACGTACGTACCTCTGAAGAGTTTGAGAACCCTTCGAAGTTTGGGAATCGACCGAAACTCTCGAGGCTAAGAAGGGAGGGATGAGAGAGGGAGGGGAGGGGGGGGGGGCACAGGGAGGAGAATCAAAATCGAAACCCATCCTGACAAAGAAACAAGACACTGAGGTTTGCACAATAATCGGCAGCAGCGTTTTAAGGTGTCCTTAGTAGAGAGAGAGAGAGAGAGAGAGAGAGAGAGAGAGGAGAAGAGAGAGAGGGGAGAGAGAGAGAGAGAGAGAGAGAGAGAGAATGTTTGTAAATATATCACACAGGCAGGAGCTTCAAAATCGAAACCCATCCTGACAAAGAATCAAGACATCTGAGGTTTGCACAATAATTGGCAACGGCGTTTACGGTGTCCTTAAGTGAGAGAGAGAGAGAGAGAGAGAGAGAGAGAGAGGGAGAGAGAGAGAGAGAGAGAGAGAGAGAGAGAGAGAGAGAGAGAGAGAGAGAGAGAGCAAATGTTTGTAGATATCATATCAAAGTAAAGAGATCAGTCTTTCGACATTCAAGCACGAGATTAAGTAGGGATCAGCGTTCGGGAATATTAAATAATTATCAATAAATAAAAGAAAATATAAAATTGCTTTATTACAAATATATAATAGCCCCAACAACCACAAAATTTAGGCAAATGACTGTGAATGCGCCTGATACGTACAAGTCTATTTTATCGACTGGACTGGGTACAAAAGTCCAATTGGTGATATCAATAGGAAATCGAATTGAAAACTAGAGTACAAAGTCAAACTGGTGATATCAATAGGAAACCGAATTGACAACTAGAGTACAAAGTCAAATTGGTGATATCAATAGGAAATCGAATTGAAAACTAGAGTGCAAAAGTCCAACTGGTGATATTAATAAGAAATCGAATTGAAAACAAGAGTACTAAGTCAAACTGGTGATATCAATAGAAATCGAATTGAAACTAGAGTACAAAGTCCAGCTGGTGATATCAATAGGGAAATCGAATTGAAAACTAGAGTACAAAGTCCAACTGGTGATATCAATAGGAAATCGAATTGAAAACTAGAGTACAAAGTCAAACTGGTGATATCAATTGGAAACCAAATTGACAACTAGGTCAAACTGGTGATATCAACAGGAAACAAAATTGACAACTAAAGTACAAAGTCAAACTGGTGATATCAATAGGAAACCAAATTGACAACAAGAGAAAAAGTACAAATTTAACAAGATTCCCCATTTTATTAAAAAAAGGCAATAAATCTATACAGAATCTTAAATCACGTGAAATATCTAAGCAAAGCGCGACAGTGATTAGAGAATTTTAAATCCGAGAAGATATCACTTCCTATTTCAAAGCACAGAACGAAATCCAAATACTCAATTTATGAACCAAATTCCAAAAGCAACGTGGGAACATATCTCTTAGACACCGCATCTGCAAGCAAGCAAACCAGAAGTTCAGAACCAAACTAGATGTCAGGTATATATCTGTCCTTCTCTCATTAAAGCGATCCTCCATCAAAATCCCACATCATTCACTTCCGAATATTTTTCGAGCATATCTTGATGCCAGAAGTGACGTAGATGAGGATCGTTAAAATTTCCTCTCTCTCTCTCTCTCCCTCTCTCCTCTCCTCTCTCTCCCTCTCTCTCTCTCATCCTCTCTCTCTCTCTCTCCTCTAAGCCGAGAATAATAACCTTATTAATGGAAAATCTCACAGTTTCTTGTAAAATTTTTATTTCTCTCTCTCTCTCTCTCTCTCTCTCTCTCTCTCTCTCTCTCTCTCTGCTCTCTCTCTCTAAGCCAAGAATAATAACATTATTAATGAAACTCACATTTTTGTAATATTCTCCTCTCTCTCCTCTTCTCTCCTCTCTCTCTCCTCCTCTCTCTCTCTCTCTCTCCTCCTCTCTCTCTAAGCCGAGAATAATCTTATTAATGAAACTCATATTTCTTGTAAAATTTTCTTTCTCTCTCTCTCTCTCTCTCCTCCTCTCTCTCTCTCTCTCCTCTCTCTCTCTCTAAGCCGAGAATAGTAACCTTATTAATGAAAACACATTTCTTGTAAAATTTTATCTCTCTCTCTCTCTCTCTCTCTCTCTCTCTCTCTCTCTCTCTCTCTCTCTCTCTCTCTCTCTCAGGCGAGAATAATAACCTTATTAATGAAACTCAATTTCTTGTAAAATTCTCTCTCTCTCTCTCTCTCCTCTCTCTCCTCTCTCTCTCTCTCTCTCTCTCTCTCTCTCTCTCTCTCTCTAAGGCGAGAATAATAACCTTATTAATGAAACTCAAATTTCTTGTAAAATTCTCTCTCTCTCTCTCTCTCTCTCTCATCCTCTCTCTCTCTCTCTCTCTCTCTCTCTCTCTCTCTCTCTCTCTCTCTCTAAGGCGAGAATAATAACCTTATTAATGAAACTCAAATTTCTTGTAAAATTCTCTCTCTCTCCTCTCTCTCTCTCTCTCTCTCTCTCTCTCTCCTCTCTCTCCTCTCTCTCTCTCTCTCTCTCTCTCTCAGGCGAGAATAATAACCTTATTAATGAAACTCAAATTTCTTGTAAAATTCTCTCTCTCTCTCTCTCTCCTCCTCTCTCTCTCTCCTCTCTCTCTCTCTCTCCTCTCTCTCTCTCTCTCTCTCTAAGGCGAGAATAATAACCTTATTAATGAAACTCAAATTTCTTGTAGAATTTGATTTAAAAACCAATATTCCATATAATGAGGATTCCCAATAATTTATTCTATGAAAAAATGTATTCCATATAAGGAGTCATTAAACCATTCATTCCAACGTAAGAAGGATATATCTTGCATTCAATATCTGTTTTTCAAAAATAACATTTAAACAATAAAGCTACTTTTTGAAAAACTGGACTTATTCAATTGTACATGTCATGACAAGACTTCGTGCCTTTTTTCCAACATAATATAATTTACCCAAAATTACAATTAACTACTTTTTGAAAAACTGACCTTCTTCAATTGTATGTCATGAAAAAGAATCCATGTTTTTTTCCAACATAGTATACTTTAGCAAAAATTATTTTTTGCCCAAAAATTAGGTTTTATGCTGTAATTTATTCCATGAGAATGAGGTTTATTTATAAATCTATAATTTAATGATGACGGTGCTTCATCCATTCATACATTGTACAGAAAATACTTTTTCACTAAACTAATGTAGGATTATAACTTTAGCCAATAATATATCTTATGAAAAAACAGCCTGTATCAAACAATTTAGTCTATTAAAAGTGTTTTCTAAAAATCTATTTCATGATTCAACCAATAATGAAATCTATCAAACAGATTCTTAAACCAATACAGGATTTACCATATGAAGAGAAGTTTATATACAAGAATCAACATCATTAATACTGTAATTTAATTAAACATATTTTCAGTTAAAATCTTCTGTAATCCTCAACTGATCCATAGAATAAAAAGCAACTTGACGCAAATTTGCTTCAACCAAAAATATATACCATGAAAAACTTAACGCACATTATAGCTAATGAAATAGTGCTTAACCCCTAAATTATTGTTTTAAAAAGATCTTTTAACTACTTAGCATAGCATGTAAAGTGTCAATACCATACTAAGAAAATCCATGGAAAACATTCCCAGCAAAGACCAAAGGTCCACATTCAAAATACACCAATCTTGTCAGAAAAAATAATTTTAAATGAAATAACACTATTACGCAAATGGTAAGTCCAATTTCTTTGAACACGAAGAAATTTCACATTTAAAAAATGCAGCGTTTTGAAGATTCAAGCTGGAATCAAAGGCAATTTAGTTTTTCAGACCACTAAAGTGCAGGTAGCACTGCAGTTCTCAAGGTAGTAACAAAAAAAAAAAAAAAAAAAAGTATAATTTTTTTATTTTGCCGCATAGCCTAAATCCAAAATTATAGTTTTTAAAGACTTATTCTCAATTTATGGCACTCTGATTGTTTTGATGGCAAATTAATTCCAGTAGCCTATTCATCTTCGCTTTTTTTTTTTTTTCTCAGAAGGGCTATTGTACATATTGTAAATACGTATAACCAATATATATATATATATATATATATTATATATATATATATATATATATATATATATATATATATATATATATATATATATATATATATATATATATGCAAAATACATCACGTAAATGAACCAAAATTCACATGAATTCCAAGAAAGCGAGCATACCACATACATTTCCTTCCTGGTTTTGCAGCTAGGCTATTTACAATTTTTTATCTTATCTGTATTGTCATTTTTCTTTTAACACGTCTTTTCGCTTTAAGGTTTTACCGCCACTCGGGTATTTTTTTCCTTCCACCCCCCAAAATAAGTCCCTTATGCCTTCTTCTTCTTCTTCTTCCTGCGACCCAGTGCTTCCCAGGCTCGGGAATGAGCACATACCGATTATCTAAGTGACGATCGGGAAAGATGCGACGTGCCTGCCTGCCAGCCTCCTACTTCTCTCGGACCCCCGCAGCCTAGCCTAGGCCTATTGGCAGGGTATATAGGCCTATTATGGAAAGTCGTCCCTTCACGGCCACCATAGAGTCACTGTGTCAGTGAATGGGACACAGGGCACTGATGTCACACACATGAAGAAGTACAATACAATGGGAAGAGGAGAAAGTTAACTCTCCTTGCGGTGTTTATAGCCAGGCCCATAAGTCAAGTCTTTTTCACTTTGGGATTTCGAAAAAGGCGCGGTTTCTCTCTCTCTCTCTCTCTCTCCTCTCTCTCTCTCTCTCTCTCTCTCTCTCTCTCCTCTCTCTCTCTCTCTCTCATTCCTTCAAGAACCACGAGAATGTTTGTTTCCGTTTGAGTGAATCTCAGGCAGTCGAGATAATTTGAATGTATTTTAGCTTTTCTGGATCTGAAAATAATGATTTTGACAAAAGTCCTATTTTCTTCTAACAATAAAAATAGATCTTGACATAACCACAACACTAACTAGCCAGTAACTAAAAACTGAATAAAAATATGCAACATATAGAACTTATTAATCCTATAACAGAACTTCCATATTTTTAAGTGACCACAACATAATTTACATCACTATAAAATCTTATTCAGTGTTAACATCGGATAAGGATTTATCGGTTTTTTTTATTATTATTATTATAAGTTTCATCTGCTGAGGAAAATGCGGCCCTTTGCGTCAATAGGCGTGGGAGGAAATGATGATGATGATGATTATACTACCGGATATCTTCTTCAAATTAAACCCCCTTACAGTGCTTATCCATTTCTGGTTTTATAAGGGCCAAGCCTAAGTGGATCTAACACTAGATTAGACTTTATCCATATCCACTGATTCTAATAGCAGATTAGATTTAAGTTACTTCTACTGGCTCTAAAACTGCATATGTTTATCCACTTCAACCATTTGATATTATTAAAGTATCTCCTATGGTTTTAGCACTAGACAACTTTATCCACAACTACAGTAGCGGTTCTGACACTGAGTACGAGTGCATAAACTTCTACTGGATCCGGCAAAGGATAAATGTTTAGCCACTTGAATTGGTTCTGAAACAAGATAAGTTTTTATCTGGTCCTGATAATGATAATGTATAAAGTTTAGACACTTCTCCTTATTATAACACCGAACAAGTTTAACCACTCCTACTACAGTATTTATTATATTATATTAACCCTTTCACTGCCACTACTAAATTCAAGAACACTCCTCATGTAGCAAAATCTTTCAAGATTACACAAAATCCTAGCTTGTTGATATTTATTGGAAAGTTCTCATCAAGACCTATCCAATGAACACCTACTTGCTATGGTATGGATGGTGTCCAAAGATAATTCCCCTTTTAAAATTTTAATTAAGTCACCAATGGCAGTGAAAGGGTTAACCTTTATCCACTTCTTATGGTTCCGTCCCTGGATAAAATTTATCCACTTTAACTGGTTCTGAATCTGAACATGAGTTTATTCATTTTCACCACTTTTGTTATTGGATAAATGCATCTCAACTTCTACTGGTTCACGCTGGTTAACAGTTAATCCACTTCTGCGTGTTTTGACAGTGGATAAGTGTCCATCCAATTCTAGTGGATATTACACAGTATAAGAGATCATCCAATTCTACTGGATAAATTCCAGTTTCTCTACTAATAGTTCAGACACTGGATAAGAGTTCTCCACCTCTACTGATTTACTTTAGTAAACCTTGGTGATTTGATTAAAGCGAAAATGGGTTACAATGAGGCCCATAGGCCAAAAGTACAAATTAGTGTGACTAACCTATAAATATGATACATTTATCATCATGATGATATTGAACAAAAAAAAATATTTATTTCCCTTAGAAAACGACTCGTTTTTAACTTCTAGATCTTGTATATCTGATTCTTTTAAATAGAATTAATTACTGAGCCAAGATTGAAAAAAGAGGTAAAATACGAAAATGCAATAAATGCACTAATGGGTATCTACTTCAAACTATTTTACCAATAAAAACAGGAATTTTCCAGAGAAAATATTAACAAAACAAAGGTAAAACTACTCTATTTCCGGAAGCCCAGTCATTCCAGAAGTTAGTTTAATAATTATTAAACATACCTACATAGTTAAAAGGAAAATGTGTGTATTGATAATCATTTTTCATCGCATAACTACGAACAGACCAAAACCAACTAAAAACACAATTAAAAATAACTTCTAAAGTCTAGAATTTATTTAAATCTGTAAATGTTAAGTCGCACTGATGGTCTCAATTATGTATTTCATAAGCAAATATAAATTCTGAGATTGTACCTATAATAAACAATCTAGATTGTCAAATTATTATATAAAAAAAGACAGAAATATTACCATAAACATTTCACGATTCAATTCAGATTTAATTTTTCAATAAATTTCAAAAATTCAATATATATATATATATATATATATATATATATATATATATATATATATATATAAAATCTTTCCTGTCAACCCCGCTCTCTCTATCCTCGGAAGGGAGAGAGAGGGAGCAATCATACCCTGGTGAGAGGGGATGAATGTGCATGTGTGCGTATATCTAAATATTTAGCCGGCATATTTGACGGGTCGCGCACAATAGTCTTAAAATAATTACCAAACAATTACAAAGAATAAGGAAAAAGAACAACATCTGCATACGCAAAAAAATAACCAGCTCAATATACACCCAAAATGTTTTCCAGAATCTAACTCATAAAAACTAAAACATAAAATGACGGAAAATTATTCACTCCCTTTTAAAAACAAGGCCGTGAAACCGTTGCACGAACAGCAACAGCTCTCCAAAAAAAAAAAAGACCCTCTTAGCGCCAGAACCAGATTATTCACGCAGAATACATCGGACTTTAAGTCTCCCATTGTATCTCGATGTAATACATTTGGCGAATGGAATGTCATCCGAGTTGGCAGTAAGTCAGCAGACACAAGAAACCAACATAAATATTAGTGCAGGACGATTAACCATGGATTCAGTAATTATGTCCGCTGGAGAAAG
Organism: Palaemon carinicauda; assembly: GCF_036898095.1. Lineage (NCBI taxonomy): Eukaryota > Metazoa > Arthropoda > Malacostraca > Decapoda > Palaemonidae > Palaemon > Palaemon carinicauda. Next base: position 9,678,101 of record NC_090743.1, read on the forward strand.
GTCTCGAGGATGTACCACATAAAGTAAGCTGTCAGGAGCCTTTGTCAAGTCCTCCTTGATTGCTTGTATTTTACGGTTGAATAAAAAAGGAGAGTAGCTAGTTTGTAATTATGTGTATACAGTGTATATATATATATATATATATATATATATATATATATATATATATTCATAATTTGAATATAAATATATACATAAGTATACACAATATGTACATCATAGATTTGTATAAGCGTGTATTTTAATATATATATATATATATATATATATATATATATATATATATATATATATATATTTATAATTTGAATATAAATATATATAAGTATACACAATATGTTCATTATAGATTTGTATAAGCGTGTATTTGAAAAAAAAAAAAAAATATATATATATATATATATATATATATATATATATATATATATCATATAAATATAGTCAAGGAATTCAATTGCAAAGCACCTCACCAATTCAAAATCTAATTAAATAAATGAAGGTCATGACACACCAGTTAATAAAAGTACAAGGGTTATAAAATTGACGAGAATGGAAGGTGAGAAAATTCCAAAGCATGGCAGCAGCAGGGGAAAGAACCAAACACCTAACCAACCTAAGAAGTAATAAAAGAACAATTTTTTCCATTAAATGTGGGAATGGAGATGAAAATGCCAACCTAGCTAAAAGTCCGTTACCAAAAAACGTTAGAATGATGATTATGATTATCATTATTATTATTATTATTATTATTAGTAGTAGTAGTAGTAGTAGTAGTAGTAGTAGTAGTAGTAGTAGTAGTAGTAGTAGTAGTAGCCAAGCTACAACTCTAGTTGGAAAAGCAAGATGCTATAAGCCCAAGAGCTCCAACAGGGAAAAATAGTCCAGTGAGGAAAGGAATCCCTTCGCTATTTAGATGCTAGATTGTCTTATCCTAAGACTATCTAACCATACATTAAAAGGTAGAGTTAAGCAAAGCTCGGTCTGGTTATCATTGGCAGGGGTGACGGATAAGAAATGTAACACTGTCGGCACATGAAATTCTTGAACATCCTGTGAGCAAGGCACGCGGCTGGCAACCTTATCCTATGTGATTGTTCAGAAATAGAGACATAACAGTTCGTAAATCAGTATTTCTATAGCAAAGGGGAGTAGCCTATAATAAAAAAAAAAATACATACTCTTACGAAGCTGGTCTAGTGTAGAATAATTAATTCATTTATGTATTTCATGTGTGTATTTAAGAGGTGAATAGCCAGCTCATAAGGTGAGTTCCTCTCATGTAGGTATAAGTCTTGTATGTAAATTGCATAAGACTTTCGTCGCTAATTTCATTGTATTCTTCATTCAAGTCAGTAAATGTAAATTTATGTTATTTTCAAGAATGAACTTTTTATTTCACGTATTTTGTTTGAAGTCTTACGTAATCTCAATTAAGTATGCAGTAAGAACCGTACGAGTTGAATATGATACCCAAATGCAAAACATATTGTGCATTAGCAGCATTTAACCAAATACTGAAAATGAGAATAATTCAGCCATAAATATCAAACTATAGACAAAACGAAAAATCCGAATGTATCTAATAATAAAGTTAGCAATAACATTAGGGATTAATCGTTTTAATAAGTTTTAACATTTAATATGTAATTTTCATAAGTTTTTGCATCACTGGAATACATGCAGCGAAATCTGTGGCAAAATAATTTGCGCAATAACCTTGCTTTAGTGCTCTATTTGGCTTTCTCGTTTAAAATGTACAATTATGCACGATTTCACTTTTGTGCGTTTCTCCCTATAGTGTAAATTTTATTTGTATCAGCAGTTCAATATCTCACTGACTCTTGCTTTCTTTTGTACGCCTGATCTGTTATATATAAACAACAAAAACAACAACAAGAATAACAATAATAATAATAATAATAATAATAATAATAATAATAATAATAACAAATGCTGAAGCTCAAAGGATCGACAACACGTATGAATGAACCAACTCGCACGGTTGATAAAGAAAATTCGTTTTACCTTGGGATGGGTAGTCAGGTTCAGCCATCTAAACCCTCGAAACCAAGTACCAAGCCTCATCAAAAATAGTTTAATTTAGACCGTTTTAATATTCTAGTAAGTAACATACATTTTATCGGTTCTTGCCACAGTTTTATTTATGGATACTTACTAATTTTTATGAAAAATTTACATTCTCTAGAAATATAACTAAAATGAATTCCAGTAACTGTTAGAAATTTTATTTAGAAAGAAACAAAAGAAAAAAATAAAACTTCTGATTCGGGAAATTTCGACAAGGAAGTTTGTAGTGGCAAGAGTGGCAGGATGATTTAAAGCACCTGCCACAACTTTCAATCCCAAGATATTTCAACTTCCCTCAGACGCCAATCCGTCACGAGCTTAACTTGTTCTCAGATACTTCGGAAGAACGACTTGCTTCAGTGGCTTACTTGCGCACAGTGAATGATCAAGGTGAGATTCATTGTGTATTTCTGGCTGCCAAGACTCACGTTGCTCCAATCAAGGAGGTTCTGACAATTCGCAAACTGTAACTTTAATCTGCTGTGATGTTAACTATCTGGCAAGCTTTCTTCAATCAGATAGACAATTTCGTTCAAGTTTTGTTTTAGACAGATTCAGTAACTGCGCTTCGTTATATCTAAAGTAAAATTTGGCGCTGGAAAATATTTGTAGCCAACTGTGTCACTGAAATCCGGGAATCAAGTCTACCAAAACAATGGAACTATGTGCCATCCAAAAAGAATCTTGCAGATTTGACTTCATTGGGAAGTTCAACACAGTGCTTGATTACTCAGCACAGTTGGTTCCAAGGTCCTGAATTTTTGTGGTTAGATGAACCTGATTGGCCATCCTGTCCTAAACTTGGTACAATTCTACCTGATGATGCAAATCTAAAAAGACCAAACATTATGAATACACTTGACCTGGATGTCTGCAATTGGAACTACCTGGACCTCACCATTTTAGTTGATGTTCATCATTCCTCTGTACGGTACGCTTTAAAGAAAAGGACAGCATGGATACTTCGTGCAGTTCGTAATTTTCTGAGCTTATGGCAAGGATCAATGACTAATGCTTTGAAATCCACTCGTCTGCAGTGTCAAGAGCTCTAGGATGTGGAGATGTGTCTGATCAGAGTGCCTTAACTAGAATTTTATACAGAGGAGTTAGATAGTCTCAAAGCTGGAGATATTAGTTCGTTCAGTAAAACTCGCTTTAAAATCTGTACTCTAGGAGCAGTGTGTCACAGAAGTTGTTCTACGCACAACAATGATTGAAGATGAGTCCATAATCAACCGTTGACCTTTGACCCACAACAGTAGTTATCCGAATGACTACACAGCTCTGACTCCTAATCACTTCTTGGGCACTTGCATGCCAAAAATAGCCATTGGTGAATTTCATTCCAGTGATATTAATAGCCGAAAGAGATAGAGACAAGTTCAAGTTCCTCCGGATCACTTGTGACAACGCTGGCTCACAGAGTACATTCCATCACTTCACGATAGAGGAAAGTGGACATCAGAACAGCGTGACCTCCTGGTAAATGATCTTGAGCTGATAGTGAATGAAAACCTTCCCAAAGAACAATGGTCACTTGGGCGTGTAGTGGGCAAGTAGCTAAGCCAGGATGGAAGAGTCAGGAAGCTGACAGTGAAGTCTGCAAAAGGTACTTATGTGCTATCAGCTAATAAACTGTCTTCTTGAAGAGTCTCAAATTATCAATAATCATTAATAATTGAGAACTTTCAGTCTTCAAATGGGCACTGTAAATAAGCTCATTTGGATATATGACGCTGTAGTTTGTTTTGTTATTTTTTTCATTCACATTAACTCGTATAAATCAATATTTCTATCGAAAGGTCTTTAAATTGTTGTGTTGTTTGAATGTTTTCGACTGTGTGTGTGTGTGTGTGTGTGTGTGTGTGTGTGTGTGTGTGTGTGTGTGTGTGTGTGTGTGTGTGGCAATCCGAGAAGATTATTTCCTTTTTCTGTGTGTCACCCTCTTTTAGTCCTCAACTAGCCAGCGTTCACAACAGTTTCAACTTTATTAACTGTAGGAAAATATGAATTGTACGTTTATTTACTTTGGTTTATGCATTTTTGTATTCATGATATCGATTATTATCATTTGTTTGCATTGGTGGTTATTATATCCTGTTACAGTTTGTTGTGCATTTAATTAGTAAAGTAATTTTATGGTGATTTATAGTTTATTCATTTTGTACTTAAAGTAGAATTCATGTACATAATAATCTTGTGATATTATCATTTCTAACTATAGTTGAGTATATGTTTGAATGATTCTCTGAAGCAATATTTAATATAAATAGTGATAGTCTTTCACTGTTACAGCTAACCGATGTTATAGAACTATAATACAATAAACGCGTTAGAATTACTGACGTCTTTGTCACCCTTTGAGGTTTACAATAATAATAATAATAATAATAATAATAATAATAATAATAATAATAATAATAATAATAATAATAATCATAATCCCAGAAAAGAATTAATAATAATCCTTGCAAAATCATAAATAAAACTCCCACTGGTTCCAAAACATTAAAATACTTTCAACAATTTCTATTGATGGAAAATTTCTTTATAAAAAAACCTCTTCTCTCTCATTAATAGGGGCCACTGGCTTGGTGACTATTCCAGTGAAGTTGAGGGTACATAGTGGTGATCCTTTTTTATGTTCTCACTAAATATGGAACTGTTATACTCGCATGAAATTGCAAATAAAGAACGAATTTCATACGCAGTTAGTTAGATATCATCATCATCATCATCATTTACTCCTACGCCTATTGACGCAAAAGGCCTATGTTAGATTTCGCCAGTCATCTCTATCTTGAAGTTTTAATTCAATACTTCTCCATTCATCATCTCCTACTTCACGCTTTGTAGTCCTTAGCCATGTAGGCTTGGGTCTTAAAACTCTTCTAGTGCTTTGTGGAGTCCAGCTGAACATTTGGTGAACTAATCTCTCTTGGGGAGTGCGAGGAGCATGTCCAAACCATCTCCATCTACCCCTCATCATGATTTCATCCACATATGGCACTCGAGTAACCTCTTATAATTTCATTTCTAAACCTGTCCTGCCATTTAACTCCAAATATCCTTCTGAGGGCTTTGTTCTCAAATATACTAAATATATTGGACATTGTTTCCTTGTCATACCATGAATCATGTCCATATAGTAACACCGATCTCGCTAAACTGACATATATTCTGATTTTTATATGTAATTTCAGGCGACTTGGTTTCCAAATTTTACTTAACCTAGTCATTGCCTGATTTGCTTTTTTCAATTCTTCACTAAACTCTAATTCTAAAGACCCTGTATTGGAGATCAGAATTCCTAAATACTGGATTCTACCGCATTAATCCTTCTAATGATATTTCATCTTCCATTGCATACTCTGTCTTTCTTTTTATATTGACCCCAACCTCCTGTGATATTTGATGCATTCTGGTGATCAAGCATTGCCAATCCTGTGGTGTTCTGCTAATAAGGAGAGCATCATCAGCATACTTTAGGTTTGTTAATTTCCTATTACCAATCCAGTCCAATCCTTCTACACCATCTCCGACTGTTCTATGTATTACAAAACCCAAGAGGAGGATAAACAACATAGGTGACAACATATACCCTTAGAGTACTCTGCTGTTCACTGGAAATTCATTTGATGGAACTCAATTTACATGAACTTTACACTTCTTATGCTCATGAACCGATTTCAACAAATTCACATATCTTAGAGGAATTCCATAATAACGCAGACTCTCCACAGAATTGCCTTGTGTACACTATCAAAGGCTTTTTCATAGTCCAAAAATGTCATCAAAAGCGGATTTCTATATTATACATATTGCTGTACAACAGCAAAGGAAAATTTCATGTAAAATAAGTGGCTTGGTGCTGAAGGGGTGGAGCCAAAGAGCAGTAATAAGGACATGAAGTACCTATGCATTGAATTTACTGTACAATACGTATATCCGTCAGTCAACAGTGACGATTGGCTTATGCGTATCTGTCGTTGCCCCTATTAGGGGCCACATACATTTGATTAATAATAAAATAGTCACTGATTTTGCTACATACGACTTCTGGTTTAGGGGAAAACGATGCTGGATTATAAAGATTTTCCAGCGCTCTATACAATACGATATGAATTTCTTTCTAGAAGCCTTCTGTTCACCATTTCATCATCAGCATCCAATTACATATAAGTTAATATTGATTTTTTAATTTACTGTGCATGATGTATTCGAAGAAACTAGAATGAGTGTGCAATTCAAAATTAATTGATAAACCCTTAAATATATTTTCTAAAATAAAGTTGTTTTTCCATTTACCTCACAAATACATATATTCATATGTACAAAAGTATGAATGTATGATATGAATTTTGAAAACATCTGCCAGGGTATCAAAAAGATGTAAACATGTGCGAACCTACAACATGCTACAATAAAAGTACATACATGAATATTTAACCCTGACATGAATAACAACAGACACTACGAATAGCTAATCTAAGGTTCAAGGATTAAATACACCGAAGGGAAGGCTATAAATATTTTGAATGTGCAGATGGTGTCAACAGGCCGTCCACTATAATATAATTTCGTAATATTTATTATCAATAATGAACGTTACATGTGGTTGCATTATCCAAAGAACTTTAATATAATAACACACTTTGGAAAACCAAAGAATTCTACTTATATTTTTTTTTCTGTTGCAACATCGACATAATAATGGTATTTACACTTAGAGTGGAAAATTATATAAGCGTTTTGTCTCATTAACTTTTAATTCAATCGATTCTTGTATAAATTTATTTCAGAAATAAAAACTACATTGACTTCTCATAAAGTATTGTTGCGTCTACACCACAAATTTGGTAATCAGACAATATAAAAAAAAAATCCAAGAGAACCGACTGTAAAGAAATCTAGTATAATTTCGTAATATTTATTATCCATAATGAACGTTACATGTGATTGCATTATCCGAAGAACTTTAATATGATTACACACTTTGGAAAACCAAAGAACACTACTCATATTTTTTTTTTTCTGTTGCAACATCGACATAACAATGGTATTTCCACTTAGAAAGGAAAATTATATAAGCGTTTTGTCTCATTAACTATTAATTCAATCATTTCTTGTTTTAATTTATTTCAGAAATAAAAACTACATTGACTTCTCATAGTGTATTGTTGCGTCTACACCACAAATTTGGTAATCAGACTATAAAAAAAAATCAAAGAAGACAGAAATGTAAAGATATCTAGTACTCGAAATATATAAAATGTCTCATTTCAATTACAAGATCTTCCTTTATCAATCATTATAATAAAACATTTCGAGCAAGTTTTCAAAATTACAGACAAAAATAAAATAACCGACTAAAAGTCTGCGGTAACAACACGTAACGATTTATAATGACGTGGTATTGCAATCAAACGTCAAAAATCTGTGTAAAAACAATAACGGCAAGAGTTTCACTGCTAACTTTCGGGAAACCATTATTATTATTATTATTATCATTATTATTATTATTAATTGCTAAGCTACAAACCTAGTTGGAAAAGCAAGATGCTATAAGCCCAGGGGCTCCAACAGGGAAAATAGCCCAGTGAGGAAAGGAAAAATGGAAAAATAAAATAGTCTAAGAAGAGTAACATCATTAAAATAAAAATCTCCTATATAAACTATAAAAACTTTAACAAAACAAGAGGAAGAGAAATATGATAAAACAGTGTGCCCGAGTTTACCCTCAAGCAAGAGAACTCTAACCAAAGACAGTGGAAAACCATGATGCAGAGGCTATGTCATATACGGTAATAATTCCAAACTCGTGGAATAAAAAGATACATTAAACATAGAGTCCAAATCATTAAAAGACATTAGCAATCAATCAACAATATATATTAAATCGCACACGAAATGAAAATGTTTCAACGTAATTTAATGAAATTGAAGATTCCGTTATTTCTAATAAATGCACCAGAAAAAAATCACAAGGGAACATTAAAAAAACTAATAAACTTGAAACCCCTCTAGATTATGAATCGTGATTTTTCTAAGCAGTCCTAAATCTAATTCATCACGGAGAATACTAAAATATTATACAGTCGCGTGTTAATTTTCTCTCTCTCTCTCTCTCTCTCTCTCTCTCTCTCTCTCTCTCTCTCTCCGAAAAAGTTGTGACAGAGATGCAGAATATATCTAATCGCAATTTGCAAAAAAAATTAAATGAGGTAACATTCTCAGTCAAAACATCCACCTTCCCACCAGTAAACACCTTATAAAAATTACTAAATTGAAATGTAAAAAGCAAAAGCAATTGCGAACAAAATTCAAGGAACAATAGGAATTGTTATACCGAAATAAATTATCATTTCATTTAAATATATACATACTTCTTACGAACACAAAACACTCACATACACCCATATATATATATATATATATATATATA
>NC_090743.1:9691633-9703907 GCF_036898095.1 Palaemon carinicauda
CACATCATATTCATCAATTATTTAATTTTTCCAGTTGCAAGATGCGTGAATTGCATTTAAACATGCATACAAACTAAATCATATCAATCAATTATTTATTTTACCCGGTTGCTAGATGCGTGAATTGCATTAAAACACACCATACAAACCAAATATTTATCCATTATTTATTTCTTCCATTTGCAAGATGCGTGAATTGCATTAAAACACGCCATACAAACCAAATTTCGTTTTGTTAAATAGTGGGAGAGTTTATTTCCTTGGCATTTATAAGCTGCCATTAAAACACACCATACAAACCAAATCATATTTATCAATTATTTATTTTATCCGGTTGCAGGATGCGTGAATTGCATTAAAACACACCATACAAACCAAATATTTATCAATTATTTTTTCCAGTTGCAAGATGCGTGAATTACATTAAAACACGCCATACAAACCAAATTTCGTTTTGTTAAATAGTGGGCGAGTTTATTTCCTTGGCATTTATAAGCTGCCATTAGCATAATCCGGTCACAAAATGACAAACGCAAACAGTCCAGCGGAATGCGATACCATCAGAGATTTCGATCGGCGGACAAGAAGGCATCTGCCAGCCTTGCCGAACCTCACGGGAACGACAATACCTAATAATGATGAGCTTAACGTTGGCCCCGCTCTCTCTCTCTCTCTCTCTCTCTCTCTCTCTCTCTCTCTCTCTCTCTCTCTCTCTCTCTCTCTCTCTCCGTTTACCAACCTGTATTAAGAATAAAGTTTAGACATTCTCCCTCTCTCTCTCTCTCTCTCCGTTTATCAACCTATCTCAAGAATAGAGTTTAGACATTCTCTCTCTCTCTCTCTCTCTCTCTCTCTCTCTCTCTCTCCTCTCTCTCTCTCTCCCTCTCTCTCTCTCAACCTATCTTAAGAATAGGGTTTAGACATCTCTCTCTCTCTCTCTCTCTCTCTCTCTCTCTCTCTCTCTCTCTCTCTCTCTCTCTCTCTCTCATAATATTGGCGCATTTTCATCTAACTACCTTTCAATTTATGTTTATTTTACAAATAAAAGGATATTTTTTTTTTACAAAAATAGAATAACTTGAAAGGTAGGTAGGTAGTCAGTACAGTACCAAACCCCAATTGGCATATACATATACAGTGGCATGCGTAAAAATCACAGGGAAACGATGCTAAGATGCAAAAGAGCTACAGGGATAATAAGAATAGAAAATAGATTATTCTGTCCTTTCAAACCAACACGAGCAGACGAAAAACATCGAGTTGTTTTTTAATCCATATACTGTACCTATCCTTCCGTTTATCAACCTAACTTAAGAATAGAGTTTAGACATCTCTCTCTCTCTCTCTCTCTCTCTCTCTCTCTCTCTCTCTCTCTCTCCTCTCTCTCTCTCTCTCTCTCTCTCTCTCTCTCTCTCTCATAACAAAACCTTTAAATATATCACATCAGAGAATTATGAACCTCAGAATGTTAACCGAGACGATATCCTATAAAAAAAAAGTACACTTAAACATTATTATTTTTATATTTTAATGTAAGACTATTATTTCATACGTGTTACTAAATACAATAACAAAATTTGGTTGAAAAAAAAACACGGCAAAAAAACAACCTAATGCTGAACGCAACCGCAATAAAAAACCAAAGAAGATAAGAAAATGACACTCGGAATAAATAAAGAATAAAGATATCACCTACCAAATTAAATGATAAAACAAAATATTAACCTTAAATTCAAATACGTAAGAAAAGATAAACCAGTATTATGAACCTTAAACTTTCAAAGCAAGCAGAGAAGACCATCAGAACCCAAAACTTCTAAAAGTCAAGCAATATTAAAGCACTAAGAAATTAGCGAAGCATAATTTGGGATGAATTTAAATTCGTAGGTCAAGAACTTTTGTTATGAGTAATCCCAAGATCACCAATAAGGAACAAGCCAAAGGTAATAATAACAGGCAATGGATTCACTATTAAATGTACCCACAAGGTTACCTATCAGAATACGTACAGGTACATTTTACACACACACACACACACACACACATATATATATATATATATATATATATATATATATATATATATATATATATATATATATATACTCGTATACCATCTTTAGTGATATGGAAAAAGGATGGAAGTTAAAATTTAATGACCTATGTACGACGGATATGAAGCCTCTCTCTCTCTCTCTCTCTCTCTCTCTCTCTCTCTCTCTCTCTCTCTCTCTCTCTCTCTCAAAGCAACGTACTTACTGTACTCTCAAGCAAATCAGCGACTTGATAAGAACAGTCCAAATGTCTCTTCCTGCAGATCCCCTTCGCCACATAACCGGTAATATAGGGCGAGTAACACAAGCCTCTTAAATCTAGTTATTTTTTTACCATCATATTTCTCTGCAACAGCATATCCTTAGAGCGAGCGAGAGACGATTATCTTTATTACGGAGAGGACTGGGCACTTGGACGAGACGTAGCAGCAAGAGAAAAAAAAAGTGCTCTTAAATGGTCAACACTTGCTGGAAATCAGAAAAATGCGGAGAGGAGATGTCACGCTGAGATGGGGAAGGGGTAGTGGGGGTTGCGGAGGGTCAGCTGGGGGGGTTGGCTGAAAGATGAAGCAGTGAGGAGGGCAGGGCCTTTGGAGGCTGGCTGAGGTAAGGTAACTTGCAATTTTCGAACCCTCAAAGAGACACAAACTGCACTTCCGGGGGAGGGACAAATGCCATGACTGGCGTTGAAATGCCCTGTGACAGGTCCTTAGCAGGCGCATGCGTGTGATCAGGCCGAAAGGAGGCGATTAAAGGCGATAAAACAGGCTGGATCTGGGACGGCGGGCGTATGGCAAGGACTTGAGCTGGGACCGTCCCCATTCATCGAGCGCCTCATCAGTCAGAGCCGAGCCACAGGTAGAGGTGTGTTGCCGTAGTGTTTTCTGCCCTCTTGTACGTCGCTGCGCCTCCATATACACCAGCGTTAGCTACAGCATAAAGTTCGCAAAGTGAAGCGTCGTGCCTTCTGTCACAAGGGCCGACCTGCCTTTATTGTGGTGTGCCTTTGATGAACGACAAGTGAATACGTGCGTAGCATTTGATATAACAGCCGAAGCGGCCACCTCGACTCTTGAAAACTTGCAGTGTTCCAAGTGCTTCTCCTCCTCTCCTTTGGTTGGGGGATATGACTCTAGGGTGGCCTTGGTGATGTGAAAACTTGTCTCAAGGAGATAATGAAAGTAGTGTAGAAGCCACCTGTAGGAAGGCTCACTGTTCGTCGACTCCTTGTGGAGCCTCTTTGCAACTTGGGGGAATATAGTCATTGTAGCTGTCATATCGATCATACATGTACGCCCGGTGCAGAGATGAAACATCCTCTTCCACTCTTATGCAAAACAACAACAATAACAGAAATACGCGCAAATATTTCACAAACTAGGATCGGTACGTTGACGCCCCAATAGCGGTGAATTAATGAGGGAAAATATATATATGTATAACCATTGTATTATCAATTAATAAATCTATAAACGACAGTGACATAAATAAAAAGAAATTTATATATTATCGCCGCGAGAAGGAAACAAGGCGCAGAAAAAAAGGGGGAAAAATGAAAGCCTATCAGTAACACGGGAGATAAGGAAGATAAAGAGAGAGAGAGAGAGAGATTATTATTCGCGGGATAGTGACAGAAACCCAAGCGGAGAAGGTTTAAGACTGAACGGCATAATAACATTCACGCCATCGAGTGCATCGGCTACACAATCCTATCATATTACCCTACGAGTTCAGGTTGGTACATTCTTGTTACTGAGAGAGAGAGAGAGAGAGAGAGAGAGAGAGAGAGAGAGAGAGAGAGAGAGAGAGATTTTGGTCTTCTTACCATGACAGAACTAGCTAGATAACAGCATAGAATAAAATTATGTATGTACGTATTAAAAGGATTGCATTTTATTCTTATCTAGGTATAATTCGACACATATCTGTTAAACAATCTCCAAATGACATTTTTTTTTTTGTTATTTCATTTTCCTGGATGATAACGCACGAAAATATATTGGTCATTTACGGCTTGATTGCAGCGATAACAGTAAAAAATTGACACCGAGAAAAACACCATCCTACAAATAATAATATATAAACATACCATTGTTACTTAAAATTCAAAAAATTTCTAAAAATATATTTTATATAAATAACAATTGCGGATCAATTTCATCATATACAAATTAATTACCGATGAGGTAATTAAGAATATTGACAGTAAAAAAAAAAAAAATAACTGATCTTGCATAAAAAGTGTCGTTCTTTAAATTTAACTCTTCACGTCAAATATTTTTATTCACTGTATGAATTATATTTTTTAGTAATGTAACAGAAGAAACAGTTTGATAGCATACTATTGGTCACTATCAATATTAATTCACTTATCTATAAAGTTACCTTTACAAAGTGACTAAAAGTATTTTGAGCAATTAAAAAAACATATAAGTATAAGAAAAATATTGTTACTAAAGCAAACAACAAAAATAGTATTAATAACAATAATTACTGATAACGCACAAACGACAAAGCAAGTATTTACAAAATTCTGATAGAAATCTAAAATGAACATATATTTTGTTCACTTGATTTATGACTTAACTTTAGCTAAGAAAATCTAAAAACTACAAATAATAACCTAAAACTGGAATACAAGTAAGTCCCACTTACTAGGCAATGTGTACTCAACAATTCATCAAATTACGGTGAATTTTCTTAAAATCACAACGGTACAGCGGAGACTTAATACCCAAGAGCACTGGATAGGATATTTCATTTTTTAGCTAATTGTCAAAATTAAATAATTGATATCCTTCTACTTAAAATTAATCGTCATAATTTCTAATCGATTAATGAAACAACATTAATAATGTTTTATTACAAAGATATAAATGAAAAAAAATAAATAGTATAAATATTCACAAACATAAACAATTATAAAATAGAAACCAAAATAACATAATTATAATTATCCCTATGAACAATCAATTAAGAATATAAAAAAAATAAATGCTTATATAAAAAATATTCCTTGATAAAACCCGCAATACAATGTTTACATGATGTCATATTCAGACATTAATCTATTTGAACCCAGTATATAATTGATACTCAACATCTAAGTAAAAGTTATATGTATCACTATTGTGTCAAATAAAATTCCAATCAACTAAAATATGTATCAATAAATATATACCGTCCAAGTCAGTGATATGAATGTGCCAAGTTCAAATTAAAATAACAAAATACAGTTAGCTATATAAGATAAATATACAACCTAATATAATCATACAAGTTAATAGTAAGTGGACCATGACCTTATACGAAAAATATAAGCAAATGTTTGAAAAACTTAAAATGTATTTATAATAATAACTTTAATTCACATTGAAAATGCTACCATGAATATAGTAACCAAAACATCAAGATTTCCATAAGACAATTTAGTAGGGGTAAAAATCAGTATATTGATAATATATAAATCTTAAAATAATGCAACAATTTATTTCACAAAATTTTAAAACAATATATTATAATAAAATCGAATAAATACGCATGTTCAAATGACCATTCTAAATAAGGATACCTAAAAAAAAAAATCTGAATGATATTTTTACCTAAAGCGTTTTTTTTTTTTTTTTAATTTACTAAGAAATGTGAAATAATGGTATTTTGAAATATTAGAAGCCTATTAATATTTATATCCATAATACCAGCTCATGTGTATGTGTGTATGTGAGTATATATGCGCAAGTGTGTGTATATGTTGCCTGTGCATCTAGGCAAACAATGGTAAAGATATCCATACAAGTGAAATGAAAAGAAAGGATTGTCTGGAAAATATTCTAAATAAATGATTCTATTAATTCTCTAAATTTTGTATAAGTTTCTAAGTGAAGCGTCAATAACAATATGCCATATTAAAATTTAATGCAACCATTTCCTTTAAACAATGCATGTGTAAACATAGTAATACAATATTACTAGTCAATACATACATATAAATGGGTTTGCTATAATAATAAAAAAAAAAAACAGCTCAAACTCTTAAGCCATTGCAATTTGGTATATACTTGTAAAATCTATATTTATTTTCAACTTGAAATCTATTGTCCTCTGTCTATCATTTTCTTTGTGTCATAAAAATATTTTCACACGAAATCTTAAGATATACTGATACTATTATATCATCTCATTTACTTTCCATCCGATTAAAATTATAGCATTAATTTTCATTAGTTTTATCAAAAACATTGAAAAACATAATACGAAATTCTTACCATAATTTTAGGTGATAAAAATTATTTTAAAGAATCATTCTTAAATTTAATTCTTAGCGCCTATCTTTCTATAATGGATCAAATAACAACAAAAGGATTAACCTATAAAATATGACAAGATAATTCTTATACACTTTAATCAATATATAATGTAAACATTCCTTAAATACACTAAAAAGGAAAAAAAAAATACACACACATACACGGTACCATCAAAGTCTCTATACTAAAAGAATAACTCACACCAAAAGAGAATCATATACGATAAGTAGTCCTACCCTAACCAGGACTCGAACCTATGACTAACCGGGTTGAAAATAGGATTTTCCCAAGACCCAGTCCAAAATGTCACGGAGTTGAACCTTGATCATAGAAGCATTAGACATTATAAATCACTAAGAGCGAGTTATTTACAAGATAAAGTGACCTAAATTCCATATCAAAAGGGTTATTTGCGGATTTATCTTTGAGAAGTATAAAAGTGTCATTTATAAGATTTGGAGAACCTTTCTCTCTCTCTCTCTCTCTCTCTCTCTCTCTCTCTCTCTCTCTCTCTCTCTCTCTCTCTCTCTCTCTCTCTAATATATATATATATATATATATATATATATATATATATATATATATATATATATATATGACTGATCTATTTGACGTTGTTACAGATCTTAAAACATTCTATATTTTTTATTCATTACTTGAATAGTTTATGTGCTATTTCATTTTCTCAACTGGTTACTTTACCTATTCTATCCATCGGAGCCCTAGGGCTGGGCTCGTAGCATCCTGCTTTTCTGACCATGGTTTCAGCTTGGCTAGTAATGGTATATATATATATATATATATATATATATATATATATATTATATATATATAGATATATATATGTATATATATATATATATACATATATATATATATATATATATATATATATATATATATATAAATATATAAATATGTGTTCCTACAAAATACAAATGTTTTGCTCTGTTGAAGTTAGATATATGGTGATGTCTTTATTTCTTGCACTAAGAACAAGCACATCCGTATGTATACAACCGCAAAATAAATATGTCTGCATACATGTATGCATAAAAACCCCTACTTCCGGCACATAAATTCCATACACTTTCATTCCCCCTATGATCACATTTCTGCGGTCCTCAAATAGATTCGACCGGCATGATACCAAAAGCCCCAACACAGCTGTCCGGGCCCCACTCTTATTATGAGATCAGCGCTTTCCTTACTAAAAGAGGAATCAAATTTCCCTCTTTCATGCCCGTAGGCCATATAAAAAAAAAAGGGGGGGGGACACTTCCGGTCCTTTGACCAAAAAACGATAACGCATCTCCCCTTCATATTACTCAAGTGTCTGTTTTGAGTCTCAGATTTTCCCCCCAATAGGTTTTAAAGTCTGAGTCTTTCCTCAGTTCCTGGTCGTTCTCTCATCCCAATGACGAGTCGGTAAATGTTTGCGTGCGTTAGCGCTGTCAACAAAGAATAGAGATACGGTAGCGTTTCTACCTTGATTGAGAAGGGGGGGGGGAGGGGAGATGGATGTCGTGGGTATATAGAGTTGTGGGGGGAGGATAAAGAGAAAAGAGGGGACCTGGATGCTTTTAGTGTATTTATTGATAGATGGGGAGAGGGGGGAGCAATCTATGGAAATGGAGGGGTAGTGGGCTGTATAGAAATGAAGGGGAGACGACTGGTTTGGAGAAAGATAAAAGATTGTAGCTACTGTTTGTGACCGACGTGTTTGCCTATAGAGGGAGAACACGAAGGAAAGAGAGAGAGAGAAAGAGAGACACGGATGTCCATGAAAAAAGTCGAGCACTGCAGCAAGCCTCTCTCTCTCTCTTTCTCTCTCTCTCTCTCTCTCTCTCTCTCTCTCTCTCTCTCTCTCTCTCTCCCTGGTCCATGAACTTAAATATGAGATGGCTGACGGTTTTATCGTTAGTTGTTCTCCCGACACACAACTGGTAAGGAGGAAGAATGATGAGTCTGCATCGCAGGTTAGTGGGAGATACTCGAGCTTCTTCTTCTCCTTCTTCTATCTTTCCGTGCATAATTGCGATGTTATCTAGAACGGCCGGACGCCGTGGTTGGCTCTTATGTCGTTTTAGCGGTCACTAGTTTTCTACGAGATAATACAATGATAAAGATGCGGTCGTCCCAAGAATCTAGGAGAACCCGGCCGCTGACACAAGCGGTGACTTACGGTGCTTGCACGGAGGCAGTACGCTTGGTTCTTTCTAGTTCTTCCAGCACCCAAAAGGACTGTGTTCTTTTACCTGACCCTATAGGCTGTTTAGCATTTGTTAATTTACGATGACATTTATACAAGTATGATTTAAAACCTCCGCTGAATACATAAACAAATCCCTTTAATTTACATGGAGAAATTTAAAGAAATGACCTACCTCTTACATTCTTTATATTATTATTATTATTATTATTATTATTACTTGCTAAGCTACAACCCTAGTTGGAAAAGCATGATGCTATAATATGCCCAGGGGCTCCAACAGGGAAAATAGCCCAGTGAGGAAAGCAAACAAGGAAAAGTAAAATATTTCAAGAACAGTAAAAACATTAAAATAAATATCTCCTATATAAACAATAAAAATTTTAACAACATAGGACAAAATAGTGTTCCCGAGTGTACCCTCAAGCAATTGAATAAAATCTAGCTAAACGTAGTGAGAAGTATAGTCATATATTCATGTAAAATGCCGATTCAATAATTTTATAATATTAATTTCAAACAGAGCTGAAATCAATTTCTTATATTCCACGAGTACAAAATTTACTTCCTTAAGCATGTTAGAAAAACCAATCTCAATTCAGTTTCTTGAAATGATTTTGAAAACGGTAAGAAAAACATATGTAGATAAAAACCAACGTAAGTAACTTTAATAATAATAAAACGGTGATAGAAATAATTACATTGAAAATAATAATTGTTACTACTAAAGGTCATTACTATCATAAGAGACATAGGTATTCAAATTAACAACAATAGTGAATAATGAAGGCACTTTAAACATACTGGAATTAACTGATCACTAGTAAATTCATATGACAATCCACCACAAAGAAGATGTATGTTGCAGGTGAAATTGCATAATACTCATTCCCATATATATATATATATATATATATATATATATATATATATATATATATATATATATATATATATATATATGTGTGTGTGTGTGTGTGTGTGCGTGTGTTTGTGTGTGTGTGTGTGTGTGTGTGAATACATATATGTATATATATACAGAGAGAGAGAGAGAGTTTTCTATTGCTTGAAGGTCCACTCGGGCACATTATTCTATCTTATTTCTTCTCCTCTTATTTTTTTCAAGTTTTTTATCGTTTATATATAAAAGGTTTAATTTAATGTTGTTACTGTTCTTAAAATCTTTTATTTTAATTGTCCATTATTTTTGTTGTAATTTATTTATTTCCTTTCCTCACTGGGCTATTTTTCTCCGTTGGAGCCCTTATAACATATTGCTTTTCCATCTAGGGTTGTAGCTTACATAGTAATCTATATATATATATATATATATATATATATATATATGTGTGTGTGTGTGTGTGTGTGTGTGTGTGTGTGTGTGTAGTAGTAGTAGAAATCTATTGGCACGGTCTCAGCACAGCTAAAATTAAACCTTTATAAGAATTTTGAATGTTTTTTTTTTTTATGACGTTCAATAACATTAACTTTATAATTTTTTCCCAATTCTTCTTAATATGGAGAGGATTTACTTCTTATTTCATTATCAGAGATAAAAAAAAGGTACTAATGAAGCATATTTGCACATAGCTTCAGTTATCATGATCAGTTAACTTCTTAACAATTTTGCAAACCACTTGTTAACCACTTTATCATTAAGCTAAGGTGACAGTAATCAAGCTCAGTCACTTCAAGTACAATATCACGTCGTTGATGACATAGTTTCTAAAATACTAATTGTATACTATCGTCCAATCCGTCATTATGAATAACGGATTACAACCTATTAATGTTATCTGGATTGCAAAGTGGTAATGTAGAAATAAGCTCCATGTTTAAAATCCTTTGGGAAAAAAAAAGAACGAAATCCCTAATTTGTAATTCAAAATGACATTTCGGGCAAATTATTCATCCGACCTTCATCAAACATCTTAAAATTAATACATTTTTGGGGAACTGAAATGGAAATTATTCAATTCCACATTCTTCATAATACATTTGAAAGTACTGTTGTTATTATTATTATTATTATTATTATTATTATTATTATTATTATTATTATTATTATTAGCTAAGCTACAACCCTAGTCGAAAAAGCAAGATGCTATAGTCCCAGGGGCTCCAACAGGGAAAATAGCCCAGTAAGGAAAGGAAACATGGAAAAATAAAATATTTTAAGAACAGTAACAACATTTATATAAATATCTCCTATATAAACTAGAAAAAAACTTTAACAAAACAAGAGGAAGAGAAATAAGATAGTATAATGTGCCTGAGTTGCCGCATAGATAACAATGTTATCTTTGTACAAAGGCCGAAGCCTTTCAATATACACAATCTTATCAACCTATATAACTGTTAATTTCTGACCGTTAATAACTAATTTAAACATCTGGATGACAGTAACAAGGACCTTGATTAAATGGTTGCGGAAAGCTTGTATACATTACCAATAGCTGTCACCTTTCAAAATGTACCGATACAATTATGGCATTTTTCAACTGATTTTCATTCGGTCAAAATCAAGGTTCCTCATATTATTGATTAAAGCGACGTTTATCTCTAATAATAGTTATGATAGTTTGGTTTAGTTTTCAAAAAAAATCTAATAAAAAAATGTCATTCTATTATTACAATTTTTTCGAAGGTTTTTGTTAAAAATCAGTCATTTATATCCGAAAGATCAAAAGCAAATTATCTAACACACACATGATATATATATATATATATACAGTATATATATATATATATATATATGTGTGTGTGTGTGTGTGTGTGTAAAGCAAATTGTCTAAGATCATTCAGATATATATATGACTGATTTTTATCCGAAAGTTTTGAGAAAAAAACAAGTATCAATGGAATATCATTGTTATTATAGATATCTTTAAAACACAAAACGAAAGTATCAAAACCAATAATGGCGAAGAACTATATACATATATATATATATATATATATACATATATATATATATATATATATATATATGTCAAATAATCTTTATCCTTGTTCATTATGCTGACATTAATCTCACCGAAGAAGTTAACTAGGATATAAAAATCCTTCAATTGTAATACGTTTTTATGACTACAGGTGTCGTGACTCTTGTTCAACAAACTATAAGTGAAATCTATTTCATTAAAGTCAATTACTCCATTCCAGTGTTTTGACTTCGTCAGGAACAAATAAATCGATAAATAAATAAGTACTAAAACAAAGATAAATGAATGAATAAAAAAAGAAATATGAACTTATGATTAACAAGAATTTAAAAACCCACTTTTATTTTTTAATCATTTCAACGCAATATAGCTTCATTCGGGGTATCCCCTTTCCAGTGGAATTTGGTCTTTTTCCTACTTTTAAGCTGAGCCGATACGTTTCCTTGTATATTATTTTTGATAATATAAGTCAGATGACGACGATTCTATATATATATATATATATATATATATATATATATATATATATATGTGTGTAATGTAAAGAGAGAGAGAGAGAGAGAGAGAGAGAGAGAGAGAGAGAGAGAGAGAGAGAGATGTAGATGTATACGCATTCATACATAATATACTTTATATCTATTAATCTAGTATAATTACTTGTTAGCTTACATTTAAATACATTAATAATAAAAGATAAGTCGACATACAGATTCACACACACACACACACACATATATATATATATATAAAGAGAGA
>NC_090743.1:9709407-9716907 GCF_036898095.1 Palaemon carinicauda
ACTCAATTATGTATACAATACCTTCAGCTGAGATATATGAGAAATCTCTCTCTCTCTCTCTCTCTCTCTCTCCTCTCTCTCTCTCTCCTCTCTCTCCCAAACAGGTGCGTGAATTTCTTTACAGTTTTAAAGATCTTCCTTTAGGGATTTATCAATTGCTTAAAGTTTTTTAGTAATTTTTTATACTCAATTATATATACAGTACCTTCAGCTGAGATGTATGAGAAATCTCTCTCTCTCTCTCTCTCTCTCTCTCTCTCTCTCTCTCAACCAACAGGTGCGTGAATTTCTTTCCAGTTTTTAAAGATCTTTCTTTTGGATTTACCAATTGCTTAACGAGTTTAAGCAAAATTTCTATATTCAATTATGTATACAGTACCTCTGAGATATGTATGAGAAATATACCTCTCTCTCTCTCTCTCTCTCTCTCTCTCTCTCTCTCTCTCTCTCTCTCTCTCTCTCTCAACCAACAGGTGCGTGAATTTCTTTCCAGTTTTAGAGATCTTTCTTTTAGATTTATCAATTGCTTAAAGAGTTTAAGCAAAATTTCTGTACTCAATTATGTATACAATACATTCAGCTGAGATATATATGAGAAATCTCTCTCTCTCTCTCTCTCTCTCTCTCTCTCTCTCTCTCTCTCTCTCTCAACAGGTGCGAGAATTTATTTCCAATTTTAAAGATTTTTGGGGGGGATTTATCAATTGCTCCAAAGAGTTTTAGCAAAATTTATATAGTCAAATATGTACACAATACCTTCAGCTGAGATATGGATGAGAAATCTCTCTCTCTCTCTCTCTCTCTCTCTCTCTCTCTCTCTCTCTCTCAAAGACAACTAAGTTTTTAAGTTTCAGCAGCATTATTCTTCCGCTATACATAATTGAATTACAATTGTGTCGTACTATGATATATACATTTAATTCCAATTTTCTTTTGAGTTCTTCCATCTTTTAAATGAATAGTTAAGTCTGTACGATGGAAATTGATATGAAAAATCACACAACACACAAAATAAATTGATAAGTTATAATAAATAAGGAAAATTTCAACATAAACTATAATACATCCTTTCTACTTGGACAAGACTATCTATTCACAACAATGGCCCACTTAAAGAGATAATCATAATAAATTATAACAGTATAATACTGTCTACTGTCTTGATTTACAACAGACGTATCTCTTAAGGATATTGTTTATTATTGAAAAAAAAAGTATATTTTTCTTCTGAGAATAATGACAATAAATCATTAGTATAAAATTACAATATTTGCTATGGTCTTGATTTACTAAAGAATTATATCTTAAGGATATTGTATATTATTGACAAAAAATCGTATTTTTCTTCTGAGAATAATGACATAATAAATCATTAGTATAAAACTACAGTACTAGCTACTGTCTTGATTTAAAAAAGAATTATCTCTTAAGGATATTGTTTATTATTGACAAAGAAACGCATTTTTCTTCTGAGAATAATTACATAATAAATTATTAGTATAACAGTATAATACTGGCTACTGTCTTGATTTACAACAGACGTATCTCTTAAGGATATTGTTTATTATTGAAAAAAAATAATGATAATAATGAGAATAATGATGATGATAATCATCAATTCTCAATAATTAAGAACAGGAATGTTAGTATTGTTAGTAATAAAATTAACAATTATAACCTCTTAAATACAAGAACTCCTAAAACCAGAACGTCTCTCACACTGCTCTCCGAGACGCGTGTTTTCTCAGCCTACAGATAAGCCTCCCTACCCCCCCCCCAACCCCACCCCACCCCACCCCCCTCTAGTCCTCCTCATAATTAATGAGATGTTAAACCTAAGCCTCCGCGATTAGCCGTAATCGGCTTCGCTCCGATGTTCTTGTTTTTTTTTTTCTTTTTCTTTTTTCAATCCTCCCGATTCTTTGACAATGTATTTCATTATTCGGCAAGAGTAATTTTTACTCACTATATTCTAATTAATACTTTCTGATTTCATGATATTCTTTTATTATTGATGAATTATTTCAATTACAAAGTTTTAGCCGATTTGTTGATTCTTATAACAACTTTTGTATGTCTAAAATAACAAATATTTGAACTATTTGTAAGATGACTTTACTAATTGTAGCCTTATATTTTATGAATACCCAATGTAAATATTGGAAATAAAGAATTATTATTATTATTATTATTATTATTATTATTATTATTATAAGCCTTTCCGTAGCGCAATCCTTTTCGTTTCTTCAAACGGGGGGAGGAAGAGGATGAAAGGATTCTCCCCACAAACCTGAAGGATAAGTCCCTGATGCGGATTAGACTTTGGTTAAGCTGAGAGAAACGGGATGGGACGGTAGACAAGGGCAAGGTGTGAAAAGGGCTGTTCGAATAGGTAACACCCAAATGGGGTTTATAAATATATATATATATATATATATATATATTATATATATATATATATATATATATATATATACATACATATATATATATATATATATATATATATATATATATATATATATATATGATAGTTTTCTTACTATCGCACGTGACTTTCAAAGTCTTAACATTTCTTTCCACATGTAGGTTTTGATATCGAATTCACTATGCATCAAATTACGTGGATCAGATTATGTGGATGTGTTCCAAGTAGTGCATATATTCGTTTATGAGCGCGCACAGACACACCCACGGGCGCACACACACGCACACTCATATATATATATATATATTATATATATATATATATATATATATATATATGTGTGTGTGTGTGTGTGTGTGTGTACGGTGTATATGCAGAGAGAGAGAGAGAGAGAGAGAGAGAGAGAGAGAGAGAGAGAGAGAGAGAGAGAAGTGGGGGGCAAGTATACAGAACGCACGTCAAATAATAATAAAAAGGTGAGGCCCAGAGAGTAACACACAGACAGACATTGAGTGAGAAAGAAAGAAAGAAAGAAAAAGATTGAGCGACCAAATGAGCGAGCGAGCGAGCGAGCGAGAGCGTGCGTGCCATAAAAAAAAAAAGGCTCCCTTAATTACAGAGAAGGAGGTGCTATTAAAACCCCCATATTCCACTAAGATTATATTGTAAACGACACCTCCTAACACGAAAGCGAACAAGTCGTAAGAGAATTAAGAAACTAGCCATTACCATAATTATCACTGTGCTACGAAGAAAAGGAACACAGGCCAGACCTAGTAATCATCGCTGGGCCCCGCCGACGAGAAGAGAGAGAGAGAGAGAGAGAGAGAGAGAGAGAGAGAGAGACCTGCCTCTGCCTGCCAACCTTACCAATCTACCTACCTGGTTGCCTACCCATTCGGTGCGAGAGTAAACGGTCCCTACACAGCCCATTTGCCTACCTAATAATAGGTAGGTAAGGTAAACGTTTTGTTAAGTGGTGCCTCGTGTTAACACTTCCCTATCCACATCCTCCCCCTCCCCCCTTACCCCCCTCCCTCTGAGGGGGATAGAGGAGGAGGTGGGGGATGGTGAAAGTGGTAAAAACACGATGATCTGTCTATTTGTAGGGGATTTCATCTCCCGTTACTTACGACTTTAATGGTGATCGTTCTAGACACTTGTCCGGCTAACTCTTCCTCCTCCTGCGCACTCCCACATTCGATTGTTGGCCGGCCATTAAACGAGTGATAAGTCATTTGCATTTATTGCCATTGTTCCTGACGAAGCATAATGAGAGGAAGTAACTTCGTGTAGTTTTTATGAACTCTATCGATGTCATTTACCGTTACTGACGCCTTTTAACAGATAAGGCAAAACGCGCGCATGGATAGGTTTATTGACTTGCAATGCGCATCTTTTCAAACTACAGTTACATTACAGAACCAAATACAAAATCGTTACTGAATTAGGATTTTTTCTTACTTCTAATGAACGTATATACGATTACAAAAGCAGAGAAATCCAAAGATTACCTCTCTCTCTCTCTCTCTCTCTCTCTCTCTCTCTCTCTCTCTCTCTCTCTCTCTCTCTCTCTCTCTCTCTCTCTCTGCTCTGGAAAAAGTTAAAATGTTCTTGCATTATGGTATCTTCTACGCTTTTCATGATTACTACAAATAATAATCAGAGTTATAGCAAGGAAGTGAGGATAATAAAATGAATTTCAATATTTCTGTAGCAAAAATACATTTGTATATATATGTATATATATATGTATGTATATAATATATATATATATGTATATATATATATATATATATATATATATATATATATATACAGTATATATATATGTACACATATATATAATATATATATATGATATATATACATATATATATATATATAATATATATATATATATTATATACATGTATATATATAATATATATATGTATAATATATATATATATATATATTATATACATGTATATATATAATATATATATGTATAATATATATATATATATATATATATATATATATATATATATATATATATATATAAACCAACTAACCGAATACTTTCCAAATACTATGCAGCACACTATCCTGCATTATATGATTCCTTCATTAAACACACAAAAATATATGTAAATGAAGAAAATTTGCCTGAAACCCGTCGGCAATATTTTCTTGCAATTTATAGTTTGTGGAAGCCTACTTGGAACCGTCCATGCCTTGCAATCTGTTGGACGGGGGTTTGAGACCCACTCAAGCTCGATAACATTACTAGGCAGGCAGTTAATTCTAATAGTCAGGCCTTCTCCATCATGAGTCTCAATACTACACAGTACTCTAGAAGTTTTATTCCAGCTGTGACCAAGTTGTGGAATGATCTTCCTAATCGGGTAGTTGAATCAGTAGAACTTCAAAAGTTCAAAGTTGCAGCAAATGTTTTTATGTTGAACAGGCTGACATAAGTCTTTTTATAGTTTATATATGACATATTTGTTTTGACGTTGTTACTGTCTGTAGAATGATTTATTATTAATTTTTTCTCATCATTTATTTATTTCCTTTGATCACTGGGCTATTTTTCCTTGTTGGAGCCCTTGGGCTTATAGCACCTTGCTTTTCCAACTAGGGTTGTAGCTTGGCTAGTAATAATAATAATTCACGAACGACCTTTAAAAGCGTAATAAACACAATTGGATAATTACTTAAATATGTAACATAACTATAAGTTAAGAGCGTTTGTACAATAATATTTATTACATATTATATATTTATAAATCTATTTAATTTGTATTTAGTTGATTTATAACTTTGTAAAGCAATGTTAAGTTCATATATGTTTTTTTTTTTTGTAAAGAATGATTATGCATATAATGTAAATTACTAAAATATAATTGTATTTTTATAATAACAGATAAAAAAAATAATATAATTGCAATTTGAAAACAAAATGCCAATGTGAATTCACCATAATATTGCTAAAAAAAATTATAAACCAACAATGAATTGAGAAATCCAACATAACCCAGTTTGCTGGCCTGACCCATTCTCTATTCTAGATGCTGAATTGAATGATTAATTGTTATTCAAGACACGTTTCTAACTACTGTACATCTGCTGTTCTGAATAAATCGCACACGATAATCATACATTTTATAGTACCGCACACCCTTCGATGTTTGAAGCAGGTTGGTGTGCTAGGAATAATCAGGCCTCGACTACAGTTCTTTTAGAATTATATAGAAATGTAAATTAATTTTAGTTTAATTAACATTTATTTTTTCTAAAGAGACTAGCGTAACATTACAATTGTTGCAAATTTTTACGTGTAGAGATGCAAATTAACTGGCATGATAAACTAGTATTTTATATGTAAAAATAAGCATGCTTCTTGTACATTTAATTTGCACATGCATACATACATACACCTAGTCAGACACACCCACACATATATACATACATACATATATATATATATATATATATATATATATATATATATATATATATATATATATATATATATATATAAATACACACACACACACACACACATATATATATATATATATATATATATATATAAAATACAAACCATGTACAAAAATAATTTTGGTATCCAGAGTCGATTTATGGGTAATACGAATTTTCATAGATTTTCCAATTCTATCAAACCTCAAACTTAAAATCTTTATATAATTGCGATGTAAAATCAGATTTTACACAAAATTTGGTAAATATAAATTGTATGGAAATCGAAATATGTTAGCAGCAATTTTTGACTAATTCTCAATAAGATTGAAGATTTGGGTCCACAACACCAAATCCTTTATCTTTCCGGCTAGAAATTTCTTCAAAAACAATCACGTCAATTACTGAAACCCTTCAAAAAGAAACTTTGGAATTAACTCTTTACTGTATGTTAATATAAAACTCTTGAGTCGTTTTATCCAGGTTCAACTCTTGGAAAACAAAACAAAACATATGGCACAAGTTTTCATTAGAAAACTGCAAAAGTAAAGCCCCTTTTAACAGAGAGATCAATTCCTTTTCTATACAATTCATATCAAACAAAATAATTTTGGGTTATGAACTCGAATTATTAACCATTTAATTATTACACCTTCCAACTTAGAAAACAATGACATCCAGTATATATACCATCACATATACAATTAGCTTTCTTACTTAATATCAAAAAATCCAAAAACTATAATTTATAACAAGGACATTCCACCAGCCATTTATCATCATTCGGTAATTGATTTTCAACATAATGAAAAGAATGTTGACATAAGACTCTTCTCCTTAAAAATTAATAAAAGGTTCAGCAAGACTTTCCACTATATTAGTCAGTGATCTACTATGTATTCCCGTTCATTTGAATAGCAATGGCAAGCGCAACTGTCTAAAGCCATTTTCATAATTTTAGTACATATAGTAATATGGCCCTCAGCTAATCTTATATCCATATTATTATTATTATTATTATTATTATTATTATTATTATTATCACTTGCTAAGCTACAACCCTAGTTGGAAAAGCAGGATGCTATAAGAGCAGGGGCCCCAACAGGGAAAATAGCCCAGTGAGGAAAGGAAACAAGGAAAAATAAAATATTTTAAGAACAAGAACAATATTAAAATAAATATTTCCTATATAAACTATAAAAAACTTTATCAAAACAAGAAGAGGAGATATTAGATAGAATAGTCTACCCGAGTGTACCCTCAAGCATTGTTATAAGGCATCATTATTTGAAACTATTATCTGCAGAAAAAGACTTAGCAATTTTCGGAGGATTGTCCTCTCTATAATTATAATGGTTTTGAATTGCAAGTTAGTAAGTGCCCAAAAAATGATAAAATCCATGGGTAACTTAGCACCTTAACACTGAAATCACCTTGCAGTAATGCCCGAAGGTTGAATCCGGTTAGCAGCACTATATCTAAATATAAATAAATAGCTACCAACAGTCATTGTTCCAGAATAGATCGTTTTTTTTTTTTTTTTAGATTAATGATCAGAAAGGTAACAGGCAAATCCTACCCTACTTTCTGCTAGGATAACAGTC
>NC_090743.1:9721907-9724407 GCF_036898095.1 Palaemon carinicauda
AGTTAAATAAAAAAAAAATCATTTACCCCGATATATCGAAAATGATTCTTGTCTTTGTACATCTATGGGAACTCTAGACTTTGCAACTGCTGAAGAATGCCATTTAAAAGGATAGAAAAGTCTATTTGCTACAACAAATTAAAAAAGGACAGAAAAATCTATTTGCTACAAAAAATTCAAAAGGGATAGAAAAATCTATTTGCTACAACAAATTCAAAAAGGATAGAAAAGTCTATTTGCTACAACAAATTAAAAAAAGAACAGAAAAATCTATTTGCTACAAAAAATTCAAAAGGGATAGAAAAATCTATTTGCTACAACAAATTCAAAAAGGATAGAAAAGTCTATTTGCTACAAAAAATAAAAAAGGATAGAAAAATCTATTTGCTACAAACAATTCAAAAGGGATAGAAAAATCTATTTGCTACAACAAATTCAAAAAGGATAGAAAAGTTTATTTGCTACAACAAATTAAAAAGGATAGAAAGTCTATTTGCTACAACAAATTCAAAAAGGATAGAAAAATCTATTTGCTACAAAAAAATAAAAAAAGGATAGAAAAATCTATTTACTACAACAAATCCAAAAAGGATAGAAAATTCTATGTGCTACAACAAATTCAAAAAGGATAGAAAAGTTTGTTTGCTACAACTAATTTAAAAAGGATAGAAAAGTTTGTTTGCTACAACTAATTTAAAAAGGATAGAAAAGTCTATTTGCTACAACAAATTTAAATAATTTCACAGCATCATATACTAAGGAGCTATGACACTGAAACAATAATTTTGCAACATGATTCCGCTTAACATAGAGGACGTCAACATATTCCAGCGATATTACATCATTCCCATAACAGTTCAGATAAGCGAGAGCATAAGGACGCATAAAATAGAACATTACGAATACACGTACGTGACTGAGCTTTGCCTTTGCCATTTGAAAAACTTTTACAAGAGTTCAAGGTCAATCAACAGCACAACAATTTTTATTTTTTTTTACCCCAGTCTCTGAACTCATCTGGTCTCCCTAATCACCTCCCATGTATCTTCAAGTCCTCTGGAAGCTAATGCACGAGAAGCGAGTCTACCTTCGTTATGACGAGTGCTTGATACGATCAGACAAACATCACCTTTATCTCTGATAATGGGACAACCCTACTCATCTCTTTTCCTGTCATTCGCAGCCGATCCCAACGCCCGTCTGTGCTCGCTGTCTCCGAAAGGGGGAGGGGGAGGGAGAGGGAGGGGGAGGGAGAGGAAGAGGGGGAGAGGGGGAGGGAGAGAGGAAGAGGGGAAGAGGGAGATAGGCGATATATCAAAACAAAGACCACGGGAGGTTTTGGGCGCAGCGTCCCGTGCAAATTCAGAAAAGTCGTTTACATGATTTACAGTCATTTTCTTATGATTTAACGTCAAGGTCGACCACTTGAACAAACTTCAACAGCAACCAACCAAAGGGATTATCGTGCTCACGACTCTGCAGCGTCTCGAGAAACGGTGACGATCCGAGAGATAAAAACACTAATTCACGAATGCGGTCGTGCTTTTGCTGGGCCTTAAAGCACCTGAAGACTTTATTCACGGACGAAAATTATGCCCAAAGTTAATGGTTCGTATAAGATGGCAAGGCCTTCTCTTATTCGAAGGAAAATATTCACATAAATGCAATTTTAAGTTTATAAACACCAGAACACGGATTGTTTTACACCAAAGGAAGACTTTGTTTTACAGCAAAGGAATACATTCCAAGATTATTAATGTTAGAAGTGTGTCCTTTCAGACGAACGCTGATCAACATAATACATAAACATTAAATATAATGTGATGTCATCGTCTTTTTGCCACGAATGTGAACTAAAACCTGCACATTATAATAGTGTCCTGTAATCTTAAGTTCCCCATGAATGATGACTGAAACACTGCCATATCAATTCCATCAATAAAGCTAAAAGAACTGAAACACTGCCATACAATTCCATAAACAAATCTAAAAGAATTGAAACACTGTCATACAATTCCATCAATAAATCTAAAAGTAATGAAACACTGCTATACAATTCCATAAATAAATCTAAAAGAACTGAAACACTGCCATACAATTCCATAAATAAATCTAAAAGAACTGAAACACTGCCATACAATTCCATAAATAAATCTAAAAGGTGATAGTGAAATTAAACAAACTTATAAAAGACTGAAATATCAGCAACGAACAACTCCGTAAGCACAGCATTCAGGGGAACAAAAAGGAGTCAGACAGACGCCCATCTGAGACGGAGGGGAGCCATTAACAAAAAAGGCAAAAGGCAGAAAACGCGAAAATAAATTTGCACACAAAAATAGGATAGAGTAGATCCATTTCTCCTTTTCTAAGACTATTGAGGGAGTTAGCATTGCATTAATTGAACATTTCATATGAAAAATAAAAAAAAATATAGCGGGTGTTTTATCTTGAACGTACTTTTATTGCGCATTGTATCGAGATTTCGTACTAAAAAAAC
>NC_090743.1:9726907-9729407 GCF_036898095.1 Palaemon carinicauda
GTGACAGAGCAGACAAAAGATTTAAGAAATAATTAAGGCAAAGAATTCCACATTTCAGAAGTTAAAGGTTTATATGTCCACCTGCATTTCATGAAAGCAGAAGCAGTAGCAAACTAATCTTACAGTTTCATCCCCTCTAAAATTATCTAAAGCTCCTATTATTATCATTATCAATACCATCGATATTATGATTATTATTCAGGATTTCTTACAAAATTAAACAAAAAGTCATATACTTCAACAACATTTCAGAGTAAATTGCTCATTTAAGGGAAAATAAGTAGATAAAGGCGGTGAAAAATATGCATAAAATATCAATAAATAATAGTAAAGTTGTGGTATGATCTTCCTAATCGGGTAGTTGAATCAGTATAACTTCAAAAGTTCAAAGTTGCAGCCAATGTTTTTATGTTGAACAGGCTGACATAAGTCTTTTTATAGTTTATATATGACATATCTGTTTTGACGTTTTTATCGTTTTTAGAATGATTTATTGCTAATTTGTTCTCCTCATTTATTTATTTCTTTATTCCCTTTCCTCACTTGGCTATTTTTCCCTGTTGGAGCCCTTGGGCTTATAGCATCTTGCTTTTCCAACTAGGGTTGTAGCTTGGCTAATAATAATAATAATAATAATAATAATAATAATAATAATAATAATAATAATAATATCTGTCGTGTGGTAATACTTAAATAGCGGAGGACAAAGGAGGAAAATTAAATCATAATCAATTCCTCTTCTTCACACCATCCACGTCTAACCCCAAACCACCCACGAGCATTCATTTTAACATGCAAGTATATAATTAAATTCAACACATAATCATAATATAAAGTAACTCATTAGTTTACCAGTTGTGTTATCTCTCCTTATCGCCTATCGCAGCAACAAAATCACAAGCCTCAATACAGTTGACAAAATCACAACAAAAAAATGAACCTTGGTTATTATTATTATTATTATTATTATTATTATTATTATTATTATTATTATTATTATTATTATTATTATTATTGTTATCCATACCAGCTAAACAACAAACTTACCCTAGATGGTAAAGCCGGATGCTATAAACACAAGGGCTCCAACAGGGAAAAATAGCCCAGTGAGGAAAGGAAATAAATAAACAATAAGAAAAGCAATGAACAATCAAAATAATATGTTTTGAAAAGTGTAACATCATTAAAATAGATCGTTCATAAATAAACTAAAAAAAAAGAGAGAGAGAGACATGTCAACTAGCCCAGTGAGGAAAGGAAATGAATAAACAAACAAGAAAAGCAATAAACAATCGAAATAATATGTTTTAAAAACATTAATACCATTAACATAAATCATTCATGAATAAACTGAAAAATGCGTTAACTACGGCAATGTAATTATTCAGTGGCTACTTTCCTCTTGGTAATGGTAGAAAAGACTCTTTAGCTATGGTAAGCAGCTCTTCTAGGAGACGGACACTCCAAAATCAAACCATAGTTCTCTAGTCTTCGGTAGTGCTATAGCCTCTGTACGATGGTCTTTCACTCTCTTGGGTTTGAGTTCTCTTGCTTGAGGGTACACTCGGGCACACTGTTCTATCTAGTTTCTCTTCCTCTTGTTTTATTGAAGTTTTTATTGTTTATATAGGAAATATTTATTTTAATGTTGTTACTATTCTTAAAATATTTTATTTTCCCTTGTCTCCTTTCCTCACTGGGCTATTTTCCCTATTGGGGGCCCTGGGCTTATGTCATCCTGCTTTTCCAACTAGGGTTGTAGCTTAGCATTTAATAATAATAATAATAATAATAATAATAATAATAAAACACACTTCTCAATACCTAAAGTTGACGAGATCGCAGCAGATAAAAATTATATATATATATATATATATATATACATATATATATATATATATATATATATATATATATATATATATATATATATATATGCATATATATGTACATATATATATATGTACATATATATATATATATATATATATATATATATATATATGCATATATATATGTATATATATACATATATATATATATATATATATATATATATATATATAAATATATACATATATATATATATATTGTATATATATATATGTATATATATATACATGTATATATATATATATAAATATATATATATATATAAAACCCACTTCCTCCAAAAAAAGTAGAATTAAATAAGGAAAAGCGAGATTCCACGCGCTTCCTTCGCGCTAACATCTTTCCTGGGCGCAATCAATGATCTTTATTATCATTCCAGCACGCCTTCGCAGACTGGGGTCCCCGATAGGTTGCCTCGCTAATACGACTATCTGCGGTGTAACACTTCAGATATCGAGGGTCTCCCTTTGCCCAAATGAAATCAATTTCGCTAAAATAAAGTTCTGGCGCTTTGTATAAAAAAAAAAAAGCTGACGTCGTTGTGCTACAGCGTGTAAGATATTAAGTTACACAAAGGATATGTGTATATATATATATATATATATAT
>NC_090743.1:9736907-9741907 GCF_036898095.1 Palaemon carinicauda
TTAAGAAAAGGTAGAGTAAACGACGAGAGATAAGAGGAAGGTCTAGACAAAGGAAGGGAAGGAGAGGGGGAGTGTAAGTATTCGAACTGCTTTACCTATTTACCCGATTCACTTGGCTTGGGCTTTATTATGACAAGAGTAAACGCCTAAATTAACGAGATTTGCCAATGCATTAAAGTATCAACAATTAGGGGGAGGTCTATAGGGTGCTGTGTCAAAGGACCATTCTGATCAAGTAATTAGTATCGGAGATATTAAAGAAAAATGCACTACTTTGTGCCAGAAATGCATCGTAGGTTGGTTTGCCGAGATCAATCAGACTAAAGTATCCCACCATCACCTATCCACGGTGGCCAGCGTGGTGATGAACACTGACCAATCCCCAGACATGAATAAGGACAAACTGAGGCCTTTGTCCTGCAATAGACTAGAAGCGGCTGCATTTGTTGTTATTGTGTTGTAACCAATTTGTTGTTATTGTGTTGTAACCAAAGTTCATGTTATTGCTATTAGTGCTATCGAGATCCGTAATTCTTTAAGATCAATGTTATTTGAGTATTGAAATGTATAAAACGTTAGAAAACATAATCTATAATGAAGTATGCATTGGCATATTTTTGAACATTAAACTCTTTCCCCTAGTTGGATGTGGCTTCAGAGAAAGAAACAAAACATTGGTCACTAATTCATTCAAACTTTAACTGCTGAATCGTGGATGATCCCACTTAGAGAAAAACTTTACTTTTGCCGTTTCACAGACCTTCACATTTGATGCATCAGAAGCTTGTCGAACCCCATTAACACACTGCATGATTCATTTTCCTAGGGCTGCCCATCTTCCTCCCTCCTTTACCTTAGGAATTGTAAACCATTTATGTTTGCTATTGCCCCTCTAATCTTTCCACATGACATAGACATCTCAAAATACATTAATCCATTCTGTCACATATGATAAGTTTTTACCACTTTATCAACATACACCCAAAATCCATTCTTCTTGCACCACATATAACATGGGATTTTCACAAAATTTAATTACTAAGCTCTTATCTTTCTTCCATTTTCAGATCAACTATTCCTTCATAAATTTCCACACTGGCTTCCATATGTAAACACCCTCATAACACTCCCCCTTTCTCCACCCTCTAACACCTCTTTTTTCATTTTATTATACAGTACCATCATCCCCTATGCTTACTTCCACACGTCAACAAGAATCTATTATTATCATTACACTGTCATCAATATCAAAATTCATTGCTCCATCTTTCCGTCCCCAATTACTTTCATAAGCTTGTCCTCGATCATATTTATTTCTCAAATCTCCTCTTAAAAATAATTAAAGGAAATTCTGTTGTATCTGTAGTTATTTTTCATATTACCCAATCACATCTTTAATATCTGAATATATAAACCCTTCTATAATTTATTCATGATACATTTTCTTATTCCAAACTTTCTATCCTTATAAGAATTCTTCTACCTAAATTCCTCGATATCACTTTATTCAAAAAGATAGCAAACACCGATGGACATATAACAAACAAGACTATGAACCAATTTGATACCATGTCAATCATCCCTTATATACAAAATCTAACCTATGCTTTTCTTCAATTGACTAAACTTCTAATGGCTCTCAACATATTCATCTTTTAAACCATATAATATCTACGCCCTTTACTCTGCATCTCTATCAGTTATAGTATTTTATCCTCAAGTCCCTGAATGCTGAGTATAAGTTTTACCTTCTACTTCTAAACTACCACAGGCATAGGTCTACATAGAAATAAATAAATATATATATATATATATATATATATATATATATATATATATAATATAATATATATATATATACACACACACACACATATATATATATATATATATATATATATATATATATATATATATATATGGCTGGCATATTACATAACCTACCGAGTTCCAAACTCACCTGTTTGGTTTTACATAAATCTGTTACACTTGAATAATACCCGAGCTCTGAGAAATTATGCGAGTCCCAGATGGTAATATATAAAAAACACTGAATATCCAAAAGTCTCTTACCTACACTCAAAACAAACTGGGTAATTAATTACTTGAACTATTCAAAACCTCGTACTTCTATTCTTAGTCAAGGATTACAAGAGAGCTCTGTAAAAAATACTGGTGATCGAAATAATACACACTTTACAAAAATCAATATATTCTATAAGAATTTACAACACTGATACGGAAAATTATCACCAAAATGAATCACTCGAAATATTAAATCTGAACAAAACCTTAGACTAAGACAAGAGAATATTACACTCGCAATACAAATACACTTCACTGGTTAAACCTTAACTCACATTGCCAGTTACGAAAATGTATACTAAACCCGTACTTACAGTAATGCAATACTCATGAAATATCTTTCAATGGAGTGGTCAATGTTTGAACGCACAACACACGATATATGTTGGATAAAAACTTATTCATTTGAGAGGGCACAGACTCGAGGCACTTGCGAAAGAGAGGCAAACTTTGGCTCTTTCAAAGCGATAGGCTGGATTTTTTCTGCTCCTATGCATTCCTAGGAGTACATATATATTGATTTAATCATTCTAGATCGAAGATCAGGTGGTCTAGAAGCTTTGGGGGTAATGCCTAGCAGCGTAAGGTTGTCAACGATCAAGTATTAGACGAATACCAATGCACAAGCGAGGCGACTCTCTCAGCTATCTCCGCCCCCCTCCTTCTTAGGAACTATGAAAGAAAGACAAAACTAACTCTGGGGTTTTCGAGAACATTCCAAACATGCTGAAATATAACAATGGCGTATTATCTCGGAAAACATGAGGCAATACCTCGTAAAAACATAAAAATTACATAAGCCCTCGTTTTCAATCCTAGTATGTTTCGTACAGCATACTTAGACAGTTACCCAAGACTTCGTAACAATACGTGAAATAAAAGTCAATTCTTGAAAATAACGTAAATTTACATATACTGACTTGAATGAAAAATACGAACGACGAAAGTCTTACATAATTTACATACAATTACTTAAACCTACAAGAGAGGACCTCACCTTAAGAGCTGGCTAAATACCTCTTATATACACAAATGAAATACCTGAATAAAATATTTACTCTACACTACACCAGCGTCGTAAGAATATATATATATATATATATATATATATATATATATATATATATATATGTATATATATATATATATATATATATATATATATATATATATATATATATATATATATATATGTGTGTGTGTGTGTGTGTAACTAAGAATGTAGCGATCTATATATCATTTATTCCTCTGACTCCAGAATTTCAAAAGACAAAACAACAACACCAATAATAATAACAACAACAACAGTTCCCCGACATAAGCAGAAAAGGCATCTCCTTAGGCTTCCATTAAACTAAGGATAATGCCAATCAGGCCCGTCAAATGATTGACCAAATTCCCTCACATGAGAATCCCCATTTGTCCCTGTAGTTTTAATAGGTCTCCTGGTATCCATAACAAAGTAACACATTCCGCGGACACTCCCTCGAAGTCTAGTTTGCCTTGTAACTTTTTTTTATCATCTACTGATTTAATCATATCTTTATATTCTTATTAACCAGTTTTTTATTTTTTTCTCTGGAACATGATCAGTGTATTTTAGACATTTGAGGAATAAACTTGTCGGACGATACAAATTTAATGTATTTTACAATTGACATATTTATCTTTTTTTTCCAACATGATCAATGTATTATAAACATTTGAGGAATAAACATCCCGGACATATTCATGTATTTTACAATCGATGTATTTATTACATTTTTTCCTGTAACATGATCAATGTATTTTAGACATGTGAGAAATAAACTTGTCGGACGATACGAATTTCATGTATTTTATAATCGACATATTCATTACTTCTTTTTCCTGTAAGATGATCAATGTATTTTAGACATTTGAGGAATAAACTTGTCGGACGATACAAATATCATGTATTTTATAATCGACATATTACTTTTTTTCCAGTAACACGATCAATGTATTTTAGACATCTGAGGACTAAACTTGGACGATACAAATTTCATGTATTTTATAATCGACCCCTTTATATATTTTGTTTCTCTTTTACGGAACTTGATATGTAACTTATCTTTTATACAGGACCCCGACATAAAATTCTCCGTAAGTATTTGAGGTATTCGTATTCTTTGACCAGTTCAGTCAGGGTTAATAAGTAACACCTGTTTTTCTGAGGTATTTGGCTTTGGATATCATGGTATCGGACACCCACACATACTCACACAAACACACACATTATATATATATATATATATATATATATATATATATATATATATATATATATATATATATATATATATACACATACATACATACATACATAAATTCATGCACATTTGGTACAAGACATTAGCGATGATAAAAAGTAGAACAGCTATAGATAAATGATTTTTCTACTCTTTTCCAATAATTTCTCTCACACAGACACGTGTGAGAGAAAGAAGTACGTATAATTAATATATATATATATATATATATATATATATATATATATATATATATATGTATATATACATATATATATATGTGTATATATATATATATATATATATATATATGTATATGTTTGTATATATATATATATATATATATATATACATACAGTATATATATATATATATATATATATATATATATATGTATATATATATACATATATATATATATATATATATATATATATATATATATATATATATATATATATAACTACGCACACATTCGAACTGGTAGAATGACGCTTTTTAAATCTTCCACATTCTGAATCCCGTCAAATATTCCGAGAACGACTTCCCCGAGAGACTCGGAGACCCCCCATCAAGGGCGCGTCAGCATTCGTTATAGACGTCTTGGTACCTTCCGAAGTATTTTAACAACACCCCTCCAAGTTA
>NC_090743.1:9746907-9756907 GCF_036898095.1 Palaemon carinicauda
CAAAGAGGGCCAGATAATGGCTGCTGATGACTCAGCAGATAGATCTATAGGCTCCCCCAACACTCCCCCCTCCTTATCTCACAAGGATAGTGAGGTTGCAGTGACCAAAGAAAATAACGAGTTTGAGTGGGACTCGGACCCCAGTCTGACGTTCAGCAGTCAGGGACGTTACCACATCGGCCACCACAACCCCATACTGCATAGAACGTTTAAGAAATTGTGAAAGACAGACAATACAAAACAAAAAAAAATTACAATTAGCTATTACCTGTTTCTTTACCGAAAAAATAACAATATTGAATATTCTCTCACCTACATAATAGTGATAGTAAAAATAATTGGTAAATTCTGAACGATTTCGCTGTAGAAGGCAATTTAATTTCTTCAATTGATTTTCTAATAATTATGAAACTTGTAATTATTACAGTACAGTATTCGCACTAACTTGAATACTTACCTACAAGAAAACAAATTAATACGATTAAATCCAGTTCACTTAATTTCAAGAGAATATTGATAAAAGTAATGAGGAACTGTAAGATGGCAGAGTATAAGATGATCTACCATTTTACATAACCTTAATTATATCAAGTTAATTCCAAAAGATGAAATGCGTTAGCAATCCACAACCAATTTATAGTAATATTATTCCAAGTGTATCGTAGATATTTTCAATGCTAGATATTTAGTAGATTATTGTAATTTTTATCGATAACAGCTTATAAAAAAATGTATTTTAGTATGCAGTATTTCTTATTTAGGAAAACTTCAAGAACTACTGTAATATTATTCCAAGTGTATCGTAGATATTTTCAATTCTAGATTTTAGTAAATTATTGTCATTTTCAACGATAAAATCTTATAAAAAGAATTTTGTATTTTAGTATACAGTATCTCTTATTTAGGAAAACTTCAAAAATACTAATATATATGTATAATATATATATATATATATATATATATATATAAATATATATATATATATACATATATATATATATATATATATACATACATATATGTATATATATATGTGTATGTATATATATAATATAATATATATATGCGTATGTATATATATATATATAATATATATATATATATATATATATATATATATATATATATATATATATATATATATATATATATTCCACGTGTATCTTAGATATTTTCAATTCTAGATTTTTAATAGTTTATTGTAATTTTCATCGATAAAAGATTATAAAAAGAATTTTATATTTTAGTATACAGTATTTCTTATTAAAAAAAAAAATCCAGGAAAACCCCAAGAAGTTTGCATCGAAATCTCCTCATAAGATCCAAGCGGTAGTTAGAACGAAGTCCCACATGGTGCAGCCGAAGCGCTAAAGGCTATACATTTCCTTTATGGCTCTCAGCCTCATTAGAGAAAAGGTAAATTCCGCCATAAAGTTTAACCAGAGCGATAATGAACTTATTAACGTTATTTAGAGTAGAAATAAAAGGACAGACATAAATCATGCGGGAAATAACTTTGTTTCCTAATGGTAGGCATGCTTTAATGAATAATCCTGGCGATAATTCAAGTGTTCGTTATAAACTATGTCGCAACTAAATAATTAATATATGTAATTAAAAATATACACAGTAAAAAATACATAATAAATAACGAATATTTAAAAGCAATTTTATGTGAACTTGTAAAATATACCGTGAACTTATCAATGCTAGTTATTACTAATGCTATCAAGCTGTATGCTAATAGCGACAATTTAAGTATTAGTTATAAACTATGCCACAACTAAATAATTAATATATGTAATTAAAAATATACACAGTAAAAAAAGTACATAATAAATTACGAATATTTAAAAGCGATTTTGTGATCTTGTAAAATATACCGTGAACTTATCAATGCTAGTTATTACTAATGCTATCAAGCTGTATGCTAGTAGCGACAATTTAAGTATTAGTTATAAACTATGCCACAACTAAATAATTAATATATATAATTAAAAATATACATATAATAAAAAACGACTATTTAAAAAAGATTTTATGTAAACATGTAAAATATACCATGAACCTATCAATGCAAATTATACCTAATGGTATCAAACTGTATGCTAAGACTAGATCTTAGGTAGAAGAGACTCTATAGCTATGGTAAGCAGCTCTTCTAGGAGAAGGACACTCCAAAATCAAACCATTGTTCTCTGGTCTTGGGTAGTGCTATAGCCTCTGTACCATGGTTTTCCATTGTTTTGGGTTAGAGTTCTCTTGCTTGAGGGTA
The DNA here is from genome assembly GCF_036898095.1 of Palaemon carinicauda. Taxonomy (NCBI): domain Eukaryota; kingdom Metazoa; phylum Arthropoda; class Malacostraca; order Decapoda; family Palaemonidae; genus Palaemon; species Palaemon carinicauda. The sequence continues at coordinate 9,749,183 of NC_090743.1, forward strand.
CACTCGGCCACACTATTCTATCTTAATTTCTTTTCCTCGTGTATTTTAAAGTTTTTATAGTTTATATAGGAAATATTTATTTTAATGTTGTTACTGTTCTTAAAATATTTTATTTTTCCTTGTTTCCTTTCTTCACTGGGTTATTTTTCCTGTTAGGGTCCCTGGGCTTATAGCATCCTGCTTTTCGAACTAGGATTGTAGCTTAGAAAGTAATAATAATAATAATAATAATAATAATAATATGAGAGGACATACATAAATACATATGCGCAATATAAACAAGACAAGTTCGTAATGTCAAATAACTTTTGATAAGTTGGCGGTACTTGTCAAAATGAACAAGCTGTATGAACAATATATTTCAAAATTCAAAATATGAGGAAAAAATATTGCTGATGGAAAGACATTACGATGTAGCTTTATCAGTAAAATTTTCTATACTATTCAGAAAAAAAAATACCCTATGTTATGAAATCATAAAAGATATAACTTTATAACCGTAGCCAGAACATTTTCAGCACACAGAATGTATCACATAAAACATACAGAATATATCAAATATTTTAATAACAAACACATTTAATCCGATATGGAATAGAACAAACGCAGCCGCCAACTCCCAATAGCTCCTCCACAAGATAAAAACATCCAATTCATGTTTTTATAATTTCTTCATGTAAAAATTATAAATAGCTAATTCTACGAGATTTAACATGTGAAACATTAAAAAGTAAAATTACTTCTACATAAAATATCCGAGCATCAGCATAAAGTCGAGATCAAAATAAAACTCCCTCCCTTACATCATATTCACTATTTGGTATATTATTATTATTATTATTATTATTATTATTATTATTATTATTATTATTATTATTATTATTATCATTATTATTAGCCAGGTTACAACCCTAGTTGGAAAAGCAAGATGCTATTAGACCAAGGGCTCCAACAGGGAAAAATAGCCCAGTGAGGAACGAAATAAGGAAATAAATAAACAATATAAGAAACAATTAAAAATCAAAATAAAATATTTTAAAAACATTAACAACATTAAAACAGATATTTCATATAGAAACTATAAAAGGACTCATGTAAGCCTGTTCAACATAACATTTGCTGCGAGTTGTGAACTTTTGAAGTTCTACTGATTCAACTACCCGATTAGGCAGATCATTCCACAACTTGGTCATAGCTGGAATAAAACTTCTCGAGTACTGTGTAGTATTGAGCTTCATGATGGAGAAGGTCTGACGATTAGAATTAATTGCACACCTAGTATTACGAACAGGATGGAACTGTCCGGGAAGATGTGAATGTAAAAGATAGTCAGAATTATAAAAAAATCTTATGCAACATGCATAATGAACTAATTGAACGACGGTGCCAGATATTAATATCAATAACAACAAATGCAGTCGTTTCTACTCCAACGCAGGACAAGGCCTCAGACATGTCCTTATTCATGTCTGGGGTTTGGCCAGTTTTCATTTACCACGCAGGCCATCTGTGGGTTATGATGGTGGGAGACCAGCTGATCGCTCACAGCAAACTATCCAAGAATGGGTGTTCCTGACCAGTATAGCTTTGCTGATCATGACGATACACACACACATATCTATATATATATATATATATATATATATATATATATATATATATATATATATATATATATATATATATATATATATATATATATATATATATATATATATATACCAAGGCACTTCCCCAATTTTGGGGGGTAGCCGACATCAACAATGAAACAGAACAAAAAAGGGGACCTCTACTCTCTACGGATAGATAGATAAATATATTAAATATATATTTATCTATCTATCCGTGTATATATATATATATATATATATATATATATATATATATATATATATATATATATATATGTATGTGTGTGTGTTTGTGTGTGTATAATACTTCATGGGCTTTGAATTATTACAAGCAGGGTGGGTAATCATTACAAATAAAACCATGTTGGAAGTTAACTGAAGCTTAAACCAAATGAACACATGACTTTTTATTAACAATTTTATGACATGGATACATACGCCCCCTAGACATGCAGGTCGTCCTGACCTTACTCAGTGTTTGGGGGCCAGATCAAGATTAAGTCGGGCTACGGGGAGCTCAATTTGGATTAACTTGTAGATTCTTCAAAGCTGTTGTTGATGTTTAAGATATTTTTCTAATAATTCATTTTATGGATATATATTTTAATTATTGGAAAAAAACACACACACACATACACGCACACAACAGATGTGTCTGATGACCAATCCGTATTTTCACTCCGCCTATGGAACATATCAGCAAGGGGAGATTGGAAGCCGAAAACAAGTCTTATATTTCAAAACAACTCCAGCAAGGTTACACTGTAGCAATTTATGCAAAGTCCGCTTATCGCCGATATAAAACATGGATTTTATCTGCTTAAATCGTTAGCATAAACCCCGAGAAACTCTGATAAGAATACTAAGACGATCACCGTAAACCTTGCTAGAGATCATCAGCCTTCGATGCGAGCTGAAGGATCTGGTCTGAGCCTATACATGTTTACGACAAGATTCAGTCGTTCAACCAGATTGCAAATCACTTTAAAAAGGGGGTAAGGGGAGGAAGGGGGGGGGGGGAGAGTTTAAATAGAACATCACATCTTCAAAAACTCCCAGAGACGAAAAGGAAGATGGCGGGAGTTAGATCCCCAGAGAGAGAGAGAGAGAGAGAGAGAGAGAGAGAGAGAGAGAGAGAGAGAATGCGTGATGCTTTTCGGGATTGGAGTCTCTTAACATAGCGCAGGTAATATGCATTACGCTGATTTATTCTCATTCTTTCTTATTTCTTTTTGGGTCTAAGACCCCCCTTAAGAACAAAACGCTTCATGCAGTTAATAAGGTTTCATTACCGCGGGCTCCGCTTTTATGAGCTGCAGCCTGTTTATGCTGTTCTTGTATGCATATTAACGAACGTGCGGTTTTTATAATTCATAAATTGCAGATATCTAAAAAGAAACTGATGTTTATAGATATAGATAAAGCCAATTTCGACTCTTAGTTTTAACAGGTTTTCAGCATGAAACACATCAGGGGCCCCGGCTGTGCCACCTTTGAGCTTGTGCAGGAAACCACGAAATAGAGAGAAGTGAAAGATTAATTGGACTTGGTCCGTGGAAGTGCAAGAAATTTCCTGGCATTTCCTACAACAAATGAGATTGCGAACTTATTATAATCAAAGCTAAGCTCAAAATTAGCCTCCCTGAAATATGACAATTCCTTTTTTCCAATATTTGTGTTACCTCAATTTCTAAAATAAACAGATGTTCATAATTAGCTTATCCAAATTGGGAGGAAATTCCCTTTGCTAAATTGTAGTGAAATTTCCTGCCTACTATAATTTGATTACAAACTTATTATAATAAAAGCTAAGCCCAAAATTAGCCTCATTGAAATAGAGAATATTCTTTTTTTAAACAAGTTACCTCAATTTCTACAACCAACAGACGTTCACAATTAGCTTGTATAAATTGGGAAGAAAATCCCTTAGCTAAATTGTAGTGAAATTTCCCGCCTAATATAATTTTGATTACAAACTTATAATAAAAGCTAAGCTAAAAATTAGAATTTTTATTTTAAACAAGTTACCTCAATTTCTACAACCAACAGATGTTCACAATTAGCTTATCTAAATTGGGGAAATTCACTTTTCTAAATTGTGGTGAAATAGTCATAATAACCCAATGATGTTCATAGCTAGCAGATCTGAAATAATGGGCCCTTTCCGTTTCCTAAACGGATCAGACCAGAGAAGGTCTTTGGCAATTCAATAGCAAAATCCTTCCTTTTCCCAAACTAGAATGAGATTTCCACAAACATAAGAGATAAACTCCACCCTTGGTCAATATCCCCACAACTTAAAATAATAGATATTTTCTTTTTATTAAAGAAACTGAAGAGCTTTTTATTTTTTCTTCTAAAAAGTTATGCAAAAAATTTAAAAACAAAGATTACTATGGGAGAAAGAGTTAAAATTGAATTCATAAAAATCACTGAAATCTTGGAAGAGCTCTTCATTGTAATAGAAAACATGGTAAAATCGATCTTGCTAACATCTGCAATATTGAAAACGCAGTTTTTTCACTATAGTCATTTTTTTAATGAGGCGCATTTGCACTGACTCGCAGGGGAGCCCTTTTAGCCCGGAAAAAGTTTCCTGCTAGCTGATTGGTTAGAATCATTTGGATCAACCAATGAGCGATTAGGAGACTTTTCCGAGCTAAAAGGACACCCTTGCGAGTCAGTGCAAATGTGCCTCATTAAAAAAAATTGACTATAGTTCAAAACTTAAATATCGGGGCTTCAATCATATCAAGTCTACTGTAATGCTTTCCAGAAAAAATAAAAACAATGTCAAAATATTCCCACCTGTATCTTTTACTTCAGAATTTCAGATTCATGTTTATTTTACGTACGTGAAGGAGTAAAGAAGTGCGATTTATATTAACTCTCCTAGTAATATAAACGTTTATACTCTTGCAACCTTCCCACATACAATCTATTTTCTATTTGTATAAGCTGGGTATAGTTCACACGTTCCTGATATACGCAACATGCCATCGCAAAATCACACGTACAGTTTTTTCTCAACACTAGTGTTTCTATATATCCAATTAGGATAAATCGGCATCCTCCTTTTCAGCAATCTACCAGTTCTAACCGATAACCAGCAAAAATTTGCTAATTCTTCAGGTCCTCAGTTATGTCAATTCAGAGGGAAAGATTAAAAAGGCGATTCTTTTCATACAAATTTCGTATGCTTTTGTATATCCAAAACATATCTTGAAATGTATATTGTTGTCTAATATAAATACAATAGCTATCCCTACTCTGTGTTTCTCAAATAAGGGCACATCATCTTCTGAAAACGAGCTATGCCAGATAATGACGTTCTGAATTCTTCATTAAGGACATATGCTCATCATCAACAACAACAACAACAACAACAACAACAACATTTTAATATTTGATTAGGGACATCCTACGCGTTCCATTATTTTTACTTGTCGGTGAAAAAAAAAGAGGGAGAAAATACGAAAGAATTAAGAGTTTTCTTATTACTCACAGAAGGCTATCAATTGCATTCTTGCTTACTAAGTCCGATCGTAAAAGAAATTAAGGCTCTTCTCAAGGCAGCGAGAGCACTTTGAAATTATGTTACAAAAGTCAAGAGTTGTAAGTTACAGAGCTTTTACCTTGGTCTCTGGATCAAAATCGCCAAGTTCACACCTGCATAAGTGAACTTTCACCGATATGCTTTCTACGTCCGTCTTGGTAAAAATAATATAGTTTGTATATCAAATATCTGTTTTAACGTTGTTAGTGTTTTTTTAAATTTTTTATTTTACATTTTCATTACTTCTTATATCGTTTATTTATTTCCTTATTTCCTTTCCTCACTGGACTATTTTTCCCTGTTAATGTTTTTAAAATATTTCATTTTAATTGTTCATTACTTCTTCTATCGTTTATTTATTTCCTTATTTCCTTTCCTCGCTGGGATATTTTTCCCTGTTGGAGCCTTTAGGCTTATAGCATCTTGCTTTCCCAACTATAATAATAATAATAATAATAATAATAATAATAATAATAATAATAATAACTTCACGAGTAAAAAACGACTGGCCCAAAATAAAACGCCTGGTGAAAAAAAAATGGTATTTCTCGAATCAGGATAGTGTCAGAAAAAGTTAACTTGTTAATGCTCGTAACTCTAAATCTCAAAGAAAATATTCTTTAAAACAAGCCCTACATTAATTTCAGTAATAGAGAAGTTTAATCAAAATACCTTAACTAATTAATCTCAAAAGAAAAATATAAAGATTTTAAAACTCAGACATATAACACGTTACGACACAAACACACACAAAAGAATCTTAAAATAATAATAATAATAATAATAATAATAATAATAATAATAATAACAATAATAATAATAATAATAATAATAATAATAATAATAATAATAATAATAATCTATTATCCGTAAGTCAATTGACATTTCAATCTACATCATCTGGACGCCAAAAATCTTTTTCGCTTTCCCCAATATAGCTTACCCTTACTTTTTTCCCCTTAGCATTCTATCTTACAGTATATGAAAAACTTTTGATCCTTAAAATTCAAATATAAATTTGAAGACAGAAGGGAGAGGTGACAATCTGTCTTCATAATCGATGTGTAAATTTCTCAGTAAATTTATAAATTCTCGCAATAGCAAAAATATTCCTGATAACATAAATGTCCATGAGTTTTTACCATTGAACATTTCGAAAATTAAAGAGATTGAAACAATAGAGATAATAGAAGTCTTATTCTAATTTCTAAAAATCAGAAACAAAATAATAAAAAAAAAAACAATAAAGGAAAATAATAACTACGAAACAAAAATGGCTAATTCTAATTTCTAAAAATCACAACTAAAATAATAAAAAAACAATAAAGGAAAATAATGATAACTACGAAACCAAAAATATCAATTGAATCAAGTCTTATTCTAATTTCTAAAAAACATAAATAGAATAATAATAAAAACAATAAAGGAAAATAATGATAACTACGAAACCAAAAATATCAATTGAATCAAGAGTCTTATTCTAATTTCTAAAAAACATAAATAGAATAATAATAAAAACAATAAAGGAAAATAATGATAACTACGAAACCAAAATTAACAATTTTTAAACAATGTTAATAACTTTCCCTCATCCTTCCATACTAATGAACTACACCGAAAAAGAAAGCCATTGTCAAAAATTACACAAATGTCCATGAGTTTTTATCATTAAACATTTCGAAAATTAAACAGAATTAAACAATAGAGGTAAAGAAGTCGGTGCCGGATTAGTATGTGGCCTACCTTTCGAATATGGCCTACGAAATTCTATCTGTTTTAGTATGTGGCCTAACCTAACCTAACCTAACTTAACAAGCCAGGTAGGCCACATACTAAACCAGAATAAAAAAGGTAGGCCACATACTAAGCCGGCACCAAGAAGTCTTATTCTCATTTCTAAAAATCACAACTAAAATTATTTAGTAAAAAAAAAAAAAAAAAAAAAAAAAAAAAAAAAAAAAAAAAAAAAAAAAAAAAAAAAAAAAAAAAAAACAATAATAAAGGAAAATAATGATAACTACGACACAAAAATAACCATTCATACACAATAGTAATAACTTTCCCTCATCTTTCCCTACAATGAATTACGCCGAAAAAACAAACCCATGATCAAAAAATCAGAATTCCTGGTCACCCAGCGTCGCTTTTATGACTTTATAGCCTTAGCCAGCGACAGCCCAGTCTTGACTTTCCATTTATAACAGAAGACTCACAGGTCGGACACGAAATATGATACTGATACTCTCGTGTCCTACAGCGAACCTAATCAACTGGAACGAGGAAGTAATTCGGCGTGACTGCTTCCAGAATATTTTAAGCGTTCTTAATCTGTCTTCTAAGAACATCCACAACTACAAAATCTACGAAAATAATGTCATAGACAATGAGAATAGTATAATAATAATAATAATAATAATAATAATAATAATAATAATAATGTTTATTGGACAAAAAATGAGCTCTTCGGGCAATAATACAACTAAAATAATGTCATCAATTAAGAACAAAAAATATAAAGTAAAAATCGATATACATACA
>NC_090743.1:9761907-9781907 GCF_036898095.1 Palaemon carinicauda
AAAAAATGAAAAAAATTAAGCTCACTTTTCTCCATAATTTCAACATTATATAAATTAGCATCTGTTGTATACACAAGGAAACAATTTAATATTTACTTAGAATTGAGGGTACACTCGGGCACACTATTCTATCTTATTTTTCTTCCTCTTGTTTTGTTAAGGTTTTTATAGTCTATATAGGAGATATTTATTTTAATGTTGTTACCCTTTATAAAATATTTTATTTTTCCTTGTTTCCTTTCCTCACTGGGCTATTTTCCCTGTTGGAGCCCAGGGCTTATAGCATTCTGGTTTTCCAACTAGGGTTGTAGCATAAAAATTAATAATAATAATAATAATAATAATAATGTATCAATAAATATATATATATATATATATATATATATATATATATATATATATATATATATATATATGAGAGAGAGAGAGAGAGAGAGAGAGAGAGAGAGAGAGAGAGAGAGAGAGAGAGAGAGAGAGAGAGCATTTAAAACTCCAACTTACATTTAGGACACAGTGCTGCATAGCCAAAATTCGTGTCGAGTTCCGGACAACAAGAAAGGGTTTAATATTCCGCATATAATTTGCACATTAAACGGAATTCCGCAAAGCGACACCACAGCTGCCTGCAACGACCCCTGGGTGCCCTCATACCCCCCTCATGCCCCCCCCCCCCCCGGGTCGTCTCTATACGGTATCATATAAAATATATTTATTTCTACTATATCAACTCATCTGACCTAAAACAATATGTATATAAAGGTTGGAATATAAATTTACTCATAAATGCATGACAATCAAACATTTTAACATAATAAATCCATCAAAAAGTAAACAGAATCTAATTTCATTGAAAGGGTCGACTTCAAGTATAAACCAAACAAGAGCATCTACATAAACATCTATTAAAACATTGATGATTTCAAATATAAAATGGTATTTACGATGCTGATTTACAAAATTCGATCAGCACACCAAAATGTCCTCCACAGATTGTAATCTATCTGATTGATTGATTGATTGATTTGAAGTTCTCTGGCATGCTGACATCGAAGGTCGTAATCCAGCGGAATGGCTACACTCTTGTACACTGCTAACTTCAAATATATCCAATGCAAGGTATGACCGATACTCAATCTGCTTAAAATTACTTAGACTTCACGCCTTCTAAAATCATATTTATACCAAGGGTTAATATTAGTATTCATGATTTCATATTTTCTATTATTGGAGAGGATAGGAGACGGCAACTTACTTGACATCATCTTAAAATATATGACATATTAGGTCACTTCATATTAATTGAGAACCCTTTGTATACAATAATTTTTAATTGGAGTTCTCTTGATTGAGGGTACACTCGGGCACACTATTCTATCTTATTTCTCTTCCTCTTGTTTTGTTAGTTTTTTTATAGTTTATATAGGATATATTCATTTTAATGTTACTGTTCTTAAAATATCTTATTTTTCCTTGTTTCCTTTCCTCCCTGGGCTATTTTCCCCGTTGGAGCCCCTGGGCTTATAGCATCCTGCTTTTTCAACTAGGGTTGTAGCTTAGCAATTAATAATAATAATAATAATAATAATAATTACGACAGCTTCTGTTGCTCCGGTGTCTGTTAATTAATGTCCACGAATTCCCTAATGAAAAATCCAGTAGACATTAACAGTTTTGTGCCGACATGAAATGTGAAAGAGCCACTCTTGAGCTTTCTGAACCAATGGTTGTAGGCTATCAAAACTTCAAAGTGTCTAATAAACTTTCGGATTCACAATCTATTATAAACGTTTTATCCTTAGTTTCCAATACACGTTAAAAAGCCTTCCCTAATGCTGTCATTTCTGCAGTGTAGATAGAGGCAGTCAGGTAATGTAGCTAAATATGACACGTTCTTGTGGACTCCAGCACATCCAACACCATAATCTGACTCTGGGCTATAGATATTATTATTATTATTATTATTATTATTATTATTATTATTATTAATTGCTAAGCTACAACCCTAGTTGGAAAAACAGAATGCTATAAGCCCTCGGCCTCCAATAGGGAAAGTAGCCCAGTGAGGAAAGGAAACAAGGAAAAATAAAATATTTTAAGAACAGTAACATTAAAATAAATATCTACTATATAATTTATAAAAAATAACAAAACAAAAGGAAGAGAAATAAGACAGAATAGTGTGCCTGAGTAAACCCTCAAGCAAGAGAATATACAATTCTATACAGTATAAGCTTTATGTACAGCATCATTATCACGGAATTTAGAATTAATCTCTTCTATGAGTGATTTATCTAAGAATTCATTATGTAAAATCGTTTGAAAAACAATTAAAATTCAAATCAACTTCGTGAAATGGGCAACACAGTACCAGCAGGACATACTTCATTATCATCATCATCAACTCCTACGCCACATTGACGCAAAGGGCCTCGGTTAGATTTCGCCAGTCGTCTCTGTCTTGAGCTTTTAATTCAATACTTTTCCATTTATCATCTACTTCGAGCTTTATAGTCCTATGCCACGTAGGCCTGGGTCTTCCAATTCTTCTAGTGCCTTGTGGAGTCCAGTTAAAACGTTTGGTGAACTGTTCTCTCTTGGGGAGTGCGAAGGACATACTTTAGGTTTCCTTATATCTTGTGATCTATGGCAGCTGCCCAGACGGTGTTTCTCGTTGCTATGTCTCTAAGAACTGACAGAGAATAAAGTGGAAGTTCATTTAAAAAAAAACTAAGGCGAGAGCTCATTTCCGTGACCAAACTATTGAGGTTTTAAACCTTTTTATAAATGCTCAGCCGAGGGCTAATTTATTTCTCAATTCAAATCAATAGCAAAGGACATCAATAACTATTTTTTTTCTTTTTTCGTTTCTTTCATTTTCTTCTTTTATTATTATTATCATTATTATTTACTAATTTATACATATCATCATCACATCATTATCATCACGACATCTTTACCCTACCAAATCTCCCTTCAATTCATATAAAAGCGCAAACAAAAGATTCAGTTACATGTCATTATCATTATCATCACGATGTCTTTACCCTACCAAATCTCCCTTCAATTCATATAAAAGCAAAACAAAGATTCAGTTACATGTCACTATCATTATCATCACGACGTCTTTACCCTACCAAAATCTCCCTTCAATTCATATAAAAGCACAAACAAAGATTCAATTACAAGTCACTATCATTATCATCACGACGTCTTTACCCTACCAAAATCTCCCTTCAATTCATATAAAAGCAAAACAAAGATTCAATTACAAGTCACTATCATTATCATCACGACGTCTTTACCCTAGCAAATCTCCCTTCAATTCATATAAAAGCAAAACAAAGATTCAGTTACATGTCATTATCATTATCATCAAGACGTCTTTACCCTACCAAATCTCCCTTCAATTCATATAAAAGCAAAACAAAGATTCAGTTACATGTCACTATCATTATCATCACGACGTCTTTACCCTAGCAAATCTCCCTTCAATTCATATAAAAGCAAAACAAAGATTCAGTTACATGTCATTATCATTATCATCAAGACGTCTTTACCCTACCAAATCTCCCTTCAATTCATATAAAAGCAAAACAAAGATTCAGTTACATGTCATTATCATTATCATCAAGACGTCTTTACCCTACCAAATCTCCCTTCAATTCATATAAAAGCAAAACAAAGATTCAGTTACATGTCACTATCATTATCATCACGACGTCTTTACCCTACCAAATCTCCCTTCAATTCATATAAAAGCGCAAACAAAGATTCAGTTACATGTCACTATCATTATCATCACGACGTCTTTACCCTAGCAAATCTCCCTTCAATTCATATAAAAGCGCAAACAAAGATTCAGTTACATGTCACTATCATTATCATCACGACGTCTTTACCCTAGCAAATCTCCCTTCAATTCATATAAAAGCGCAAACAAAGATTCAGTTACATGTCACTATCATTATCATCACGACGTCTTTACCCTACCAAATCTCCCTTCAATTCATATAAAAGCGCAAACAAAGATTCAGTTACATGTCACTATCATTATCATCACGACGTCTTTACCCTACCAAATCTCCCTTCAATTCATATAAAAGCGCAAACAAAGATTCAGTTACATGTCACTATCATTATCATCACGACGTCTTTACCCTAGCAAATCTCCCTTCAATTCATATAAAAGCAAAACAAAGATTCAGTTACATGTCACTATCATTATCATCCCGACGTCTTTACCCTAGCAAATCTCCCTTCAATTCATATAAAAGCAAAACAAAGATTCAGTTACATGTCACTATCATTATCATCCCGACGTCTTTACCCTAGCAAATCTCCCTTCAATTCATATAAAAGCAAAACAAAGATTCAGTTACATGTCACTATCATTATCATCCCGACGTCTTTACCCTAGCAAATCTCCCTTCAATTCATATAAAAGCAAAACAAAGATTCAGTTACATGTCACTATCATTATCATCCCGACGTCTTTACCCTACCAAATCTCCCTTCAATTCATATAAAAGCAAAACAAAGATTCAGTTACATGTCACTATCATTATCATCCCGACGTCTTTACCCTACCAAATCTCCCTTCAATTCATATAAAAGCAAAACAAAGATTCAGTTACATGTCACTATCATTATCATCACGACGTCTTTACCCTAGCAAATCTCCCTTCAATTCATATAAAAGCGCAAACAAAGATTCAGTTACATGTCACTATCATTATCATCACGACGTCTTTACCCTAGCAAATCTCCCTTCAATTCATATAAAAGCGCAAACAAAGATTCAGTTACATGTCACTATCATTATCATCACGACGTCTTTACCCTAGCAAATCTCCCTTCAATTCATATAAAAGCGCAAACAAAGATTCAGTTACATGTCACTATCATTATCATCACGACGTCTTTACCCTAGCAAATCTCCCTTCAATTCATATAAAAGCGCAAACAAAGATTCAGTTACATGTCACTATCATTATCATCACGACGTCTTTACCCTAGCAAATCTCCCTTCAATTCATATAAAAGCGCAAACAAAGATTCAGTTACATGTCACTATCATTATCATCACGACGTCTTTACCCTAGCAAATCTCCCTTCAATTCATATAAAAGCAAAACAAAGATTCAGTTACATGTCACTATCATTATCATCACGACGTCTTTACCCTAGCAAATCTCCCTTCAATTCATATAAAAGCGCAAACAAAGATTCAGTTACATGTCACTATCATTATCATCACGACGTCTTTACCCTAGCAAATCTCCCTTCAATTCATATAAAAGCGCAAACAAAGATTCAGTTACATGTCACTATCATTATCATCACGACGTCTTTACCCTAGCAAATCTCCCTTCAATTCATATAAAAGCGCAAACAAAGATTCAGTTACATGTCACTATCATTATCATCACGACGTCTTTACCCTAGCAAATCTCCCTTCAATTCATATAAAAGCGCAAACAAAGATTCAGTTACATGTCACTATCATTATCACCACGACGTCTTTACCCTAGCAAATCTCCCTTCAATTCATATAAAAGCGCAAACAAAGATTCAGTTACATGTCACTATCATTATCACCACGACGTCTTTACCCTAGCAAATCTCCCTTCAATTCATATAAAAGCGCAAACAAAGATTCAGTTACATGTCACTATCATTATCACCACGACGTCTTTACCCTAGCAAATCTCCCTTCAATTCATATAAAAGCGCAAACAAAGATTCAGTTACATGTCACTATCATTATCACCACGACGTCTTTACCCTAGCAAATCTCCCTTCAATTCATATAAAAGCGCAAACAAAGATTCAGTTACATGTCACTATCATTATCACCACGACGTCTTTACCCTAGCAAATCTCCCTTCAATTCATATAAAAGCGCAAACAAAGATTCAGTTACATGTCACTATCATTATCACCACGACGTCTTTACCCTAGCAAATCTCCCTTCAATTCATATAAAAGCGCAAACAAAGATTCAGTTACATGTCACTATCATTATCACCACGACGTCTTTACCCTAGCAAATCTCCCTTCAATTCATATAAAAGCGCAAACAAAGATTCAGTTACATGTCACTATCATTATCACCACGACGTCTTTACCCTAGCAAATCTCCCTTCAATTCATATAAAAGCGCAAACAAAGATTCAGTTACATGTCACTATCATTATCACCACGACGTCTTTACCCTAGCAAATCTCCCTTCAATTCATATAAAAGCGCAAACAAAGATTCAGTTACATGTCACTATCATTATCATCACGACGTCTTTACCCTAGCAAATCTCCCTTCAATTCATATAAAAGCGCAAACAAAGATTCAGTTACATGTCACTATCATTATCATCACGACGTCTTTACCCTAGCAAATCTCCCTTCAATTCATATAAAAGCGCAAACAAAGATTCAGTTACATGTCACTATCATTATCATCACGACGTCTTTACCCTAGCAAATCTCCCTTCAATTCATATAAAAGCGCAAACAAAGATTCAGTTACATGTCACTATCATTATCATCACGACGTCTTTACCCTAGCAAATCTCCCTTCAATTCATATAAAAGCGCAAACAAAGATTCAGTTACATGTCACTATCATTATCATCACGACGTCTTTACCCTAGCAAATCTCCCTTCAATTCATATAAAAGCAAAACAAAGATTCAGTTCTAGCAAATCTCCCTTCAATTCATATAAAAGCACAAACGAAGATTCAGTTACATGTCACTATCATTATCATCACGACGTCTTTACCCTAGCAAATCTCCCTTCAATTCATATAAAAGCGCAAACAAAGATTCAGTTACATGTCACTATCATTATCATCACGACGTCTTTACCCTACCAAATCTCCCTTCAATTCATATAAAAGCAAAACAAAGATTCAGTTACATGTCACTATCATTATCATCACGACGTCTTTACCCTAGCAAATCTCCCTTCAATTCATATAAAAGCAAAACAAAGATTCAGTTACATGTCACTATCATTATCATCACGACGTCTTTACCCTAGCAAATCTCCCTTCAATTCATATAAAAGCAAAACAAAGATTCAGTTACATGTCACTATCATTATCATCACGACGTCTTTACCCTACCAAATCTCCCTTCAATTCATATAAAAGCGCAAACAAAGATTCAGTTACATGTCACTATCATTATCATCACGACGTCTTTACCCTAGCAAATCTCCCTTCAATTCATATAAAAGCAAAACAAAGATTCAGTTACATGTCACTATCATTATCATCACGACGTCTTTACCCTAGCAAATCTCCCTTCAATTCATATAAAAGCAAAACAAAGATTCAGTTACATGTCACTATCATTATCATCACGACGTCTTTACCCTAGCAAATCTCCCTTCAATTCATATAAAAGCGCAAACAAAGATTCAGTTACATGTCACTATCATTATCATCACGACGTCTTTACCCTAGCAAATCTCCCTTCAATTCATATAAAAGCAAAACAAAGATTCAGTTACATGTCATTATCATTATCATCCCGACGTCTTTACCCTAGCAAATCTCCCTTCAATTCATATAAAAGCGCAAACAAAGATTCAGTTACATGTCACTATCATTATCATCACGACGTCTTTACCCTAGCAAATCTCCCTTCAATTCATATAAAAGCAAAACAAAGATTCAGTTACATGTCACTATCATTATCATCCCGACGTCTTTACCCTACCAAATCTCCCTTCAATTCATATAAAAGCAAAACAAAGATTCAGTTACATGTCACTATCATTATCATCACGACGTCTTTACCCTAGCAAATCTCCCTTCAATTTATATAAAAGCACAAACAAAGATTCAAAAGATTCACTTAGTCCGGACAACAAAACGTCGCCCCTTGACATCTCAATCGTCATTAACACAAGAGGGGGACAAGCCAAGTCGCAGCCTTATCAGCCACTAAAACTTAATGGTTTCCCCGCTACCCCACGACGGTCACAGGCAATCGCAATGACTAATTGCAACTGATCCCAGAAGCTGCATCTGCATCGGATCTATTGCCCCGCGTTATCTCAACAGAGCATCCTGTCTTCCATCTCCAGATAGAGAGAGAGAGAGAGAGAGAAAGAGAGGAAGAGACAGAGAGACAGAAGCGTCGTGGGGTAAAACAAAACTTGTTTAACCGAATCCAGTTTTAACTGCCAAACCAGTTCGATTACATGATAATACTGTCACATTATTGTTAATATCTGCAGCTCTATTTTCTGAACCACCTGCGCTACCCATTTAGGAGGGTTACTTTCTTTATTTCTATCTATCATATACGGTAGGATTATGTATATATATATACATATATATATATATATATATATATATATATATATGCATATATATATATGTAATATATATATATTTATATATATATATATATATATAAATATACACACAAAACACAGACTCACTATACATACATACATACATACATACGCATATATATATATATATATATATATATATATATATATATATATATATATATATATATATATATGGGGGGAGAGAGAGAGAGAGAGAGAGAGAGAGAGAGAGAGAGAGAGAGAGAGAGAGGAAGCTAAACCAATGCTTTTAATCTTGTGAACGTCTCTTGTGTGCATGGACTGGTAAAACGAGTCGCTGGTCCTGCTAATAAGTCTAACTTCTCAATTATCTGTCTGAGAGATCTTACCCAGAATCTATAATACTTCCCGCAGGAACGAAGCAAAAGACGACGATTCTCTATTTGGACGAAAGCTAATTTGAAACGTCAATCTGATTGGTAAGAATAAGTAGTCAGTAACGTCAGTCTGTTTGGTACAAATAAGAGGTTGGAAATGTCAATCTTCTTGGTATAGACAAGTGATTAGAAACGTCAATCTTCTTTGTACAGAAAAGCGA
Source organism: Palaemon carinicauda (assembly GCF_036898095.1). NCBI lineage: Eukaryota > Metazoa > Arthropoda > Malacostraca > Decapoda > Palaemonidae > Palaemon > Palaemon carinicauda. The sequence continues at coordinate 9,770,833 of NC_090743.1, forward strand.
TCAGAAACGTCAATCTTCTTTGTACGGACAAGTGATCAGAAACGTCAATCTTCTTTGTACAGACGAGTGATCAATAACGTCAATCTTCTTTGTACAGACAAGTGATCAGAAATGTCAATCTGTTTGGTACAAATAAGAGGCCAGAAACGTCAATCTTCTTTTTACAGACAAGTGAACAGAAACGTCAATCTTCTTGGTACAAATAAGAAGTCAGGAACGTCAATCTGTTTGGTACAAATAAGAGGTCAGAAACGTCAATCTTCTTTGTACAGACAAGTGATCAGAAATGTCAATCTTCTTTGTACAGACAAGTGATCAGAAACGTCAATCTTCTTTGTACGGACACGTGATCAGAAACGTCAATCTTCTTTGTACAGACAAGTGATCAGAAACGTCATCTGTTTGGTACAAATAAGAGGTCAGAAACGTCAATCTGCTGGTACAAATAAGTGATTGAAGTAGTCCATCTTTGTTGTCCAAATAAGTGATTAGAGTAATCACTCTGCTAGATGCAATTAAGTGATTAGAGTAGTCAATCTGCTGGGTACAAATGAGAGCCCAGAAACGTCAATCGTCTCGGTATAAAAAAAAGTGATCAGAGATGTTAATCTGCTTGGTACAGACAAGTGATCAGAAACGTCAATCTGCTTGGTACAAATTCGTGGTAAGAGATGTCAATCTGTTTGGGACAAATATGAGGTCATAAACGTCAATCTGTATGGTACAAATAAGTGATTGAAGTAGTTCATCTGCTTCGTCCAAATAAGTGATTAGAGTAATCGCTATGGTATATACAAATAAGTGATTAGAGTAGTCAATCTCTGCTTGGTACAAATAAGTGATTAGAGTAGTCAATCTCTGCTTGGTACAAATAAGTGATTAGAGTAATCAATCTCTGCTTGGTACAAATAAGAGGCCAGAAACGTCAGTCTACTTGGCATACAAAAGTTATTAGAGATGTCAATCTGTTGAGTAAAAGTAAGAGATCTGAAACGTCAATCTTCTTGGTACAAACAAGAGATTAGAAACGACAACCTTCTTGGTACAGGTACGGGATCAGAAACGTCAATTTGCTTGGTATAAATAAGTGATCAGAGACGTCAATCTGCCTGGTCCATTACGAGGTCAGAAACGTCAACCTGCTTGGTACAAATAAGGGATCTAAACATCAATCTCCTTAGCACAAATAAGTGATTAGAGGTGTCAATCTGCTCAGTACAAGTACAAGATCAGAAACACCAATATGCTTGGTACAAATAAGTGATCACGGATGTCAATCTGCTCGGTACAATTAAGACATCAGATACGTCAATCTGCTTGGTAGAAATTAGAGGTCAGAATCTCCAAGACTAACATCTCCTGAAGGTAGATTACCTTCGATGTTAGTCTGCTTCGTACAAATAAATTATAACTCTCAATCGGTTTGGTATGAATATATAAAAGTACAAATAAGTGTTCAGGAATTTCAATATGGTTGGTACAAACTAGTCAGTAAAGTGAATTTGATTCATATAGATGATTAGAAATGTAATTTTAATCTACTTTTTTATATATATGTAAAGGGAAATGTCAATAAGCTCGGTACAAATTAATCAGTAAAGTCAGTCTCCCTGACACAAATGAGTGCTCAGAAATGTCAATTTAATTTACTGGATACAAGTTACTGATCATGAAACTTTAATCTACATAAAATAAGTCAGAAACGTTAATTTGGTAAATAAAGCTACTTTAAACAAATAAATGTGGAATGTCAATTTTCCAGGTTCCAAATAGTAATCAGAAATTCAAATATACATGATGCTTATATCTTGAGATGTGAACCTGATCCTGCTTTGTATTTACAGATAGTACGATAAATCAAGCTGGTTGGTAATGATGGATAACCTAAAATGTTAACCTTTTTGCCACCTGACATTATAATCGAAAGCATCAACATTAGTGGTAAATCTTATTTCATATTATTATTATTATTATTATTATTATTATTATTATTATTATTACTACTACTAGCCAAGCTACAACCCTTGTTGGAAAAGCAAGATGCTATAACCCCAAGGGCTCCAATAGGGAAAAATAGCCCAGTGAAGAAAGGTAATAAGGAAATAAATAAATGATGAGAACAAATTAACAATAAATCATTCTAAAAACAGTAACAACGTCAAAACATATGTCATTTATAAACTATAAAAAGACTTATGCCAGCCTGTTCAGCATAAAAACATTTGCTGCAGCATTTTAATCGTTTTCCAAAGAAAGGGAAATTTCATTCGAAATCTATGTAATAAATAAAGATCCACTTAACAGCTGGTCAGTAGTTTTATCCAAGTTCAAAGTTACACAATGCGACGTATAACATCAACCAAATTCTTCGTAACATTTCGAATTCAGGAGTCCCTTTTAAAAAAAACCCGTAATGTGATTCCAGAACACGTCTTTCTTCTCTATTCTCACAAGAAAACAGTAAATCGATCGAGTGACAGGATTTCACAACAGCCAAACGCAATTATGGACGAGAACGGGACAGCCCTGGACTTCTGCATTCATCAGAGCATCCGATCCGGAATCAGGTTCATCGTCTCCAATTAGGAACAACCAGCTTGAAATCGAATACATATTCGAAGTGTTAACTAATTCCGAAGATAAGATCGCACCTCTGTGGCCCATTCTGGTTTCTGTTTGACATCCAGCAAAAAAAAAAAAAAAAAAAAAAAAAAAAAAAAAAAAAAAAGGGCCTTTCGCCAATTCAAGTTACGGAACGACAGTGATAAAGGCAGAAACGACTCTATTTCTCTACGAGATATAGACCTTTAATGACAGAGTGACTAGATTAAAAAAAAAAAAAAAAAAAAAAAAAAAAAAAAAAAAAAAAAAAAAATACGGCAATACGATTCATGGATATTAGTATCTTATAATTATTCTCATTAGATAAATTATGTTTGAAGGGTGTAGATAAAATAACAGGGCTACTGATTAATGTCTAGCTGTCCTCCTATTCGGCTTAATATGATCTTTGTAAATATCTTGTACATTTCAGAGAATAAACTTACGGGGCGGTAATTTTACAGGTCTTTTGTGTCTCCTTTTTTTCTGACTACTCAATAATAAGAAGGTTAATTGAATTTTTTAGATACAACACACGATACATATTCCTGATAACTGTTTTTTTTTCTACCACAGACTCCGTCAACTGGTTTTAAAAGAGAACTGTTGATGATTCTGAAATTATCATCCAATACAGCTTCACGAATCTAGCACTTGGGTAAAAACATTTTCAAATTTCTTTCGCAAGAAGCCTTGCTGTAAAAGGCATCTGTCAAAGCAAACATGTTTTAGAGTCTCCTTTTGCTGTTCTTTAAACCCATACATAATTAAACTTGAGTTTACACTTAACATCAGCATATCAGTTCAACAAGTAATTTTAATTGATAATTTTAATACTATTTCACAACTGTTTTCATTTGTTGGAGTTCAGTGTGTCATTCGAAACAGCAAGTTTGTCTGAGATGTCAATTTCATCAATGACTAACATAAAGGAAACCAAAATGTAAACAATAGTTTCTTCACCACTAACAACAAAAGCCTTCAATCAAAACGAAGATTTGAAAAATATATGATGTTAATAAATTACTTGTTAACAAATGCGATATTCGGGTATCATTTACATAGATCAAAATTATTTTACTTCAAAATCAAGTAGCAACTTTTATATGCATTATTCATTATTCGTGAATCACTTACGAGATCTAAATGACTTTACTTAATGATCCCCATCATCATCTCCTCCTACGCCTATTGAGGCAAAGGGCCTCGGTTAGATTTCGCCAGTCTTCTCTATCTTAATAATCAGTGGATTAATGTCTAATTATCAATTACTTATTAATATAAGTGCCATAACCTAAATATGAAGGTCGTATTTAACACAGTCACTTGTGTTATCTATTGCTTTTTGGATATAAAAAAGTACCTTCTTGGTCTAAAAGGTCACTAAATAATCAAATTCGATAACTTAATTACCTTTTTTTACAATATTCATGAGTAATATAGGTTAAGCAAAGGAAGTCAGAACCGAATTGTTTCAAGAGCATCTTAGATTTATAAGATAACTTTCGTGCGTTCATGGCTTAAAGCATTTGAAAGAATTAGCAGAGTTGAAATTCTGTGCTTCGGCCAGTTTCTCTTTTTTTTTTTTTATTGATAACCATTTTCGCTTCGAGAAGAGATTAGTAAAATTCAAATGACTAATAACTAAAAGACAAGACTATAAAAATTAAGCATGGATATGAAAATATAAAATATTAATTTGTTTAATATCATAAAACATAGATATATATATATATATATATATATATATATATATATATATATATATATATATATATATATATATATATATGCGAAGGAGCGAAGAGGAGGATGGGTAAAAAAAACTAGGACTAAACTCCCGGCTAGTAAGCCTACAGTGGTAACGTGATCGCCTAGCATTCGCATAGCAGCAGATCGATCCCATTCTAGGACCGTGAGTTTAAGCTGTTTACTGGGGGGGGGGGACTACTATGGTTGGGCACCACAGTGGGGAGGGGGAATTGGGCTTGCCCGACTGACGTTCTAGTGAGCATTTATTCTGACAAAATTGGAACTGAAACAAGACGACCTTTACCTTTAAATTCCTCAGGAGACAGGCATTGTCTCATACCCCAATAGGAACTCCATTCCCTTAAAAAATGAAGAAAAGATAAGACTTGCGGTTTTCTAGTCAACTGACAAAATGGGCTGAGGGAGTTGTCATTTGAGGTGTTTTTAAACATTAATAAATAAGATAAAGTGAAGACTATTACATGATTTCGATGTTTCTTTCCAATAAAAAAAAAGCCAATAACATAAGTTTACTTCTGTTCAGAAAGATATAATGAGGTAGAACTTCTCTTGGTGTGTGTGTGTGTGTGTGTGTGTGTGTTTGATTGATTGATTGATTGATTGAATATCAGTTATCTGGCATCCTGACATCTAATGTCATTGTGTGTGTGTGTGTGTTGGTATGGTGTTAGGAGCAACTTTTCGTGGTTTCAGGTTTTGTTACTATTTTCATAATAATTACAAGTCAAGCTAACAAAACTACTTTGAAAATCAGTGCTATAAGGTAATGTGCCTCTATGGGGAAAGCAGCCAGAGCGGAAAAGAACGGAGATACTATAAAAGATTAATAACAAAAACTTACTTAATTAAGATAAATAGCAATGGTGTATAATTAAGAAACATAAACTATAAAACGTCATTCATGTCAAAATTTTAAGTACAAAGGGGTATACACAAAGTTTGAACTTCTTAGCTCCATTCAATCAACTACTTGATTAGTAATATCAATCCATAATTTCGTCACAAGTTCATAATTTACAGAAAAAAGAATTAGAATTAAATACATACTTAACATTACGTGGTAGATGGTATAATTTGGAAGCAAAGTATTGTCTCATTTATGGAAAATCTAATGGAGAATAAAAAATGAGCTGATTTTAAAAAGGAATTCATCAGGCCTTGATATTTGGTTCAAAACTTTAAGAAAGTCAGCTGCTGAACAGACAGACAGGGCAATGATATTCAAAAATTGGCAAAACATAAATAATTTTGCCCAAACACCAATTTTTTTTTTTTTCCTTTTTGTAACTGATGAACAGACGTAGTATGTTTCTCAAAAGTGAATTTTCAATTAGAAATCACACAAATAATTTTAAATGACTTGCATGTGATAATAGAAATGTACATAGAAAAGTTAAAATGTGCTCCACAAGGTTTTTAACTGGGTTCCACAAGGTACTAGAAGAGTTAGAAAACCCAAGCCTATATGGCTGAGGACTATGAAGCATGAGTCACATACAAATAAATATAAGTACAAGGGGTGAAGATCTAGTTACTATTGGTTGAAGTTATTTTCTATAAAAGTAAAAATAAATAGTTGCCTAACTCTACAGACAGTTTTGTAGTCATGGTTTTCTCCAGTATCATTAAAATACTTTGAATAAGTCATCGAAAGTAACTTCGCTAACATTTGCCAGAAACTTACCTTTGCCTTCTTTGTTTGCAAGGTTAAAAAAAGGTCCTGTCAACATTTTCCCCAAAATAGGCTGTTTCAAGGGACCTTACATGCACATATATAGGTTTGTGCGTAAATATCACAGGGAAACATGATCCTCAGATGCCTCCCCCCCCCAAAAAAAAAGAAAAAAAAAGAAAAAAAACAGGGACAATGAAAATAGGAGATATAAGATTAAGTCCTCACTAGTTTCGTGATACTTCTTCGGAAGACTGTTCAATTTCTAATTAAATGCAGTCAGTAAGAAAATGTTAAGCGATTTTGATTAAAGACGCTTCAAAAACTATTCTTTAAATAAATCTATTTGAGAAATAGAAAAATACATCATAAATCAGTTCAGAAATAAACGGATCGAAACGCTTCACTAATCTATTATTGTGTGCTAAACAGACCAGACCATCCAGCCTTTGCCTCTGCCGCTACACCTTCATGAAAATCAAGTCTAGATCAACTCTAGCAGGTTAATAATTCTTTAGACCCCCTACTCCCCCCTCACACCCAAACCATCTTCCTCCAATAACCGCCACCTAAGAGAGTTCCGGAATGACCAGTTCAAGGTCGTTTTGTGGTTTTCGTGGTTATTAGGGTCACTTTGGAAACGGTTGAGAAGGATGGTTAGGGACTCCGCCAGGGAACGACGATGGGATCTACTGGAACTGCGTAGAAGTTAAGGGGGGAAGGGGAGGGGGGACATAGAGGTTAGAGGTTGGAGAAGGAAGAGGGGGGAGGGAAGAAACGATTGTCCATCGATGGTTGCGGTGTCGGAGAAAGAGAAAGAAAGAGAGAGAAAGAGAGGGATGGTGGTTTACCCGAGAACTCGAGAGGAGTCACTTTGATTGCCTCGCTTTTCAGAGTTTTAAATAGTCTTATTGAGTATCTCGGTTTCCTTCCCCCTTCACTAGCATCTGGGAGACACCATGGTCCGGATATGTTCTCGCTTCGCTCCAGCTTTAGGTTTGGGAGACTTCTGGTTTGTTATTATTCTATAGATTATTACACTTATAAGAACAAGAAAAATTGTCTTCTAATGGGACTTGATAAATTATCTCTCATAATATATATATATATATATATATATATATATATATATATATATATATATATATATATATATATATATAGCTATGGTAAGCAGCTCTTCTAGGAGAAGGACACTCCAAAATCAAACCACTGTTCTCTAGTCTTGGGTAGTGCCATAGCCTCTGTACCATGGCCTTTCACTGTCTTGGGTTAGAGTTCTCTTGCTTGAGGGTACACTCGAGCACACTCTCCTATCTTATATCTCTTCCTCTTGTTTTGTTAAAGTTTTTATAGTTTATATAGGAGATATTTATTGTTGTTACTCTTCTTAGAATATTTTATTTTCCTTTTTTCCTTTCCGCACTGAGCTATTTTCCCTGTTGGAGCCCCTGGGCTTATAGCATACTGCTTTTCCAACTAGGGTTGTAGCTTAGTAAGTAATAATAATAATAATAATAATAATAAAACGTGGTGTTCAGAGGCAAGCAAAATAAACAGTGAAAACCAACTGAAAATATATGGTTGAGTCCTGACTAGAGTAGTTCCGTCTCACTTCTCCAGAAGACAAAACTACTCAAGACAACCTTATATTTCAATTTTTCACTTCCCCTGTTCTTTTGCATGTCTGTTTATTTTCCACAGTAATTTCAGTATTTACAAGAAAGGCAGGATGCTATAAGCGATGAGTATTGAGACACACACACACGCATATATATACTGTATATATATATATATATATATATATATATATATATATATATATATATATATATATATATATATATATACTGTATATATAACGGATTTTGAGCGAAGCGAAAAATCTATTTTTGGGTGAGATGGCCATGTCGTCCTGATGGAAGTTCCTATAGGGTAGCTTCCTAGAGTTGTAATATACCCTAGGAAGCTACCCTATAGGAACTTCCATCAGGACGACATGGCTTGAGCCCAAAAATACATATATATATATATATATATATATATACATATATATATATATATATATATATATATATATATATATATATATATATATATTCCCATTTAAGGTGTGTTTGATAAGAACACCAAAATTGAAGAAATGCTGAAGTCAAGATGATATTGGGGCTATCGAAACTACAAATACATCTGGTACAAGTGACTTTAGATGTTAAATTACAATTATTCCCATCTATAATATAAGTGGTAAAATTCGTTGATATGATAATAAAATTTCTATTTTCAATTTTATAAATGTATCTGAATTTGACAGACCTAGATCTATATCCTTTGTTAAATTGGTTCATTATGCATGTTGCATAAGATTTTTCATAATTCTGACCATCCTTTACATTTAGATCTTCCTGGACAATTCCATCCTGTTCGTAATACTATGCAGGCAGTTAATTCTAATAACCAGGCCTTTTCCATCATGAGGCTCAATACTACGCAGTATTCTGGAAATTTTATTCCAGCTGTGACCAAGTTGTGGAATGATCTTCCTAATCGAGTAGTTGAATCAGTAGAACTTCAAACGTTCAAAGTTGCAGCAAATGTTTTTATGTTGAACAGGCTGACATAAGTCTCTTTATACTGTAGTTAATATATAACATACCTGTTTTGACGTTGTTACTGTTTTCAGAATGATTTATTTTTAATTTGTTCTCATCATTTATTTATTTCCTTATTTCCTTTCCCCACTGGGCTATTTTTCCCCGTTGGAGCCCTTGGGCTTATAGCATCTTGCTTTTCCAACTAGGGTTGTATCTTGGCTAGTCATAATAATAATAATAATAATAGTAAATAATAATAATAATAATAATAATAAAGTGCTAAAGTAGAATCCCCAAAGATCACGTGTGTTGTTCGAATCCTATCGTGGAAGGGAAGGATTCTTTATTCTTTTTCCCGTTCAGATTGAAAACTTGTCATGATAGACGTGTGTGAGTTTGGGGGATGATGGCACCAGGAGTCAGGCTTAGCGGTTCTTGACAATTTTTTAGATAAGGTTACTAACCCTACGACTTCTTTTTTTAAACTTGGATGCGACCATCACAATCATGTTATGTCAACAAAAGCCAAATAGATTTTCAACAAGGCGTGGTCATCCACTCATCCTCTTTCTTGTGTGTGTGTGTATATATATATATATATATATATATATATATATATATATATATATATATATATATATATATATATATATATATATATACATGCAAAAGAACCACAGAGAAAATGAAAATATGAAATATAAGATTAAGTCCTGCCTAGTTTCGTGATATTTCTTAGTCAGGACCTAATATTATATTTTTCATATTCTCATTTTCCCTGTGGTTCTTTTGCATCTGGTCATCACGTTTCCCTGTGATTTTTACGCATATATTCACATATATGTATATATATATAAACATAAAAGTATATATATATATATATATATATATATATATATATATATGTGTATAAAATCATCTTCTACGCTTATTGACACAAAGGGCCTCTTGTATATTTATATATATACATATACATATATATATATATATATATATATATATATATATATATATATATATATATATATACATATATACATAGGCCTATATATATATATATATATATATATATATATATATATATATATATTTACACATATATACACTCTGAACTTGAAAAAAAAGTCTCCATAACACTTTATACGACGCAGAGAGGGGCCAGATGGAGGGATATGATTAAGCGACGCATTAATAAAAAAGAGTATTGTTACCCGATATTCTTCTTCCGCCCTTTTCCTTTATTTAATATATTCTTAAGGCTTCCTTTGTTATCATACCTTTGTAGAGCTTCTTCCTGGCTCTTTTTATTCTATTTAAAGCTCTTCTTACACGTACTACTTTGATCATTTATAACATTGTTGTCAAATTCATTTTTGTTTATTTTATCAATATATAATTACTTCTTTAAACAGTTAGTATTACAGGTTATGTAGATCTACGTAATATTTTTTATAGGTACAATAGATTGGTCCAAGTCATGGAAGTTCCTAGGTAAATATATTGTACCTGCATTTTTTGTATTATTATTTGAAGTCACAAGCCCAAACAGTCTTGCAACTCCTCCCCCCCCCCCTCGACCTATTTTAATCCCAGCTGACTAGCTAGTGGGTTAGTGGCAAGCCGGGAACAATCCACGGGCCTTACAAATGAAGATAAATAAATATTACACATGCATGATATATACATACATATATATATATATGTATATATAATATATATATATATATATATATATATATATATATATATATATATATACATATATATACATACATATATATATATATATATATATATAGAGAGAGAGAGAGAGAGAGAGAGAGAGAGAGAGAGAGAGAGAGAGAGAGAAAATCATATTGTTAAAGAATAAGATAACTAATTTATGGCTGTTTTATTTTTCTGCATCTCCCCAAATTCTTATCCATAAACTGTCATACCAAATCTCTCATTAGTTATTCTCATATTAAAATCCTGATTCAATAATTAAGCCCAATTCCGAATAGGTTGCAGCACATATATCGTCTATCCTTATTGCTGTTATTAAACCATCGTGGAAATAATGCGCAACTTCTCTGATTTCAATAAGCTATAGCGCAAATAGCATTTCGTTATCCTATTAAGGCAAAGACCAAGTCAGTATTGTAATGCTCAGATAATCTTTTAATATCATGACGTCATCGAGGCAGTTTTCACCACGTCTCGCTTTCATCGGATTAGGTCATCTTTTGATATTACGTCTTCCAGGTAACACTACATCAACATCGCAATATAATTTACGTCAGTGAAGTAATGTATGTACTTACGTTGTACTTTGTTACTACAGCAAAGCTTTCAAGTGAATCTTGTAACCAAACAATTTTTTTTTGTACTCAGATGTGCAAAAAAAAAAAAAAAAAAAAAAAAACTAATTCAATGCATCACCACACACTTCTATT
>NC_090743.1:9786907-9789407 GCF_036898095.1 Palaemon carinicauda
TTCTCACAACCTTCCATCTTCTAAGTGGAGGGCTCCAAAGTTTCCTTCTTGGATGAAGTACCAGTCAATTTTTCCATGAGAGCAAAGCAAACAAAAACAAATAATAATATACACAGCTAATATTATTATTATTATTATTATTATTATTATTATTACTAGCTAAGCTACAACCCTAGTTGGAAAAGCAAGATACTTTAGGCCACAGGCTCCAACAGGGAAAAATAGCCCAGTGAGGAAAGGAAATAAGAAAATAAACAAACGATATAAGAAATAATGAACAATTGAAATAAAACACTTTAAAAAAACAATAACAACATTAAAACTGACATTTCATATATAAACTGTAAAAAGACTTATTTCAGCCTGTTCAACATAGACATTTGAGGCAAGTTCGAACTTTTAAAGTTCCACTGATTCAATTACTACAGAAAAAGGCGCAGTTGTGGCTTCATGCCATTTGGTGATCACTGAACCAGAATCTTCAACTCTTGATTTGAGTTTTAATTTATGATCAATTGCCTTACACAATTTTGGATTGGAATTTTAGGTCCAAGTGAAAAGTTTGCTTAATTATTTATAGAACTATTTTGTTATTTTTTAAATGACAGCAATCAGGGTTATAATCATTGTCATTTCACATATCTGCTGACATTTGCCGGCTCCGATAGTCTTAACTCTTATTGCTTTCTTGTTATTTTTTTTTTTTACATATAGAGATTCTCATCTGTGGAGACTTACAATACGACTTACGGCATTCCATCTCGTTAATAATCATGATAAAACTAGCATCTTCTTGAAGAATGAAATAACGGTTAAGATAGAGAAGCTATATAATAATAATAATAATAATAATAATAATAATAACAATAATAATAATAATAATAATAATTGGAAGTAAGCCAGTTAATAAATAACATTAATCAATAAAATAGGAGAGAGAGAGAGAGAGAGAGAGAGAGAGAGAGAGAGAGAGAGAGAGACTACTATTGGAAAGCTTTCAACTAAATTACTTACTGAATTGAGCAGCTCTATTATCATAAATATTTAGCCACTCAATCAACGCAAACTGTAAGGGGGGAATAAATATATATATAAAAAAAAACCTCACGAACGTGCGCGTACACATGCACATTTGTGTGAGTAAATGTATGTACGTATGTATGACATGTGTACATTTGTGTTAATAAGGGTATACATGTATGTATGCATGTATGTATGTATGTATGTATATACAAACCGCAAATACAGCTATACAAGTTGGTGTGAATTCTCCCTGATCTTGCGACGCTATTTGGATAGTCAATCTTTTCATTGAATTAACCTTTCGATAACGAAGATTATTAATATCTCTGGAAACATCACCAATGTCAATACGCCCGAGTTCTTTTCTTTTAATCATATTGATATGCCTTTAAAGGGGCGTCTTCCAATCAGAGGCCAAACGAAAGACTTGCTAAGCAATAGGGCACTGCTCCAACTCCCTGCTCCATCGTGCGTACTACCTAAACAGCCTTTTAATCTACCATTTTTCTCTAGTACTCTCCGTGTACCCAAAGCATCTTCAAGATGAGCTAGTCTGTCCTCTCATCCATGTCAAAAAAAAAAGAAAAAAAAAAAAGATTTAATCTCTGGCGAGATTTCTCTTTCCATGGCTGCTTTTCTATTTTCATCGTATAACCGTCAACAGTTACGTCTATCATAAATTTCTGTTTTACGAAGCACGTGTCAGATAAGGCATAACGATTATAATAAGATATAAGCGCTAAATTACCTATCAAACAGTAGTGTTCGACGGAATATATTAGATCAGGGCAATATCAAATTGCTGGATTACAATACCCGTCGACTGTTTTTACTGTTTATATAAGTCGTACATGGATACATACATTTTATTTTTTTTTTATTTTTTTTTAACCAAACGGTCGTCTAAGCGTAAAAATTTAAAATATGCAGCAATAATGCTTACAAAAATATGACTTGCGCATAAATAACAGAAAATAATAACCTCATTCCCAACATAAATAATCCATGAACAAATCCATGTTATGTTGTTAGATTCAGCTGGAATTATATCAGCAGTGGCTTTAGTTCTTTTGGACATTTAGTAACCTCTGCTACGCAACTGTAACCAGCCAACCTTTAAAACTTTATTCAAACTTCGCATCAACGTCAAGATCTTTATTCATTTCCTCGCAATATTACGAGCTTGAATCAAAAGTCCTCTCAACGTTTGAAACTTTACTCCAACTTTTGAAACTTTAATTCAACCTTTGAAACTTTAATCCAACCTTTGAAACTTTAATTCAACCTTTGACTCTTTAATCCAACCTTTGAAACTTTAATTCAACCTTTGACTCTTTAATTCGACCTTTGAACTTCATTCAGATTTCGCCTCAACTTATGTAACTTCCTTTCAGCTTTCTGTCAACATTTGAATGTTCACTCCAGTTTCCTGCTAACCCCTGGAACTTCATTCCAACTTCATGCCAACATTTGTAAT
>NC_090743.1:9794407-9795868 GCF_036898095.1 Palaemon carinicauda
TTCCTTTCCTTATTGGGCTATTTTTCCTTGGAGTCATAAAGCTTATAGCATCCTACTTTCCCTACTGCGGCTGTAGCTTAGCTAATAATAATAATAATAATAATAATAATAATAATAATAATAATAATAATAATAATAATAAATTTGAGGTTTAATCGCCATGTCAGTTTAACATAGAAAAGTAATGCATTATATGGTGACGTTCTACATAAACGAATAAAGCAAAGGAATTACGATAATGAATAAGACCAAATATGAATGATCTTTTGATTCATCGTATTGATCATCCCGACGCCATTCCTTTCATGGTTTAAATTTCCTTCCTCCAGTCTAGAACAACAACAAACCCTCCTCAACACATAATGTGAATAGGAAAAGAAAATGAAAACTATTGTGAAATGCAGGGAATCTTCAAACTGAAGATACTATATAATATAGGGAAACAAAGTGCCATAGCCTCTGTACCATGGTCTTCCATTGTCTTGGGTTAGTGTTCTCTTGCTTGAGGGTACACTTGGCCACGCTATTCTATCTTATTCATCTTCCTCTTGTGTTGTTAAAGTTTTTATAGTTTCTATAGAAGATATCTATTTTAATGTTACTTTTCTTAAAATATTCTGTTTTTCCTTGTTTCCTTTCCTCACTGGGGTATTTTCCTTGTTGGAGCCCCTATGCTTATAACATCCTCCTTTTCCTACAAGAGTTGTAGCCTAGCAAGTTATAATAATAATATAGGATCCTTTGACTGGTCAAATAGTACTATATTGGAACCCTCTCTGGTTACGGCTTATTTTTCCTTAGCCTACACGCACAACGAATAGTCCGGCATATTCTTTACACATTCTCCTCTTCTCTCATACAACTTACAACACTAAGATAACTAAAAAAATCTTGTTCAGTGGCTACTTCCCACTTGGTAATGGTATTTAATATGTGTAGCAAATTTAATTTTAATCCAAGCATAAATACTATAACACTGATTGTCCCCTTAAGAGTTCCCTTGCTTGAGAGTACACTTAGGTATACTATTATATGTTTCCTTATTTCCTTTCCTTGCTGGGTATTGTCCCCTTAAGAGTTCCCTTGCTTGAGAGTACACTTAGGTATACTATTATATGTTTCCTTATTTCCTTTCCTTACCGGGCTATTTTCCCCTTAAGAGTTCCCTTGCTTGAGAGTACACTTAGGTATACTATTATATGTTTCCTTATTTCCTTTCCTTACCGGGCTATTTTCCCCTTAAGAGTTCCCTTGCTTGAGAGTACACTTAGGTATACTATTATATGTTTCCTTATTTCCTTTCCTTACCGGGCTATTTTCCCCTTAAGAGTTCCCTTTCTTGAGAGTACACTTAGGTATACTATTATATGTTTCCTTATTTCCTTTCCTTACTGGGCTATTGTCCCCTAAAGAGTTCCCTTGCTTGAGAGTACACCTAGGTATACTATTCTATGTTTCCTT
>NC_090743.1:9796368-9798868 GCF_036898095.1 Palaemon carinicauda
TAATAATATAGGATCCTTTGGACTGGTCAAATAGTACTATATTGGAACCCTCTCTGGTTACGGCTTATTTTTCCTTAGCCTACACGCACAACGAATAGTCCGGCATATTCTTTACACATTCTCCTCTTCTCTCATACAACTTACAACACTAAGATAACTAAAAAAATCTTGTTCAGTGGCTACTTCCCACTTGGTAATGGTATTTAATATGTGTAGCAAATTTAATTTTAATCCAAGCATAAATACTATAACACTGATTGTCCCCTTAAGAGTTCCCTTGCTTGAGAGTACACTTAGGTATACTATTATATGTTTCCTTATTTCCTTTCCTTGCTGGGTATTGTCCCCTTAAGAGTTCCCTTGCTTGAGAGTACACTTAGGTATACTATTATATGTTTCCTTATTTCCTTTCCTTACCGGGCTATTTTCCCCTTAAGAGTTCCCTTGCTTGAGAGTACACTTAGGTATACTATTATATGTTTCCTTATTTCCTTTCCTTACCGGGCTATTTTCCCCTTAAGAGTTCCCTTGCTTGAGAGTACACTTAGGTATACTATTATATGTTTCCTTATTTCCTTTCCTTACCGGGCTATTTTCCCCTTAAGAGTTCCCTTTCTTGAGAGTACACTTAGGTATACTATTATATGTTTCCTTATTTCCTTTCCTTACTGGGCTATTGTCCCCTAAAGAGTTCCCTTGCTTGAGAGTACACCTAGGTATACTATTCTATGTTTCCTTATTTCCTTTCCTTAATGGACTATTGTCCCCTTAAGAGTTCCCTTGCTTGAGAGTACACTTAGGTATACTATTATATGTTTCCTTATTTCCTTTCCTTACTAGACTATTTTCCCCGTTGGAGCCCTTGGGCTCCAACTAACATTGCAGCTTAGCTAACAATAATAATAACAATAATGATGATAATAATAATAATAATAATGTCTTGGCGATTAACAGATAATAATTAATAGTTTGATCAATCGTAATGTGTCTTTATCTAAATACATAGCCTAAAATTCTGGTTCAAATCACCCAAGACAGAAGACGAACAGTTCGTACCCAAATTGGAAATGTTAACCTGATTACAATTTTCTTTTCCCCCAAAATTAAAACTGACCCAGGCTAATGCCTCCCACGGGGGTGGGGGGGGGGTTGCAGTGGAGGAAATTACACTGCTACACCTGGTGGAAAGACAATGGAACTGACGGATTGATTTATGAGTATTTCCTCTGGCTTCGCAATTACGGGGTTACTGGCACTGAATAGCCAATTAACCTCTGTGTATTCTAAACATCTTTAAGATATGATAAGACGATTAGCATATGAATGAATAACTGCTTAAATGTTTAACTTTGAAATAATAAAAAATTACAAGGTGAAATTGTTAAAATATCTAATCGTAAAATGTAAAGTAAAAAATAAAATTCTAGAGAAAATCGTTTAAAATCATATTGGTTATATATATAAATTATATATATATATATATATATATATATATATTATATATATATGTATATATATACACATATATACATGTATGTATACATACATACATATATATATATATAATATATATATATATATACTGTATATATATACACACATATATATATATATATATATATATATATATATATATATATATATACTGTATAGTATATATATATACATATATATATATATATATATATATATATATATATAGTTTCCTTTATAACTCACAGGATCTTGTTTTAAATTCTCAGAGCTATTTCAAAAAATAGCCACTCATTCTAAACCCAAAAATAAATTTGATTCTCCAGGCTTACTGCTACCCATAGTTACTATTGCAAGACATCTGTGTGAGAAACATCTTACGTTGAGTGGCAGAATCTAACGTTAAACCTTACAATGAACACCCATTCTCTCACAAAGGCTGGGGGGGGGGGGGAGGGGTATTAGTGTAAAAATTTCATGGCAAAGTTATACAATCTGAGAAAGTCAAACATAACCATTGGTACTAAACAGTAGTATTATAAATCAATGAACTGAAAGTTCGATAACTATACTGCCATTAATGCAATGGACTGGAGGGTCTATAGGCACTGCATATAATGGACAGTGAAATTAATAAATTTACTGGTAATTTAATAAGGTGTAAAAACATCAGGCTTATATGATAGATCACAACAGCTCCAAAGATGGGAATGAGGAAAAAACTCGATCGACAATGATTAAAGAACACTTTGCGTTTGAAACTCAGAAATTTGAAAAAGTAAAAGAGAGAGAGAGAGAGAGAGAGAGAGAGAGAGAGAGAGAGAGAGAGAGAGAGGAGAGAGAGAGAGAGAGAGAGTGAGTGAGTTAACAAACTGAAGGACTGGGGTAAATAGTTCTGGTAAAATCAAAGAAATAAAATAAACACCATAATTATTCAGTGGCTAATTTCCCCTTGGTGGCGGTAGAAGAGACTCCTTTTGACAAGCAGCTCTTCTGTTAGAAGGATACTCCAAAATCAAACCATTGT
>NC_090743.1:9818868-9873868 GCF_036898095.1 Palaemon carinicauda
TGCACGCGCACACACGCAGATATTGAAGCGTTTCTATATAGGTAATTTGCAAAAAGAATGAGGTTGCATGCCCCCATTACTGCTCCCGTCATCCCCATGATCACAAATAACAATCGCTGTGGCCTGATTGGTAACGTCTCTGCCTGGTGTTTGCCAGTCTCAGGTTCGAGTCCCGCTCAGACTCGTTAGTGCCATTAATGTCTGCAACCTTACCATCCCTGTGAGCTAAGGTTGGGGGTTTGGGGGAGCCTATATATAGGTCTATCTGCTGAGTCATTAGCAGCCACTGCCTGGCCCTCCCTGGTCCTAGCTTGGGTGGAGAGGAGGCTTGGCCGCTAATCATATAATATATGGTCATTCTCTAGGACATTGTCCTGATTGCTAGGGCAATGTCACTGTCCCTTGCCTCTGCCATTCATGAGCGACCTTTAAACCCTTAAGGTTATGAACTTAGTTCACTTAATAACGTAATACACTAATCTATCTAATTTCTCCTCCTCTTGGTTTGTTAAAGTTTTAATAGTTTATATAGAAATTATTTATTTTAATGTCGTCACTTTTCTTAAAATATTTTTTCCTTTGTTTCCTTTCCTCAGTGGGCCATTTTCCCTGTTGGGGCCCCTGGGCTTATAGCATCCTGCTTTTCCAACTAGGTTGCAGCTTAGCAAGTAGTAGTAGTAGTAATAATAATAATAATAATAATAATAATAATAATAATAATACAGTCTAATGAGCGTATTCCAACTAAAATGGCAAATTGTATTAGTTCATGTCCCTAAAAGAGTAGCAATTAATATCGCTTATATTAAATTCTTCAAATTTATTCGAAAGATGTCCAAATCCCTTCTGATTACTATATTATATTTAAAACGTAACCCATAACTTTCGGCAGAAACTTGTTTTTCTCTTCAAACAATGGCATAGATAGAAAAAGCAGAACGCATTTGCCCAGCACAAATCAATTAGTTACACACACATTCTAGTTTTTATTTGCTTTCATGAATAAAATGAAGCAATTATTTAAAATCTTATCTAAAGAACAAAAGGAAGAGTATTTTCGTTACGCCATACTATGACACTTATGTCCTCATGATGACACCATTAAGGAGTTAAAAGTAAGAATTAGTAAGAGGATTAGTGAGACTTCATTCTTGAAAAACGTGACGTTAAAAACGAGAAATATCCTTTTACTACCACTAAAGTTATTGTGTCCTTTGACTGGCCAGATAGTACACTTACTATATAGGATCTCCCATTGACTACGACTCATTATTCCTTTATTTACACATACACCGAATAGTCTAGGTCCTTCTTTACACATTCTCCTCCTTCCTCATACACCTGAAAACACTACAAAAATTCTTACACCTGAGAACACTAAAAAAATTCTTCTCAACTCAAGGGTTTAACTCTTTCCTCATACACCTGACAACACTATAAACGTTCTTCTTAACTCAAGGGTTTAACTCTTTCCTCATACACCTGACAACATTATAAAAAATTATTCTTCACTCAAGGGTTTAACTCTTTCCTCATACAACTGACAACACTATAAAAATTCTTCTTAACTCAAGGGTTTAACTCTTTCCTCATACACCTGACAACATTATAAAAAATTCTTCTTAACTCAAGGGTTTAACTCTTTCCCCATACACCTGACAACACTATAAAAATTCTTCTTAACTCAAGGGTTTAACTCTTTCCCCATACACCTGACAATATAAAAATTCTTACACCTGACAATACTATAAAAATTCTTCTCAACTCTTTCCTCATACACCTGACAACGCTATAAAAATTCTTCTCAACTCAAGGGTTTAACTCTTTCCTCATACACCTGACAACACTATAAAAATTCTTCTTGACTCAAGAGTTTAACTCTTTCCTCATACACCTGACAACACTATAAAATTTATTCTTCACTCAAGAGTTTAACTCTTTCATTATACACCTGGTTACGGTTAATTTTCCCTTTGCCTACACGCATCCACACTGAATAGTCTAGCCTATTCTTTACATATTCTCCTCTGTCCTAATACACCTGACAACACAGATTACCAAAAATTTCTTCTTTTCTCAAGGGGTTACTGCACTAAATGTTCATGGGCAACTTTCCTCTTGGTAAGGGTAGAAGAGACTCTTAGCTATGGTAAGCAGCTCTTCTAGGAGAAGGACATTCCAAAATCAAACCATTGTTCTCTAGTCTTGGGTAGTGCCATAGCCTCTGTACTATGGTCTTCTACTATCTTGGGTTAGAGTTCTCTTGCTTGAGGGTACACTTGAAGCACACTATTCTATCATATTTCTCTTCCTCTTGTTTTTGTTAGTTTTTATACTTTATATAGGAGATATTTATTTTAATGTTACTCTTCTTAAAATATTCTATTTTCCTTTTTTCCTTTTCTCACAGGGCTATTTTCCTGTTGGAGCACTCGGACTTATAGCATCCTGCTTTGCCAACTAGGGTTGTAGCTTGGCTAATATAATAATAATAATAATAATAATAATAATAATAATAATAATAATAAAGGACACAGCGTTTTTTGGAGTAGTTGTGATAATCAAAATTTTATTGTCGTATTTCTGGCACCAAACATCCCATCGTAAACATTAACCATGGTTTGATTCATCGTCGTCATGAATGTCATCCTACAATTTTACATCGAAGGAGAAATTCTTGAAGAGACATATTTCTTGAAGAAGTTGCATTAATAATTAATGCATACTTGGATATGAACACCTATCGGTAAAAATTAAGTCAATTAGCAATATTTTATTAATATTTCAAACAACAATATCCGATAGTTTTCTAAAGCTAACTTTCGCTCCACTGGCTTGAACAAAAGGACCGATGTTCTTGAAACAAACAAACAAATGGGAGACATATTTCTTGAAGAAGTTGCATTAATAATTAATGCATACATCGCTTGTATATGAACTCCTATTCGTAAAAATTAAGTTAATAAACAACATTTTATTAATATTTCAAGCAACAATATCCGATACTTTTCTAAAAACAACTTTCGCTCCACTACCTTGAACAAAAAGGACCGATATTCTTGAAACAAACAAACAAATGGGACTACCCCTATTTTTATTAAAGCTCTTCCCTTCCTTCATTTTGCCGCCCAAGTGTTTATCTCACCAAAGCTGTAGGTGATCTGTCAGTTAATGATAGAATTAACATTAACAAGGATTATGTTTTATGTAATTATCCGATGTAGCACTAATCACTCTTTCAAGCGGAGGCAAAAAAAGGAAATTTTTATCGCTATTAACAAGGATTTCTTCGTTCTCCTAATTAGCAGATAATTCGAGCATCATTAGTTACGTTCAAGGTCGTGTAATCAAGCGATCAATAACTGCCCAGGAGAGATGTTCGTCGTCCTTTGAATAAAACTGGAACGATGTTGTTTTTATTAAGCCGATCTGTTTCCAATACACATATATTAATTATTATTAATTATTAATTATCAATATCAATAATTAATTATTCTCGCTCTTTTATCTCTTCTCCGCACCTTAAGAACAGTTTTTTTTATATATGAACTTTGTAAAAATATGGTATTTCATAAATAAATCTTTCTGAACGTAGACATTTTACTTTGATGACTGAAAGTTTGATTTAATCAATCATTATAATGGTTTCTCATAAGTAGTATCCTTTACATCCTAGTCAATAAAGGTAATCTATATGATCTTTACAGGTGAATTATATATATATATATATATATATATATATATATATATATATATTATATATATATACATATATATATATATATATATATATATATATATATTATATAATATATATACATATTTATATATTGTATATAATATATGTATACATATATATATTATATATAATATATATACATATTTATATATTGAATATATATATATATATATATATATATATATATATATATATATATATATATATATATATATATATACATATATATATATGACTAAAGTATCCCCTACTATCAAAAATATCTCCTTTTCTTTTAAAATTCTTTAGATCTGTTACGAATATCAAACAACATATTCTTCGCAATTTTCTTTAAATGAATAATCATAACCGAGACTTATAGGCCATTTATCTTATCCTATACAGGTTAATTAATCTTTTAAAAACTAATCATTCCCCAGAAGGTTAACATGTTAAATGACCCTTTCTACGTTAAATGACACATTCTACAAGGAACACAATGACACTGCGAATATCTTTCATTGTTTTGTTAAAGTTTTTATAGTTTATATAGGGAATATTTATTCTAATGTTGTTACTGTTCTTAAAATATTTTATTTTTACTTGTTTCCTTTCCTCACTGGGATATTTTCCCTGTTGGAGCCCCTGGGCTTATAGCATTATGCTTTTCCAACTAGGGTTGTAGCTTAGCAAGTAATAATAATAATAATAATAATAATAATAATAATAATAATAATAATAATAATAATTGAAAAATCCCGTCGCTGTAAAAGCAATATTACTAAGTAATCTAAGCAATTATTTGCCTTGATAACAGAACCTTATTAAACAAGTTATTCTCATCACATACAGTATGTTACTATTTAACAAATTCAAAAATTCTAAATCGCGTTATTCAACTTTTCAAAAACTCAAGAGAAAAATGATTTCACTGGAAATCTAACAAATGGTTCGTAAATAATTTAATTTAGTAAAAATACCTTATAATCCTGAAGATAAATACTGGAAACACAAGCCACATAAAAAACGTAAATAAAAAAACTGAAAGGATATTTCTTGTCACTTGAAATTATTATTATTATTATTATTATTATTATTATTATTATTATTATTATTACTAGCCAAGCTACAACCCTAGTTGAAAAAGCAAGATGCTATAACCCCAAGGTCTCCAATAGGGAAAAATAGCCCAGTGAGGAAAGGAAATAAGGAAATAAATAAATGATGGGAACAAACTAACAATAAATCATTCTATAAACAGTAATAACGTCAAAATAGATATGTCATATATAAACTATTAACAACGTCAAAAACAGGTATGTCATATATAAACTATTAACAACATCAAAAACAGATATGTCCTATATAAACTATTAACAACGTCAAAAACAGATATGTCATATATAAACTATAAAAAGACTCATGTCAGCCTGGTCAACATAAAAACTGATACGAAAAGCAAATGAATAACCATACGTGCACGAAGCCAAACGCGATCAAGGTGTAAATAATCAATATCAAACATAACATAATACAAACCAGTGTGAGGTATCTATTCTCCAGCTCTGCCCTAAAAGAATGAAATTAATCATTATTGACACGAAGGGTGATTAAAAACGAAAGGAGATACTTGTGCCCATTCACACGCAACATAGGGGTAAAAATAAGACGACAACGCCAACGAAATTCTTATTAACCGCATAGAGAGAGAGAGAGAGAGAGAGGAGAGAGAGAGAGAGAGAGAGAGAGAGAGAGAGAGATGTAGTCTCAATTGTTCTGTGAGAGCACATATGTAAAATATAACTAAATGACTACCTTTTGCTTTCTTATATTAGAGAGAGAGAGAGAGAGAGAGAGAGAGAGAGAGAGAGAGAGAGAGAGAGAGAGAGAGAGAGAGAGAGAGAGAGATTGTAGTCTCAATTGTTCTGTGAGAACACATATGTAATATATAACTAAATAACTACCTCTTGCTATCTTATATTAGAGAGAGAGAGAGAGAGGAGAGAGAGAGAGAGAGAGAGAGAGAGAGAGAGAGAGAGAGAGAGAGAGAGAGAGAGAGAGAGAGAGAGAGAGAGGTAAATGTAGTCCCAATTGAACTGTGAGAACACATATGTAAAACATAACTAAATGACTACCTCTTGCTATCTTATATTAGAGAGAGAGAGAGAGAGAGAGAGAGAGAGAGAGAGAGAGAGAGAGAGAGAGAGAGAGAATGTAGCTCAAATGTACTGTGAGAACATTTATGTAAAATATAACTATAAGAATACTTCTAGCTGTCATATATTATAATGAGAGAGAGAGAGAGAGAGAGAGAGAGAGAGAGAGAGAGAGAGAGAGAGAGAGAGAGAGAGAGAGAGAGAATGCAGTCTCAAATGTCCTGTGAGAACATTTATGTAAAATATAACTATATGACTACCTCTAACTGTCATATATCATAAAAAGAGAGAGAGAGAGAGAGAGAGAGAGAGAGAGAGAGAGAGAGAGATAACTATATGACTACCTCTAGCTGTCATATATATATATATCTATATATATATATATATATATATATATATATATATATAGAGAGAGAGAGAGAGAGAGAGAGAGAGAGAGAGAGAGAGAAGAGAGAGAGAGAGAGAGAGAGAGTAGTCTCAAATGTACTGTGAAAACATTTCTGTAAAATATAACTATATGACAAAGTTTTGCTATCTTATATTATAAAGAGAGAGAGAGAGAGAGAGAGAGAGAGAGAGAGAGAGAGAGAGAGAGAGAGAGAGAGACGAGAGAGAGGGGGGCGGTAAATATAGTCCCAATTGTACTGTGAGAACACATATGTAAAATATAAATAAATGACTACCCATTGCTGTCCTATATCATAAAGAGAGAGAGAGAGAGAGAGAGAGAGAGAGAGAGAGAGAGAGAGAGAGAGAGAGAGAGAGAGAGAGAGAATCAAATAAGGGAAAAGTTACAAAAACCAGAAACACCATTAATTAAATCGTGAAAAATATTTCAGGAAGGGAGAATTACATACAAATATTAAGCCAAAAAAACGTCTATTCATTTCCAAAGGGAGAGAGAGAGAGAGAGAGAGAGAGAGAGAGAGAGAGAGAGAGAGAGAGAGAGAGAGAGAGAGAGAGAGAGAGAATTAAATACCAGGAAAGTTACCAAAATCAGAAACAATTAAATATTGAAAAATATTTCAGGAAGTGACAATTACACAGAAATATTATGAGGCCAAAAATAAACGTACATTCCTTGAGAGAGAGAGAGAGAGAGAGAGAGAGAGAGAGAGAGAGAGAGAGAGAGACTCGTCAAATGGGATATCAGAGATCCTATAAAGTTGCGGAATAATATCGGCTTACAAAATGAACACGGGAAATAACGGTGGAGTTGGGTCGTCTTACAATTCAGGTCTTGGCCGAACGATTATTGTATTTAACATCCGATACAGGATTTGGCTTTAAAATATTATTTTTAATATTCGCTTCTTGACTGGCTTACGTTGTTGTGGTTTTTCTTCTGTTTCATAATCATCGTTATTACATGTTTTCTGGTTGCATTTAATATCCTTATCTGTTGTGAATGGTTTTCAGCGTTTTAAATTATCACTCATTATCTATATTGAATATCTTTGTCATTATTACTATACTCAATTTTTTTTAATGAGGCGCATTTGCAATGAATAGCAGCGGTGCCCTTTTAGCTCGGAAAAGTTTCCTGATCGCTGATTGGTTAGAGTCATCTTGTCCAACCAATCAGCGATCAGGAAGCTTTTCCGAGCTAAAAAGGCACGCCTGCGAGTCGGTGCAAATCTGCCACACTAAAAAGAATTGACTATAGTATTTTTAATACCATCATCATCATCATCTCCTCCTGACCCTATTGACGTAAAGGGCCTCGGTTAGATTTCGAGGGTCGTCTCTGACTTGAGCTTCTAATTCAATACTTCTCCATTCATCATATCCTACTTCGCTCTTTATAGTCCTAAGCCGTGTAGGCCTGGGTCTTCCAATTCTTCTAGTGCCTTGTGGACCACAGTTAAACGTTTGGTGAACTTAACTCTCTTGGATTTAATTGTCCTTACGAAAGATGTTCAGTTTATCAGACTCCAATGACAATATCAAAGATAATCGACAATGTAAATAAATACTACCTGAAAAAAATATATATAATTTGTCCCACACATTTCTAGCTTTTTATTTGTTTTGTTAATTGAATTTACTTCACATCAAAGGCCAGTACTACGGAAATAAATAAAAGTTTCAAATAGCTATACTTATATAGGTTAATTTAATGCAAACATAGCTACTACTATTACAACCATTGATGCATATATTCTATAAACAGAAGTAAAATTTCACACAACACTAACTGCCATTAAACCTCTCAACTTTATTAACTTAGCAACGAAGAATCATATTGAAATTATCGTCAATATTGGCAATACTATATTTTTCCTTTAAAAAACTGCCGCACTAAAGCTTACGCAAATAGTGTCAAAAACATATTAATTCGGATATAATATACGACGCAATAATTGTCGACCTACAAAACTATTTCCAGTTCCAATTTGTTGGTCAAATTTACGTTCGTTGTTTTCATGTAAAACTGGAAAATAATTATGCTTGGAAATTTTAAGAAGTTTCGGCAACAAACATCTCACAAGAGATTTTTTAAAATTGTATATTTTTCAAAATTCGATCTATTATATGAAAGTTTGCCTTTCAAGCTGAAAACATGAAGATCTAAATCTAAACCAGTTGAGATATTTCCGTTTGCCCAGAATTATAAATCCTTAAACAGCTACTCAGTCGAATGAATGAACATTTGGTTACATAAAACTTGAATTTTAAGCGATTATGAAATGTGTAAAAGGATAAGGAATTTTAGATAAGTTACGAAAGTCTTTAAAACTTAAATGTGTTGAAAGGTAACAAGATTAGTCCGAAGGGTTTACCTTGCTATTCCTTCCTCCCACCCCCACCCCCGGGTGTGGACTAGTGAATCAGTGGTCCCCCTTTTACTTAAAGATTAACTATATCTATGTTATCCAACCCAAATTCAAGCTTAGGTTTTAGATTTCCAGCGCTTACAAGAACAGAAGAGAGAGAAAGTGCCCCCAACCCCCACCTGTTTTTAAACAAATTTTCCAAGAAGGGTTGTGGACCAGTGAATCATTGATCCCCCTTTTACTTAAAGATTAACTGTATATATGTTATCCAACACAAATTCAAGCTTAGGTTTTAGATTTCCGACGCTTACAAGAAGAGAGAGAAAGTGCCCCCAACCCCCACCTGTTTTTAAACAAATATTCCAAGAAGGGTTGTGGACCAGTGAATCATTGATCCCCCTTTTACTTAAAGATTAACTGTATCTATGTTATCCAACCAAATTTCAAACTTAACTGTTACATTTCCGGCGCTTACAAGAACAGAAGAGAGAGAGAGAAAGTGCCCCCAACCCCCAACTGTTTTTAAACAAATATTCCAAGGGATGAATATAAATCGCTATATAAAGCTATATACGTAAGAACACACCTGCGTGATCATCTAACCGCGACCTTACCATAATTACACATTCTCCTCAAGAGACTAAACTAATATTACATTTCTGAAGTTGCTAGACAGCGTATCCATACGATGCATGTGGGATAGAGTTCAGCAAGATGATTCTTGCCATATTATTTCACACTTGGATTAAACATGTTTTTGGAATTCCTTTTTTAATTGTTAAGCAAAGATTCAATGAAACAAGGAATGTGTTGCTTTTAAAGGTTTAAAGGTCGCTCTTGAATGGCAGAGGCAAGGGGCACTGACATTGCCCTATCAGGCAGGACAATGCCCTAGAGACTGTGACGGGCCGAGAGAAGGTTGTGACTCAAAGACAGGATGAAAGCAACTGAGTGAGTTTATTATTGAACACTCTCCTTTATATACAAAAGCTCAAGGCAACAGGAAATTTCATGTTCAAAACCGACACCGTTACCGGTGAAAAAACAGGCATGTTTATCCAGGTTCTTTTTAGTGCGAGGGAAGAGCGAAGATACAAGCATAATATATACACAAAATGAACTATGTACGATCGTATGACACACGGTTGGTACAAGACTGACCATATTACATATCATGAGCGCCCAAGCCCCTTCTCCACTCAAGCTAGGACCAAGGAGGACCAGGCAATAGCTGCTGATGACTTAGCAGATAGACCTATAGACTCTCCCAAACCCCCTATCCTTAGCTTGCAAGGATTGTGACGTTACAGCGACCAAATGAACTAACGAGTCTGAGGGGGTGCTCGAACCCCAGTCTGACAATCACTAGGCAAGGACGCTACCACCAAGCTACCACAATCTTTATACTATATGTAGGGCCTCAAACTGCGTTGGAGTTTCAAGTACGATGTATTTCCACTGTTAATATTCAAAACTTTCATAACTATGAATGGCAAGACAAGCAAAAATTTGTCAAACTAGG
Organism: Palaemon carinicauda; assembly: GCF_036898095.1. NCBI lineage: Eukaryota > Metazoa > Arthropoda > Malacostraca > Decapoda > Palaemonidae > Palaemon > Palaemon carinicauda. The sequence goes on from NC_090743.1 coordinate 9,829,042, forward strand.
AAGAAATTGTGAACTATCAGAGTCGTTAAAAAAAAAAAAAAAAAAAAAAAAAAAAAAACACCGAATGCTCTATTAAACCAGAAAGAAATTGAATTATTAACGGAAGCATTGTCAAGCTAGGAAGAGACGTCAAACTGTCTTCGAATTGTCAAACTAGGAGGAATTGTTAAAATAGGAGAAAAATTACATTTTCAAACTGAAAAAAAAACGTGATGAACTGACAAAACTAAACTAAAATTTAGCAAATAAAATAGTTAACTCTTACTCCTCTAATTATAAAGCAAGGAAAAAATAATAACTGCCGTGGTGTGCTATCGAAAGGATCAGTTACATCAATCATCCTCTCATCATCATCATCATCATCATCTCCTCCTCCTACGCAAAGGGCCTTCTTTAGATTTCGCCAGTCGTATCTATCTTGAGCTTTAATTCAATACTTCTCCATTTATCATCTCCTACTTCGCGCTTCATAGTGCTCAGCCATGTAGGCCTGGGTCTCCCAACTCTTCTAGGGCCTTGTGGAACCCAAATGAACGTTTGAGGAGCGCAACAGCTTATAGTTCAGTAAATCTTATATAATTAATCACACGATAACCAATGAAGGACTCTACGCCAAGTGTCGTATAATCTTAAAAAAACATCATAAAAAGGGGAATCCTCCGAAGGATAAAATATGCAGTAGTTAAAAGTCCTTTTATTGAATACAATAAGATTTGTTTACCATATAGAAGGAAATTACCCAAGATTCACCATTCAACACGAAAATGACATTTTGTGGGAAAATATATGTCCGTGAAAGTCGCTCTGAATGAATCATGATATTTACAGATTAAGAATGTCATAGACTATGTGGTGATCTCATCACTAAACACTAGGACGATACTTACAGGCCACTCAATTCCACTAGAGTATATATATATATATATATATATATATATATATATATATATATATATATATATATATTATGCATATAAATATATTATCTCCCTTATATAATAAAAAGAGGAAGTGTCTGGCGCTATATATATATATATATATATATATATATATATATATATATATATATATATATATATATATATATATATATATATATATCATCTCCCTTATATAATAAAAAGAGCAAGTGTCTGGTTATATATATATATATATATATATATATATATATATATATATATATATATATACGGTATATATATATATATATATATATATATATATACGTGTGTGTGTGTGTATATTGCTCTAGAAGGGAAATATATATATATATATATATATATATATATATATATATATATATATATATATATTGCCCTAAAAGAAAATGGTTTCAGACTGGGTTTTTAAGTATTTAAGGATGTTCAAATCAAGTTAACTTCCCAAACCTGACTGCGACCCACAACAATCTACTAATCTTGAGTTTTTTTTTCTTTTTCTTGTTTTAGGACAACAAAAACAAACGGAATTTTCAGGGACTATCTCTAATTGATTGCTTATCCTCACCCAGGATCAAACACAAGTCTGTTGCTGGTAATGCGAGGCTGATAGGTGTGGGCCATAATTCATGACTGCGTAAAATTGAGAGAGAGAGAGAGAGAGAGAGAGAGAGAGAGAGAGAGAGAGAGAGAGAGAGAGAGAGAGAGAGAGAGAGAGAGAGTTAAGCATCTCTACAGAACTTCACCGCTTACGCTTTCAGAAACAATACAATATTCGGGTCTTGGAAAGGTCTATTAATCTATTTTCACAAACCTTACGTCTGGAACTTGAGTAAGAAAGCTCATATTCCCTTTCCAAATACTCTATAACTGAACGTCCTTCTAGCAAGACTTCAAGTTGAAATGAGAAAATAATAATTCCTAAGTAGCAAACTACAAGGTTCCGTAGACACTAACATATACACAAAATCGTAAACTCGTGTATAACAGTCATCATACATCGTGCAACAGGCTATGTTGGCGAGATGATCCCCCCCCTCCGGTGACTCTTCCCTCCCGTCCCCAGGGGTCCTTCCCTGGTCTGGCGGCCCGTCGGCCTGGGCTGTAGCAGCTAGCTACTTCTGGCGCTGTTGCTGATGAAGGTTGGTGGTGGTGGTAGTGGTGGAGGTGTCCCCTTCGGTAGTTAGATGAGGGTTTTGATATGCGACACATTTCCTCCTTGGAAACTATTAACGAGCGACGTGCCTCATTACCCATTCCCTGATTAGCGTGTAAGGTCCCCTGATTTACGTTATTGGCTGTCTTAATTACCCCCTCATGCAACCAATATGCATTTAAAAAGGTTAAAATATTGGGTACGAGGCCAGGATGACCAGGAGCTATGAGCATGTCGGATGTTATCGACTTGCCACCAATGTAGCTCCACTAATACCATCAATTACGGACGTCACTTCACAATGGCTTCTTTCATCCTGTTCTCCGGCTCTCAATTTCCCTCGCTCTTTTACATTTGCAAAGGGGAAAAAAATCGGTTATAAAACTATGAGACCGAGACAACAAAAGGGTTATAAATCAACGCTGGATTTTATTCGCGCTAACCTGTTGGTGACACGATGTAGTATTTTTAAAATTAAAACAAACTTCCAGACGACTTTTTTTTTTTATATCTCGGAAAATTTATGCTCTTGGCCCTGCAAGAACTAGATCTGACTTTTAACGCTCGTTCATTCGATGCAGTTAGTACGTAAACTGTTACGTATGGAAAGTGACTCCTAACCTTTAGTAGAGCCCTCGATTGTACCCTAGTGTGTGTGTGTGTGTGTGTGTGTGTGTGTGTGTGTGTGTGTGTGTGTGAAGTTCACTTGATTATCATTGTACACAAAAGGATGCAGCTGATCCAAGAAACCAAGGGAAATTTGAACACCACCAAAATCCAAAGTTTGAATAATCATAGAAATAAAAAAAAGAGCATAAATAATGAATAAAAAGAAATCGATGAACTAATCACTGCTCCATAAGAAACCTTACACAGACTATGGCAAGAAATCTTAATCTTGCTAAAATATTTAAAAATCCATGAAAGAAAAACATTGAGGCATTAAGCGTTATTCTTCTTGCTAAAATGCCTAAATAAAATCCATGAAAGAAATACATTTAGACACTAAAAGTTATTCTTTTAAAAGGAAATTGATGAACTACTCATTGCTGCTAAAGAAATCTTACACAGACTATGGCAAGAAATCTTAATCTTGCTAAAATATCTAAAAATCCATGAAAGAAATACATTGAGGTATCAAACGTTATTCTTTTAAATAAAGAAATCAACGAACTATCCATTGCTCCCTAAGAAATCTTACACAGACTACAGCAAGAAATCTTTATCTTATTAAAATACTTGAATAAAATCCATGAAAGAAATACATTTAGAAATTAAACGTTATTCTTTTACTTACCTGACTATGGAATATACTTCTTCGCAGCCTCAGTATCTGGAAAAAAAATAAAGTTTGTCAATTGCTTTATTATTATTATTATTATTATTATTATTATTATTATTATTACTTGCTATGCTACAACCCTAGTTGGAAAAGCAGGATGCTATAAGCCCAGGGGCTCCAACAGGGAAAATAGCCCAGTGAGGAAAGGAAACAAGGAAAAATAAAATATTTCAATAAGAGTAACAACATTAAAATAAATGTAGCCTATATAGTCCTACATGTTTCTTTTTCCCACACTGTAAGCAATAAAAGTTTCCGGCAGGATACCTTAGATAACTAAACTAGGAGGAGGGCTGACATCTAATTCAATAAACTTTCACAAGAAGGCGCCTGAAAGAGGCAATGGCCATAAATTAAGAACAGTTACAGGAGACCGTAAGACCCTGGTGGACCATGTGTGAAAAAAGTGTACCTTAAATAAATATATTCACTTTATATGTATGTATGAAATATATATATATATATATATATATATATATATATATATATATATATATATATATATGTGTGTGTGTGTGTGTGTGTGTGTGTGTGCGTGTGTGTATGGTAGTCAATGCACTTAAATTAACAAAATTGAATTTTTTTGCAAAGAATAACACCCATATACTAATGATATCACAAAAAAATTTCAAAAACACTTAAATGACAATAATATAAAAAAAAATAGTAATTTTACAGTAGGCAGGACTTTTATTATTAAATTTAAACAATGATCAATATTTTCCGAAGCAATATTTTAAGAAAATATCTAGTAGTAATATAATGAATGACCTTGGGCTGATGACATGCCATAGGTGAAATACCACTTTATAACTAAAAAAAAAAGAAATTTATTAATTATTTTCCCTCCATGTATGTTCTCAATTTCATATATCAATGACGCATTCAGGAGAGACATATGACACCTCTATAAATGATACATTAGCCCAATCGTCCTTTGTAAATCCCCTTATCATGAATAAGCTAAGCAGACGGACGGGTTTTACCAGTAGTCTACATAATCTGATTTCAAACACGAAAGAAGAAAAAAAGTAATAAGATTCTCATTTCCAAGAAATACATGTTTATAAAAGCAGATGAGAATTAGACTAAAATCTGAATGGGATTCCATAAGTATATCATTGAATAGATTTTAAAAGTAATCGATTACCCAGACCTTAGAACTCTGTGATCAACCTGCTAATTGATGTTTATAATATATCACTGATATTATTGCATATCTCATCTTTTTTTTTTTTTTCCTGATATCAAAAGTGTAAGATCACTGTGCCTCTATTGTAACTCTGTACATGGCATTTGCTGAAATAAGGATTATTATTATTATTATTATTATTATTATTATTATTATTATTATTATTATTATTATTATTATTGAAAACTAGGAGCAAACTACAGAGCTATAGGAGATTCGATTATGCACAATTGCTCCCCAACTTATATCAATGAAAACACTTAATAAAGATACAAAATTAAACAGAACGAGATAAAAAAAGGCTAAAAACTTCCAAACATATCGCATATCGTCAATACACTCGATGCAAATGGTTCTAATTAAGTCAAGTGGATTGACCAGTCTTGATGAACAGCTGGTGCCTTCTTATAAAAGATAAGGTTGTCCATTAATATTGACAAACTTACTAACCGAAGCTTTTATATAATCTTTAACAGATAATTCTTTATTGTAGTGTTTGGAATTTTACTATTATATCTAGATTGACAGCGGTGTAATAAAATGAGCGAAACTTCTTTTAAATTATAGTAATGATAGAATTGGTAAATATACATGACACGAAGTTTGGTTTTATGAATGTAAAGGGCACAGTGGATGCTATCTTTATAGTAAGACAAATCCAAGAGAAGTATTTTGAAGGTAACAAGAAACTTTACTTGTTTTGTAGATCTTGAAATGACGTATTCTAGGGTACCAAGAAGATTAGGCAATTGGTGTTTGAGAAAGACAGGAGTACAGGAGAAGTTTGTAAAGTTAGTGAGGAACTGATTATTATTATTATTATTATTATTATTATTATTATTATTATTATTATTATTATTATTACTTGCTAAGCTACAACCTTAGTTGGAAAAGCAGGATGCTATAAGCCCAGGGGCCCCAACAGGGAAACTAGGGGCACGAACTACTGTACAGACAAAATATGGGGAGACCGAAGCATTCCCTGTAGAGGTTGGCCTCCAACAGGGATATGCTCTGAGTCCATTCCTGCTCCTCACCGTTATACATTAGGCACTTTGTCATAAGAATTGAGGAACAACGAAGAATTTTGTGAACTAGTGTTTGCTGACTACGTAGCCATTATAGTAAACACAGAACAAGAACTCTATGAAAGATTTTAGAATGGAAAGGAATCCTGGAAAGAAAAGGATTAAATGTGAAAACTGGAAAGACAGAGGTAATGATTAGTAGTAGAGGAGGACCTTAAGAGAAAAACGTTCAAGCAGAAAATGGTACATTGTTAAAACAGAACAATGAGATTAATAATAACAACAAATGTAGGTATTGGGAAAGCAGTGAGACAGAGAATGAAAGAAGTAGGACGAAAATAGAGAAAAGTAAGGAGTTATTTTAGACAAGAAAATGCCATGAAGATAAAAAATTAAGATTTATAATACAGCTATGAAGCCCATACTAATATATGAGGCAAAAAAAAAAAAAAAAAATGGAGGGTCTGTTGGATAGAACCGAGATGAGGATGGTAAAATGGATTGCTGGAATATCGCTAATGGAAAGGAGGGAGAGTCAAATACAAGAAGCATTGTGTAGTATTTGTAAATTATAAGGCTAGGGAAGAGATAATAAGAAGGGAAGAAGTGGAAACAATTAAGGGTTGTGGTGGCCAGGTGGTAGCATCCTTGCCTGGACTGAGGTTCGAGTTCCGCTTAAACTAGATAGTTCCTTTGTTCACTGCAACCTTACCATCCTTGTGAACTAAGGATGGGGGGGGGGTTTGGAGGAGCCTATAGGTCTATCTGCTGAGTCATCAACACTCATTGCCTGGCCGTCCATGGTCCTAGCTTGGGTGGAGAGGGGTTTGGCCACAGATCATATGTAATATGGTCAGTCTCTAGGCCATTGTCCTGGTTGATAGGGCAATGGCACTGTCCCTTTCAGGCGTCAATGACCTTCGATGTCAGGATGCCAGAGAACATCAAATAATTCATTCATTCATTCAGTGTTCCTTGCCTCTACCATTATTGAGCGGCCTTTAAACCTTTAAAGAGAGCTAGGGGCAAGGCATTGATGGGAAGGAGGAGCGTAGGGCGTCAGCGGATCAAATGGATGGATTTTGTGTGGAGGGATATGGATGGGGGGGGGGGGGACTGGAATATGATCAAGGAATAGAAACAGATGGAGAAAGTTGACTGCGGGCAATACAGCTATAAAGTGGGACTTATAAAGTTGAACGAAGAAGAAAAAGAATGACAGCACGCTTATGAACTCATCAATATCAAAGTTTAATGATACATATATGTTATAAATTGTAAGATTGTAAATGTGTATTTCATAATAAAAGATAGAAAACAAAATGACAGATAACTGAAGGGAGAACGTTACCGTGAGTCCAAATTTCACTCACTCAAAAGAAAACAGAGACCATAAATAAATGCTACTTTACGAAAACCTATCATTTTTATTGTAGCAATAAAGGGGTATATAGGCATGTTTTAAGAATTATTTTCTTTCTATGAATAAATACTTACAAAAATTTGTAAACAATTGCATACAGTATATGTTTATATATATATATATATATATATATATATATATATATATATATAAATATTTATATATATATATATATATATATATGTGTGTATATATATATATATATATATATATATATATATATATATATATATATATTCATATATATATTTATAAAAGATCTGTACAAATAGAGAGCAATTGAATTCTCATATATCAGCCGGAGTTGAGAAATGTGCTGTTCCTTTTATTCGAGGTTACCATGGAATAAGCCTAAAAGCCCAAAAATCGAAAATTGTTTCGTATAATATAATAAAGAAGCTAAACAGAAAATGGTAACTGTAATATTCATAGCTTGAACATATATTATTATTATTATTATTATTATTATTATTATTATTATTATTATTATTATTATTACTGGCCAAGCTACAACCCTAGTTGGAAAAGCAAGATGCTATAAGCCCAAGGGCTCCAATAGGGAAAAATAGCCCAGTGAGGTAAGGAAATCAGGAAATAAATAAATGATGAGAATTAATTAACAATAAATCATTCTAAAGACAGTACCAACGTCAAAACAGATATGCCATATATAAACTATAAAAGACTCATGTCAGCCTGTTCAACATAAAAACATTTGCTGCAACTTTGAACTTTTGAAGTTCTACTGATTCAACTACCCGATTAGGAAGATCATTCCACAACTTGGTAACAGCTGGAATAAAACTTCTAGAATACTATGTAGTATTGAGCCTCATGATGGAGAAGGCCTGGCTATTAGAATTAACTGCCCGCCTAGTATTGCGAACAGGATAGAATTGTCCAGGGAGATCTGAATGTAAAGGATGGTCAGAGTTATGAAAAATGTTATATGCTATACGTAATGCCATTGCATATCATTTATAAGCTACGATATTTGATAATAATTCTGGCTATATTATGGTAACCAATCGGCGTAGACAAAGTAAATTCGCTATCCTTGAAAACTCAACAGACGCCAAAAGTTCTACAGATACTTTTTCAATTATGCAAAACATAAAGGAAAAATCGACATTGTAAACATCATAGTCAAACATTTTCACATGAACTCATATAATTCATGAGACTGAATACTACACAGTATGCTAGAAGTTTCATTCCAGCTGTGACCAAGTTGTGGAATGACCTTCCTAATCGAGTAGTTGAATTGGTGGAACTTCAAAAGTTTAAATTTGCAGCAAATGTTTTTATGTTGAACAGGCTGACATAAGTCTTTTCATAAGTTTTTATATGAAATGTCTATTTTGATGCTGTCACTGTGCTTAAAATATACTATTCTAATTGTTCATTATTTCTCATCTCGTTTATCTATTTCCTTATCTCCTGTCGTCACTGAGCTATTTTTCCCTGTTGGAGCCCTTGGGCTTATAGCATCTTGCTTTCCCAACTAGGGTTGTAGCTTAGCTAGAAATAATAATAATAATAATAATAATAACAATATAATAGGAAGTTTGGATGAATGCGAAGAATTTGAGATAATTGCTAAAAAATATAGTTGAAAGAATGCTAGGAAATATATTTTTCTCTTTTAAAAACAAAATTGTAAACAATGGGGAAGTGATAGACATTACATGAAAAGAAGAAGCTATTCAAGAATTAATACACTAAAGGTATTAATCCAATTCAAACTAGAGTATACATTTTATTAGCTTAAGAAAAATATATTGCACCCTTCTTCCAAACAGGCCTAACAAAAGCATAGATATCAGAACCAGAGTAAAATGCATAAATGTTGCAAATGAAAACTTAACTCTGTCTTAGCATGTATACACACATACATACATACGCAAGGCCCCATCATAAATTAAAACTCTCATTAATCCATGTTACGTCAGAGCAATATACTGAACACTACACCTGTTTGTTGTCATCTGATGCAAGTTAATAGAGGCACACTCATCGCCCCCCCCCCCCCCCCCCATCTAATTCATGCTAAGCCATTCACTGCAAAACACACAAACCCTTTGCGTTACAATATGCATCAGAGATGTCCAGTCAAAGGTGGTAAATGGTTTTGTAGCACAAATACGCTTTAGATTTCTGAGACATATTTCAATATCAACATTACCATCATATATTATTGCTATTTGAACTGGGCTACATAACCCTGCAGTAAGTGTGTGTGTGTGTGTGTGTGTTTTTTTTTTTTTTGTAAGGTTGAAGTTCAACCTATAAACAAAATTAATTCACACTTTTTTAACGGGTTCCATGAATGGATATGTGAACGTTTGTATGTGTGTGTGTATATATATATATATATATATATATATATATATATATATATATATATATATATATACATACGAAGTACACACTCAATAAAGAGAATATTTTTTTATTTGTAATATACAAACAAGATGAAAACAGGTTTTGAAGATATAAAACGTCTTTACATAGAAGTCGATTTTTTTTTTCATAAAACAAAAATTTTGTTAGTGATTACAAACAAAATTAGAGTAATATTCATCTTTCCTCCCCAATCATTTCATTAACCTTTTTGTACACAATATCAACTCCAACACCTTGTGTATGGCCAACAATTTCTTTGGTAAAAAAAAAAAAATACAGAAAAAGGTATATTGTTGCTTTTAACTTCTAATAGAATGTTCGCTAACCTGAAAATATATGTATATTCAAATGTATTATGAGTAATGTAATTATGGATTAAGTTATCCAACAATAGCAACATTATGAGCATTACCAACACTATTATTGTTATTATCATTATTATTATGATAATGATAATAACAATAATAATGATAATAATCAGGAACAAATACAATGAGATTTCTAATAATCTTTTGACAACTTCAATACAAAAGAAAACCGTATGAGCACCATCAGTTAAAATATATAAAAAAAAAATAAAATACTTTTGACATAGTTACAAATGTTAATATTAAAATTTACACTTGAACAAAAAAGAAAAAAAAAATAATAATCCCTACTACAGAGCGTTCCAAACGCGTGCACTACTTGAATAATCGTTCCAAAACACATCCTTATATGTAACCAAAACTCTCTACCAACTTTTGTTATTCATAAACTTTTTCATATTTTCCTCAGGTCTTGGCAGGGAAAAGTATATTAAATTGCCAATCCTATTAAGGTCCCACTTGAAAATAAATATGGCAAAAAGGTTATAGTTTTAATTACAACCGGACCCTTGAGCAAAATTATCCAAAACAAATAGGATATATAAATAAGTAAACAAGTAAATGAATAAACAAAAATTTCCGTGAGATGCAAATTTGCATTAGATGATATTCCATAAAGAATTCTTAACGATCAATAACTTAACAGTTTTTCAGGATTCGATGTTGCACACATTTTGTTACTATTTATGAACACGACTGGCGAAGTCTAACCGAGGCTCTTTGCGTCAATAGCCATAGGGGGAGATGAGGATGACGGTATACAATCTCTCTCTCTCTCTCTCTCTCTCTCTCTCTCTCTCTCTCTCTCTCTCTCTCTCTCTCTCTCTCTCTCTCTCTCTCTCTCTCTATATATATATATATATATATATATATATATATATATATATATATATATATATATATATATATATATCACTTTTAGCCACGCCCAGTGGCATTACTAGATGTCTCTCTCCCATCCCTCGGGTAGGGGTAGAGGAAGTAGTCATACCCTGGTGAGAGGGCACCCCTAGAGGTATATTCGGAAACCACAACTGCCGTGTTGTAGTTAGGAAAGGGGGAGGGGATAGGAAGGGTTGAATCTGTGTGTGTGCGTGACCCTTGTACGTTTCCATCCAAGTATTTAGCCGTCATTTTTGACAGGTCCCAAATATTTTTTTGTTTACATTCTTAAAGAATATGAAGCCTTCATCCAAACCACTAAATAATCATTCCACATTCGCCACATAGATCAAACCCAAAAAAAAAGCATTCAAGCAAAAAAAAAAAAAAAAAAAAAAAACCGAATCTAGATTTTTTTCCTCCCTGCTTCCATCTTAACCCAGCCCCGAAAATCGACCCCAGCATTCCTTCCCGCTGTCACTCACTGATTTCTGAAAGGGGATGATGTATGCAGATATCCCGACGGAGAGGTGGTGTGATTGAGCGGTTTTTAGTTAACCAATCAGTAAACGGACTCTGCCTCTTTATTTGGGTGTCTGTCAGATAAAAACAGAACGAGCTTGTCATCTCGTTTTTCTGTGGAACATTTTCTTAGTAAGGATAACGGTTGTGGTACGGGAAAAATATAATAATAATTATATTATATTGCATATTATATAGAATATAAAACTCTATGATTCACAAAACCATTTCCTCTTTAAATGGTTGATAGAACTATATACAGAAATTGAAATTGCAGTTATTTCTCATCGATGAATTTTACTCTTGTAGATCGTATTTGGTGAATAATTTTTTCTTTAAAGAAAATAATAATAATAATTACGTACACTTATAGATAATACACTTATAAGAGGTTGATATATTAATTGAATTTAAATTCTTTCAAATTTTTCTCATCAGCGTTATAGTAAAATTTTTCTTTAAATATGAGACCTGTTCAGACATAACTGATTTATCACTGTTTACTATTATGAAACCAGCGCATTTTCCCACTGCATATTGTTATGAGACCAGTCATATGTAACACAAGATATTATGATACCACGACATATGTCACTACAAACTATCATAAAACAAGAGCATTTGTCAATAGACTATTAGCATATGCTTCTATCACTACATAAATTGATGAAACCTGTGACTGGGTCACTATTTGTTGTTTTGAAATCAAAGTATCATCACTTCCCAGTCATGAAACACTTGCATTTGTCAGTGAGTAATTCTATGAAGTCTGTGCATGTGTCAATGCCTTCTGATATGAAACCTATGAATTTGTAATTTTTTTTTTTTTTTACGAACTATATGGATTTATCACCGCATTCTGTCAGGAAATGTGTATATTTAGCACTGCTGTCTTTTAAGAATTTGTCAAGCTTTGTTATAAAGCGTGTAGATTTATCAATGCGTTTTCTTATGAAATGTGAGGACTTATCAATGTTTTGTCTTGAAAAATGGATTTAGCATTACTTTTGAAGCCTATGAAATTGTCACTACCTACTGTTATAAAATATGTTTATTTCTCACTCCTTAATGTTATGAAAAATGCAGCTTCACCCGTTTTCTGTTAACGAACCTATTGATTTTCCACTATTTATGTTATGAGTATTTAGGTGCTTATTGCCATATAACCAGTTCCTGCTTACTACAATAAAACTGGAGCATTGGTCAGAAGCAAAAAATATATGAAGGAATAGAGTAAATTCAAAGGTCACTTACTTCCATTTTAACTCAACTATGTCGGTGACTGACTTCTGCAGTTAATCAACTTGTTTTAATGTTTGAAAAAGCTTACTAATGCATGGCTTTTACTTTCATGTAAAGTGCAAAACTTCTGATTAGTAGCACAATACTGTACATAAATAAAAAGCTTCACCATCTTTAGTCAAATCTGATTAATTTCATTATGTCTGGCTGGAGACACAAAACAGAATCGAAAATACTTCACGAAATACTTAAAATTTGCAACATATCGAAGCCCTGCATTGTAGAACTATGTACGTGATATGGAAAATAACGAAACACACGAATGCGCTACACTACTATATACAAGGTATAAAGAATATCATTATTGAGACCTAAATTTTATCCGAATATCTGTGACAATTTCTTTCAACTTATCTCTTTTTATCTAGGTCAATCTATAAGGACAATTAGCGACATACAAGGATTTTGATCCAATCTTATAGCTTCTGAATGTATAAATTCTTAAGCGAACTTATCAAATTCCAACTTATACATCGTACGAAATATTATACGAGTGTTTACAAATATACTAGTGATTACCGAAAAAAGTCAAGTCTTCTTTGCCTCTGAAAGTTTGATACGTCTACTCTGGCCTCTGGAGAGTTGGCAAGTCTTCTTTGCCTCTGAAAGTTTGATTCGTCTACTCTGGCCTCTGGAGAGTTGGCAAGTCTTCTTTGCCTCTGAAAGTTTGATTCGTCTACTCTGGCCTCTGAAGAGTTGGCAAGTCTTCTTTGCCTCTGAAAGTTTGATACGTCTACTCTGGCCTCTGGAGAGTTGGCAAGTCTTCTTTGCCTCTGAAAGTTTGATTCGTCTACTCTGGCCTCTGGAGAGTTGGCAAGTCTTCTTTGCCTCTGAAAGTTTGATACGTCTACTCTGGCCTCTGGAGAGTTGGCAAGTCTTCTTTGCCTCTGAAAGTTTGATTCGTCTACTCTGGCCTCTGAAGAGTTGGCATGTCTTCTTTGCCTCTGAAAGTTTGATTCGTCTACTCTGGCCTCTGAAGAGTTGGCAAGTCTTCTTTGCCTCAGAAAGTTTGATACGTCTACTCTGGCCTCTGAAGAGTTGGCAAGTCTTCTTTGCCTCTGAAAGTTTGATTCGTCTACTCTGGCCTCTGAAGAGTTGGCAAGTCTTCTTTGCCTCTGAAAGTTTGATACGTCTACTCTGGCCTCTGAAGAGTTGGCAAGTCTTCTTTGCCTCAGAAAGTTTGATTCGTCTACTCTGGCCTCTGAAGAGTTGGCAAGTCTGCTCTTGCCTCTGAAAGTTTGATACGTCTACTCTGGCCTCTGAAGAGTTGGCAAGTCTTCTTTGCCTCTGAAAGTTTGATACGTCTACTCTGACCTCTGAAGAGTTGGCAAGTCTTCTTTGCCTCTGAAAGTTTGATTCGTCTACTCTGGCCTCTGAAGAGTTGGCATGTCTGCTCTTGCCTCTTCATATTAAAACTAAGCCACGCTCAAACAACATTTACATATAGTATTGATGGTAGACCCTAGATCTTACGATTTTTTTTTCCGCAAGCATTACGAATCTGTTCAAATTTGTCGATACGTTAAAACTGCAAATAAGAGAAAAATTCCTCAAATCCTACATCTCAGGCATCTTGGTCTGTTCGACACAGCGTCAACGTTTGTTTCGCAGCTCCAGATAAAAAAAATTAAAAAAGGTTAACTTAGTATACAAAAAAAAAAAAAAAAAAAATTCAGCTTTTTCGTTTTACATGAAAGGATAAATCATCGACCACCATTGTAATTTTTCTGACAGATATCTGTTGTTCTGCAGTTTATGGATATTATACAAAGTAAACAAAATATTTATCCTCATAAATGGCGTAGACATTATAACTGCAAGTGTAGAAATTATATGAGCCTCATAAGGCAAGCGGGAAGAAACAAAAGACTCCTAGCCCTTAGAGGAAGAAGGAAGGAAACAGTCGCTAAACCTGATAACAATGACTAATTAGTTCGATGACTTTTTATTATGTTACAAATTATTATATTCAAAATTTTATCTATAACTTCGTTCCTTGCAATGACCAAAATTCTTAAAAACTATTGAAAATTATAAGCAATATCTTTCCTAGGCAAGATGTATGATGGCCTGTCTTCTTCGTTCTAAATTATCATATAATTAGGTAATCCATGAGTTTGATTCTGCACCTACGGTTGTAGGTTACCTCACAAAACAAATAATGACGATATTAGCGAATATTTTTCCATTTATCTAAAGAATGTCTGACCATGCGGTAACTCCTGTACTACTTTAATTACGATACTGTCCTTAAACTGTCATATTAGGAGTCTATTTTATTCAGTTAAGACTATCTTTAACTTGACATTGGGGTGAAAGTTTCTTAACAATCACCAAACTTGTGAATTATATAAGTTTGGTTTTGAATAAGAAGTCGAAAAAAGCTTGATTTGTCACTACTGGAAAATTTTGTAGCTCAACACCCATTCGTGTTTACGCTTACTTGCGACCTTCCTTCGACGGGTAAGATTTAATTGTTTTTGGAAGTAACAGAGGACCAACCATATTGCTGTAGTCCTTACCTTGTTGTGGCCTTATTGATAACGTCTCTACCTGATGATCGCAAGACGGGGGTCTGAGTCCCAATAAAACTAGTTAGTTCCTTTAGTGTCTGCAACCTTACTATCCTTGTGGGCTAAGGGGTGGGTTTGGGGAGCCTATAAGTCTACCTGCGGAGTCATCCGCAACCATTCCCTGACCCTTCCTGGTCCTAGCTTGGATGGAGATGGGGCTTGGGCGCTGAACATATGATATATGGTCAGTCTCTAGGGCATTTCTCTGCTCGCTAGGGCAATGTCACTGTATCTTGCCTCTGCCATACATGAGAGGGAAACAAATCCAAAATATCATGTTTACGAATTTAGAATCTTAAAGCTGACATTTTAATGGTTAGCACTCACCCTACCAACACTTCCTGCCATATAATTAAGATTTATTCAATTATAGCTATCCTTAAAATACTTTGAAAATACTAGATCTTAAAAAAAAAATAAATAAATAAAATAGCAGGGCTATCACCAGTTTCCGAAATGAAAAAAAATAATTTCATCCACAAATTGCCATACGATTTGCTCATTAGAAATAGTCCTATAACAAACTTTCGGTGTATCCACAGTAGCCCCCAGTTACTCGTAACTCACTACTCTTGCAAACACTTTGAAAATCAGATTTTTCAAGTATCTCTTTCTTCACAAAATTCCATTTACTTCCCAGATCTTTTTCTATTCACCCCCGAGCCAGGGCTAAAGAAGTGTATCTCAACTTTCCCTGTCTCTTCGGGAGACACTCTAGGTTTGCCTCTAGTAGTATCCTGATCTGCAAGATCTAGGATTCCTTGAATAATAAAACTTGGAAAAAGGATAAATCTGATGTTTGTTCAGAAGTGAAATTACAAATTAATTAGAATATTGGTTTGCTCCATTTACGGAAATGGAATTTTCCCAGCTCAACTTTAGTAAATACTTATATAAGCGAATAAACATTACATGTTGAACAACTGGAGTGACATTAATTACCGTTCATTGAAGTAAATAAGAGTATAAATCGTGAGAGTAGCCGCGGAGTGTCTTAATGCTTAAGAATTAGTATACATTACCGATTCATGTATCTATTAGAAGATTATTCAACAGTTAAGCAACAATTTTGGAAAAACATTACTGTACGTAAAATAGCAATATTTACTTCAATTTTTAACATATTCATAATTTGACACTCGAGTGAGTATGTAAACACACGAGTTTATAAAACAGTTGGAATCTCCAAATATTCAAACAAAATATCGCTTATCACCTTACACGGAAAGAAGCTGACCTTGTATTTTTTCCCGTGCAAAATTGTCTTAAAATGAGTCAGACTCCTACATTATGCAAGTTAAAAAAAAAAAAAATCTAATATGCACCTGTTTAAAACCATTTACTAAGTTACCCTACCGACTGAAACAGAATCAATGTCCAAGGACATTCGTTTATCAGCTTCCGTTAGCTGGATTGGGTTAGTTTATAAAATTTGGGCTTGAGGCTAAGCACTGGGACCGGTAATTTTAATCAGCTTTAATTAACAAGCTAGTTGATAATCAGCATTAGTTAGCTGGATAAAGCTCTTGCCGACTTTTTATTCATGCAAGAATTCAATCTATTCCCAATGAGTATTAAGGTAATAAGTCTATCTATAAAAAATAATAATCTCAGAATACATTCATGTATATGTATGCGTATTAACATTGCAATTAAACGAAACGTCATCACCTTATATCATCCTACAGTAAGATAACCAACCTTAAATGGTCATTATCTATAATTGTTTTACAGTGTTCTAAATTTGAAAGGACAACCAACGGAGTTACAATACATCCCTTGTAAAAAAAAAAAAAAAAAAAAAAAAAAAAATAGCTGTCCAGTAAAAGCCGATGTTTTTACTTGAGATAAGTATATATATAAATAAAAATGCTTAGGCACAATAGTAACGTCCAAAAAGTCAGTATAATTTATAATTTCCTGTGACGAACCACTGCAAAAACAATTCAACTAATAGTCATGAGAATGTGACTGTAATTAATTCAAGAGATTATACATTATTCATTATTTCTCCAATGTATGTATATATAGGTATTCCTGACCAAGCCATTCATACCTGAACAACTGAATTGTTACCTTCCAATTTTATTGGGTCTGGATATTCTATTTCATCTTAATTTTCATTACCACTTATATCGTTTTATTTCCTTATTTCTTTTCCTCACAGGGGAAATTTTCCCTGTTGGAGCCCTTGGGCTTATAGCATCTTGCTTTTCCAACTAGGGTTGTAGCTTAGCTAATAATAATAATAATAATAATAATAATAATAATAATAATAATAATAATAATAATAATAATAATAATAATAACGAAGAGCAAAAATTACAAGGAAAACTATCATGAAAAACACAAAAACCTGAAATTCGACACCAAAGAATCAAAATCACATAATTTTTTGAAGCCATACGTAAAGCCAACCGAATCATTAATCAGACCCTCATTTCGAGGAATAATAAATCGTTATGAAATCAAGAAAATCACAGGCGGGATTTCGACAATAAACATTTCACTCACGCGTGAAATTATTAATGTTTTTGAATGAGGTTCTAAATAATAGCCAATAGTCATAAATTTGGCGTGTAAATAATTGTTGTTACTTCAACGGGTTTTTTTCTGGTGCTTCAGCCAATTAGCCAATAATAACCAAAGTCAAATGACATGTTTACGCTTTCCCGGAACAAATTAAAGGCATACAAAAATTCTATAATGATAAAATCAAAATATATTAGACAACAGGGAAAACCAAAAAACCTGAATATATATATATATATATATATATATATATATATATATATATATATATATATATATATATATATATATATATATATATATATAGCCTATGCACATACACGACAAAACCAGTTTAAAAACTGAAGGACGCTGTATACCGTTCGTTACTATGGATAATTTCCCATCGAAAATAAGTATTCGACGAATTACTCTCGAGCATTCTGAGTTTATTGTTTTATTAATCTCACGTTAAAATATTAACCGAAACCAATCAAGAATTATCACTTTTAAATCAGTGATACTAAATCATGTAAGATTTTAACACAAAATCTTCTTTTGCCTGTCTGATTCATACGCGAATGTGTAGGAATCTCTTCAAATCGTCATTGGGGAAAGCGCATTCACAGAGGCATACACATTCAACACAGCGGCCCTTCACACAACGGTATGGAGCGAAATCGAGCCGAACCCCAAACCATGGAGCAGAACCACCTTATGGAAAACTAACAACTGTATGTATGGAGGAGCAACATTCCATTAAAGTAGAAAAAATATGATATTGGCCTTACGAGGGACGGGGGGGTGGGGGCCAGGGGAAGGGGGAGCCAGAGCGAGCTAGTGAGCCAAGGATTGTCTGAGCGGAACTGTCACGCCCGAAGGGGCTTTTAGGAGATTTAAATCATAAGTGCCACTCAAGGGGTCTCCCCGGTGGGCCAGCCAAGTTAGGAAAAGAGCAAAAACTGGCATACCTTCTTTATAAAAAGAAGAAGGAGGAGGAGAAGAAAGAATAGCATAATTCTTGCGGGTGTGGGGCTACCTACCCGCCGGGCCCAATCCTCCTCTCAAAGAGTAGCTTATGTATATAACCTCTTCGTCTCTTCACCCGAGTGGTTCAGCAACCAATCCGATTTCAAACTCATTAAGAGTAATATTGTACGAAAGTCTGACCATTCCTCTGAGTTTTGTGTTCGTAACTTATAGGTCATTGACCTTGAATGCCATAGTACTTGCACTGCAATATCTTCTTTTTCGGTTAGAGGTTGAAACATTAATTTTATTCAAGTATCTGTTCCTTAACATCCCAAACTGTATTGTAACAACAATATGGTCATTTATATCTTCAAATGACCACCGGGTTCACCCGTGTTATTTTTTTTAATGCATTGGAATAGCTTAATGAGAAAATGATAAAGCCCTGAAAATATTTCTAATGATTTCAGACTTGCTTTCGACGGAAGAGATATTTAGAGAACACTGTAATTCAAGTATTACGCTGTAACGTTCTTTATTCTAAAAATAGTACTGACCTTCACGTTCGCATAATTAAATTGTAACAGGTTTCTGATTCCCACACATAGGTACCATATAAGATTCCGGAAGCAATGGGATATATCCTAGATCCTAAATCAAAGGAGTGCTTCAAACATAGTATTCAAACAACTTTATATATAAATATAATTCTATACACCCACCCATGCCTTGGTATATGTATGTATGACCCATACGTAAAAATATATCTACAGTATATATACAGTATATCATATATATATATATATATATATATATATATATATATATATATATATATTTATATATATATAATGATAATAAAATATGAGAGAGAGAGAGAGAGAGAGAGAGAGAGAGAGAGAGAGAGAGAGAGAGAGAGAGAGAGAGAGAGAGAGAGAACGTATCCATATGTGCTTTCAACTCGACAGGTACTGATGCGTATATGGGCACCCACCATTTGCATATGATTCGGCAAACTAGATTAAGAAGAAAAGTATAGACTCAAAAATTAGGATCTAATAAAGGGGCTTTCATATTCTAAGATATCAGATGGACAGATAACAGTAATTTCCAAGACGCTTTAAATGATTGGAAATTGTATCAAATTTTACTGGTTTAACACTCTCTCTCTCTCTCTCTCTCTCTCTCTCTCTCTCTCTCTCTCTCTCTCTCTCTCTCTCTCTCTCTCTCTCTCCTCTCTCTCATACACAGTTGAAACCTTATTTACCATTCTAGTGGTTGCTCAATTCCGCTACGCCCTAGGAAGCCCATCCCTTACCACAAGGCACCTCAATCTCACCATCAAATTGAGAGAGAGAGAGAGAGAGAGAGAGAGAGAGAGAGAGAGAGAGAGAGAGAGAGAGAGAGAGAGAGAGAGAGAGAGAGAGAGAGAGAAATGTTAGTTCTTACTCTAACTTGCGATCTCTGACGGGTGAAGACCACCTGATGGGCAGGAACCCACTCGATAAAAATCAACGCACAACTTTTCTGTTTACGAAGAAAACCCGAGGTGCGGACGTACCGTCCATAATCGGGTACTTACTTCTGCAATAAAGGTAATGAATACTGTTATTCTCCTATGAAAAATATTGCTAACCTAACATAAAAATATCTATTTTTCGTAAATGGGATTATTCTGCAATGAAATATATGCTGTTATACTGATGTGTATGTGTGTGTGTGCGTGAAATAATTCACAGGGAAAAATTGAAGTACTGAGACAATCCAGAAAAGTTTCGTCTGTACGACCTCTTCAAGAAGATGATGTCATAGAGACGAAACTAGTCTAAGATTGACTCAGTATTCTCATTTTTACTGCGGATTATTGCATCTCAGCATTAGCTGTTCATGTGAGTTTTACGTGTATGTATGTATGTATGTATATTTATATATACATATATATACACACATATATATGTATGCGTATATATATATATATATATATATATATATATATATATATATATATATATATATATATATATATATATATATATATATATATATGTACATATATATGCGCACACACATGCAGAGGTAGAAGACAACCCAATGTTATATTAAATGCCTGCCTAAGATTTATAAGGCTAAATGCAATGCATAATAGGGAGTTCATTTTATATCAAGCAAAGTTCAATTTTACTAGATTTTTCTTTATCAAATATATAATTACCTACTCAAATGAAAAATTGCCATTTTCAGATTTTTTCTACTAACAAACACACACACTTGCACAGATATATATATATATATATATATATATATATATATATATATATATATATATATATATATATACATATTTATATATACATATTTATTTTATATTTATATGCATATGTATACATTCATATATATATATATATATATACATATATATATATATATATATATATATATATATATGTGTGTGTGTGTGTGTGTGTGTGTATGTATGTGTGTGTAAGAAGCCCATCGTTATGTTTTTCACTCTAAGAAGCTTCCTCCTCTCTATGTAAATATGCATGTCTTCAAGACGACCCTACCTTTACTTTTTTTTTTTTCTTAGGAAATTATGATGTCGACGAAACATCCGGTCTTTGTCTTCCCTTTGTGGAAACAACATTCTTTGTCTCAAACTATAAACACACACGTCTGGATCATTTCAGCCCAGACGTCACAGTAGCATCAACCTCTTGGTTGATATGGAAATGTTAACCTGCTGTAGTATCACCACAATCAAATAAATTTGAATTTTTCAATCTATTTCCTAACTTGGGGTTTTAGGTCTGAAATTCATATATCTAAATCTTTTTAATAAAGCATTTCACTAACTATTAACCATCTTTGTTTCTCTTAGAAATATGATGGAAACTATTCTTTTAAAGATTTAACACCCAATAACTTTCTTTAACTTGGCTAACGCTCAATAACTGTTTTCTGTAAAAGAGAGTATTGCTAAATCACTATTAGCGTCGTCGACATCTACATATCTAACATCCTCTGATCATTATTTACACCAGACTCGAAATCCCATATATATAAAGCACATCATCAGATCATTACTTGGAGCATAATTGAAATCCCTGAAAAAAAAGCTTCATCTACAGATCATTATTTAATACAGAGTTCAAATCTTTCTACCGAGCATTCACTGCAATTGAGCATGAGGGGTCAGTAACATTTTTGTCAATAGAAATCCAGCCACTCCCTAAAGCAGATAATTCCGCCATGCATAATTATGAAAGGCCATTGCCAGAAAGTATCCGATATTCGTCCTATGAAACGCCTAATGATGAAAATGCCCCCGAGCGAATTAGCATCATACCCTTGAGATAATGTCACTCGCTTGTCTCTCCTTTACTGTAAAGCTTTGCCTTGGCAAAAAGTCTAATCGTTAGGTATTTGAAGTTAATCAAGATATCTTGGGATTCCATCAGCAGATTCTGATGGGCTATCATCCCCGTAAATAAATGCGCTTGCAAAGGAATTGAAAATGTGAATTAGCTAAATATCCCAAAGCTATCTTTAACGTTGCATTGAGCTAGCCTGTATAGGTAAGAAGATAGACATGCAAATAAAAATGTTAATAATTAAAACTAATTACTGAAAAAAAATATTGTTTGGCCACAGTAAATAATAAAACAATCATGTACATGACTGTATTATAGTGTATACACTATCATGTAGACAAAAATACTGTCCTATTTAAAGCCCCGATAAATAAACAACAATAAATCTAACGAATTGCCAGTTAAAATCAACTAAGAATTTATAATCAAATTACTTCTATCCTTTAATCAAGGCTTTCTACTAGCTTTAAATTTCCATAAAACTGAATTTCTATTGAATGTGAAATTCAAGTTCATAGTCAAAATTGCAATTTTGGAGACAATTTCTACAACAATAAATAAAAGATATACAACTTTGCTTTCCAAGCCTAATTTCCTACTTGAAAGAAAACATAACTTTTTTACTTATTAGTTTATTCGGTTGGAAAATATTTTCGGTGAAGTATATCAGTCAGCGTGAAATATACATACACCCGACCGACTTTGCATCTTGAGGAATACAAATTAGGTTAAAAAAACTTGGATTAAATTATATATATATATATATATATATATATATATATATATATATATATACATACATATATATATATATATATATATATATATATGTATATATATACATACATACATACATATATATATATATATATATATATATATATATATACATAGGCATAAACACATATAAATATATATATATATAAATATATATATATATATATATATATATATACACACATATATATATATATATATATATATATACACACATACATACATAGGCATAAACACATATATAAATATATATATATATATATATATATATATATATATATATATATATACATACATAGGCATAAACACATAAATATATATATATATACATATATATATATATATATATATATATATATATATATATATATACATACATATATATATACATATATATATGTATGTATATATATATATATATATATATATATATATATATATATATATATATATATTTATCTTTCCGGTCACGTTCTGAGAGTAGTCATACCCTAGCAAGAAGAGTTGTAATTATAAAAGGGGGAAGGGCTGGAAAGGATTGAATCTGTGTGCATGCATACCTATCTAGATCTCTAGCCGTGGTTTTTGACGATCACGTACACTAGTTCTAAATAATGGAATACATTGATAACACCCGAGTCGCTCCTGCGTCTTCTTAAACAAGCATTTATGTATGCACATATATATGCAAACAAATGTATCTGATATCCATTGGACCATAATTCCCCTCAAGTCTAATGACCAATGCCATGTTACACACGATGTTCAACCTCACATACTAATGATAAAATCGCTATTGATTTTGCACTCTTGAACCCACTGATTGTTTCTTAATTGTAATATTAATGAAATTATAATAGTATTTGATTTTTCCTAAATCATTTCAACAGTGACATGTACTCGCTCTCTTTTATCAAAAGTGGTTTATCATAATTACTGGTAAAATCTCTAATCATCACTTTAAAGGAGATAGTAGGCAAATATTTTTTTCTCATTGACTAAATAATTGGAAATAATCTTAAAATTTTAATTATTTTTTCACTAGTATTCATTCAGAAAAAAATGCAATCTATATATTTCTGCAATTACAATTCTAGAATTCTAAGTATTTTTTTTCCAAAAGTCTTCATTCAGGAAAAAATGCAATTTGCATATTTTTGTAATTACATGAAAAGGATAGCTGGACCCTGCATCTGTTAATTACACAATCTTTCAAGAATATTGCCGTACAAGAACAATCAATAATAAAATTCTTAAGCAAAACCATCACATTTCAAAATATTTCAATATTGTTTCATGGCATTAAAATAATCAACCGAGGTATAGACGTGAACAAAATGCCAAGACAATAACCATGTTCACGTTTAAATAAAAATTCCCTGTATTATAAAGTACTAGACCCATAACCAATGTATACTTTTCTTGATCAATGGAAACTTGGTTAGGCATTTTCAAGATTTTTATGTTTTTGTTCTTCTAAAATTAGTCATGTTTATTTCCCCGTACAATAAGTAAGTAGGGTTGCGATATATTTCAACAGAGTGCTTCTTATTTTTAGATATGATAAATTATCCTTTGAAATATCTGAATTGAAATTGGTTTTAAATTGAATGAATGATATTAATAAATTGTCAAATGCCATTTATGGAGTGTTATTAATATGTGAGAGAGAGAGAGAGAGAGAGAGAGAGAGAGAGAGAGAGAGAGAGAGAGAGAGAGAGAGAGAGAGATGCTAATTATAATACATGGTTCAATTTAATGACAAAATCTAATAATGAATTTTTTTTTCTTTGGCAGATGCTTTGAGTCCCGGTCGTGTGATGGTGGCGAGATCAAGAACAACACCGACAGCTACCTGATCCTCCTCCTCCTCGCGTGTGGTGGTGGAGGACGTAGTGAGGGTGGTGGTGGAGGGTCACCTATTACTAGGTGATGGTGGAGGGGCTGGTGTTTCGGGGCCGAGGCGAGAACATGAAGGTGCAGGAGGTCGGTTCCCTCAGCATCGTGCTGCCCTCCCCACCCATACCACCAAGGGCCTCTCGTCTCGCCTGCATCACCGCCGCCATCCTAGCCTTCTTGATAGGCGTAGCCGTTGGGGTGACGTTGCCCCTCGTGCTATCCAAGTCTTCCCTGACAACGCCCCTAAGCTTCGCCCTCCCTCAGCAGCAGCTGCAAACCTCAACGTCTTCGTCGTATACCAGAAGACACGAAAATGCGATCGATATACAAAATAAGGGAGACGTCGTTATTAACAGTATCGAGGGCGATTCCTGGCAGAA
Source organism: Palaemon carinicauda (assembly GCF_036898095.1). Taxonomy (NCBI): domain Eukaryota; kingdom Metazoa; phylum Arthropoda; class Malacostraca; order Decapoda; family Palaemonidae; genus Palaemon; species Palaemon carinicauda. The sequence continues at coordinate 9,854,084 of NC_090743.1, forward strand.
GCTGAAGGCGCCCTTGCACACGTGGTCACCTACAGTTTTCAACGGTGCCAATGAGAGCTTGTCTGAGGGAATGGGCGACATGCCCCCGGAGCATGACGCTCCCGACGTGAGAGAAGCTCCATCGTTGCTAGTCCAAGGGATTTACTGGGGAGACATGGTCGAAAATTCTCTCCCGAAGGGGTTTTTAGACGTCGAAGTCGACAGCTGGAGGAAATTCACCCGGCGTCAAGCAGTCGTCCGTCTAGAAGAAGGTTGTGGGCGCATGCAAAACCGACTCATCACTTTCGCAAACGGGACCCAATCCTGCTGCCGATACCGACAAAACTACGACCAGATCCAAGGTGAAATTTTTAGTTTCTACTTGAGTCGTCTTTTGGGGTTAACCAATGTACCCCCTTCGGCTCTGGGCATCATCAGGGCAGGAAACTGGCAGTGGTCGAATGTGGGCAATCAGCTAGCGTTGGCTCAGTGGGCTGAGGAGAGACCAGTTGTGATGACTCGATACGTGAATAACTTGACGTCCGCCTTCATCCCTTCGTCACTGAGATCCTCCCGACGACGCCTCCACCCTTACCAAGTGGAGGAGATCGATCCCCGGGACATTCGAACCATGACCGAGTTGGCGCAGTGGTCTGACCTTATCATCTTTGACTACCTGACGGGTAATCTAGACCGCGTGGTCAACAACCTCTACAACATGCAGTGGAACCCCACTATGATGGAAGCCCCCGCTCACAACCTCGCCCATCACAAGGAATCGGGTCTGCTGGTGTTTCTGGACAACGAGTCGGGCCTCTTGCACGGCTACCGACTGCTCGATAAATACGAGAGCTTCCATGCAATGCTGCTGCAAGCGCTGTGCGTGTTCCGGCAGCCGACGGCAAATCGGGTGAAGCAACTGGTGTCGAGCGGCGATGTGGGCGACCGACTCCGTAAAATGTTCCGGCGTAACGAACCAGATCTTCAAGATTTCTTGCCCGCGATACCCGACAAATCCGTCAAGATCCTCAACGAGCGACTTCGAAGTGTACACAAGCAAATAACTAAATGTGAAGAGATGTACAAAAACTCCTAAATATTTCATATCATTTCTAGTGTTTGCACGAAGCCAAAAAAATAAGGTATGGGAAACAAACCGTGCCACCCCAGGCCTGTGATATTGGTGTAACGTTGTTGTTGTCGTTGTTGTTGTTGTGCGAGTGTGGGCGGCTTCACACCCACGGCCCCATGGACGCCTGCAGAGAGTACTACCTTCTCTGGTTAGTTGATGCCTTGTGCCTCGTCGTTCCTGTGGACTCAACAACACGCTGCTTGACCTAAGGGCGTTTTTTAGGACGCCATTTCATCATCATAAGTAATATCTCCGAATGTAAAGCCAAAAGAACATTCCTTTAGATGATTGCTGATAGACAACCCAAGTTATTTATCGGTTCCATTTACAATAACATTTATTTGCAATAGGTGTAGATTGAAAACTTGAAATCATATATCAGTGACATCTTTTGTAAACAAACTTTCTTTATCTCTAAAGTGAGAAGATGAAAAAAAAACTTAATTCCCGTTCAGTTCAAAGTGGCGCCGATGTGGAAACCCTCTGTGAGACATGCACATATTGTGAAAGGAAGCATAATATTAGTCAGCTCATGTATAGTGTAGATAAAATATACATATATAAATATATATAAATATATAAACGTTTAACAGTAAAAAGAACATTACAAAAAAATGTGATGATAATAGCTATATTACAAGCATCATAAAAAATTCCATTGTGACGTTTCGTGGTCTGTTGACGAAGAGTACCGATTTACTTACGCAAACAGAAGTTTCACACTAGCTCAAAAATATCATGCACATATATAGATAAAAAAAATTCCCTTATGTATTTTCTCTCTCCATATTATCATTTGTTTTATCCATTATCCAAATTTTCTGTGTATAATGTTTCTATGTACAGGTAAAGAGTTCATGAAAAAATATAAATGTTTAGATTGTGAAATGATTGATATCTGTTATAAATAAAGTCCTAAAAAATATCTTACACTGAGTATTAAATCACTATCTTAAATTACTCTCATGATTTCATAACTATGAATAATTTCATCATAATAAAAACTGAATAAGATCAAACAGTTTTAGCCACAATACAATTTCATTGAAGGTTTCTGGGAGTTCCTATGCTTCATACGATCTCAATCAATCTATAAATTAAAGATTTCAATTAATGCGGTGAGATATTAAACACATACGCACACATACGCAAAACTGAATCCTACAACCACAGACTTTTTATAATAATAAAATAAAAAACCAGCCTAAATACGGACAAGTCCTCACTGGGAAATAGATATGCAAAATTTGTATAAAATTCAATCGAACTCCAAGTTGATTCTATTTCACTTAAAAAGGGATTGATTTTGTTTTTGTTATCTTTTTATTTACAAAGGAGGAATCAGCTCTTATCTCTTTGTGTAAGGAGAGAGAGAGAGAGAGAGAGAGAGAGAGAGAGTGTCCAAAGGTGAAATGAGTAGAAAGGACGCGGCATTTGACAATATAAATAAAAACAAAACACAATGTGAAAACACAAAATCTAGAAAAGGTCAAGAAAATCCCTATCCCTTAAAAAGAGAGAGAGAGAGAGAGAGAGAGAGAGAGAGAGAGAGAGAGAGAGACCAAATGTGAAATGGGTATACCTATATATAAATGAAAGAAGAAAGGACGCGGCCTTTGACAGCATAAATAAAAACAAAACACAAAATCTAGGAAAGGTCAAGAAAATCCCTTAAAGAGAGAGAGAGAGAGAGAGAGAGAGAGAGAGTGCAAATGCATTTCAGCATCGTCCTAACAGATGGTTATGACGATGATGGTGATGCCTGCGAGAGAAAGATGTCTATTGGCCTGTGGCAGGCGGAGTTGAGCCTTCGTGATTATAGGTTGAAGACAAGGGGTTGCCACGCGCACTTTTATAACTTTTGGGACGATCCTTTAAGCCCCCATCCTCACTACGAAGGACGTCCTTGCACAGCTCGTGTTCGGGAGTGACATCTGCAGGTCGAGCGACCAGGTCGCAAGATGGACGTCGCTTGGGAGGGAGAGGAACGAAATCTTCCGGGGGTATTTATGCCCTTCTAAAATTCCTCCTCCGACACTCGGCCAGAAGGCAATTGCGTTGGCCGGCTTGCAGTGTTATAACCAAGGAAGATCATTGGGCGGCCGCTCTTTCTTTAATGTGTCAGGCCCTGCCTCACAACACACCCTCTTTGCTACTCTCCTCACAATCTTTCTCCCTCTCTCCCTCCCTCTCCCTCTCCCTCTCCCTCGCCCTCTCTCTCTCTCTCCTCCTTCATGGATGATTACTGACAGGTAGGCAATTCCTACCTCGGCTTCACATCCATCTCCTTGCAACACACAAACGCACTCACAAACGCAGTCAACCCGTGCACTCCATCCATCATCCGCAGAACCATCAGTCGTGTTTACCCTTTGCTCATCGAACACTTTTCCTTTCTCGTATCAAGGACTCATCTTGGTGCACTTCCTTTTCATAATTTTTTTTTTCTCATATTTTTTTTTTTTTGAGGACTCGAAATAACGTTAAATGCTTGTTCTTGAAAAGCATTACACAAAACAACTCAAATACTTACCTTATACGCATGATTTATAGAATTTAATTCAAAACTCCAAGCAGAGGGTCTTTTAGATAAAAAAAATAACATAAAGACCCCCATAATGGAAAATAATATATACTAGACAATCAAATTAATGATTGCAACACCATTAAATTTACCATTCAAAATAAAAAAGTAAACACAAACAGGTAACATTAATCATAGTATAACTATTTACCAAACTCTGTGGTGAGAGGGGAATTTGAAAGAAAAACCTCCTAAAAATTATGCTTACCATACAATAAAATACAACGGATGCTATGAAAATCACGCAGGAGAGAGAGAGAGAGAGAGAGAGAGAGAGAGAGAGAGAGAGAGAGAGAGAGAGAGAGAGAGAGAGAGAGAGAGAGCAAACCCCAAAAAGTAAAGACTACAATTAACAGAATAGAAAAAATCCGAAAGAGCATTATTGCATCACAAGAAGTAAACTTGAAGACTAGCACCCCACTGTTTGAATCATGACTAGCAGTGATAAAAAGGATCATAAAATATACTTGGGAGTTATGAAAACGACAACTTTGCGGAGGATAAAACTTCCGTACTTAAGTATTCTGAAGTAAAACGAAGTTGATAGTAAATTCCGTCGACAACTTCATGTGGACACATAAGTATGCAGGCTACACCCAACACACATTTGATGAAAAGTTTCTCCTGTGGTCAAAAGAAAATATATACTATCAACTGAAAGGGTACAGTAATAAAAAAAAAATTACCACATATATAAAAATATGCAAATAAAAAATTATGAAAAAAAATAGCATGTACATTGGGAATCACTGTGAAATAAGTATAAAATATTTGAAGACAGTAAACATCCATAAGAATAAAAAATTACCACAAATATAAAAATATGCAAATATAAAATTATGAAAAAAAGAATAAAAAATTACCACAAATATAAAAATATGCAAATATAAAATTATGAAAAAAAGAATAAAAAATTACCACAAATATAAAAATATGCAAATATAAAAATATGAAAAAATATGAAGTTAGTATATTGGAAATCACTGTGAAATAAGGCTAAAATATTTGAAGACAGTAAACATCTATAAAAATAAAAAATTACCACAAATATAAAAATATGCAAATATAAAATTATGAAAAAATAGCATGTTAGTATATTGGAAATCACAGTGAAATAAGGATAAAATATTTGAAGATAGTAAACATCTATAAGAATAAAAAATTACCACAAATATAAAAATATGCAAATAAAAAATTATGAAAAAAAAATTAGCATGTACATTGGAAATCACTGTGAAATAAGGATAAAATATTTGAAGACAGTAAACATCTGTAAGAATAAAAAATTACCACAGATATAAAAATATGCAAATATAAAATTATGAAAAAATAGAATATAAGTATATTGGAAATCAGTGAAATAAGGATAAAATATTTGAAGAGAGTAAACATCTATAAGAATAAAAAATTACCACAAATATAAAAATATGCAAATATAAAATTATGAAAAAATAGCATGTTAGTATATTGGAAATCCCTGTGAAATAAGAGAAAATATTTGAAGACAGCAAACATCTATAAGGATATTGCAGCTTAAATATGCTATGAATAAATAAAAACCGAAAAAAATATTTGTAAAAAAATAACTACTTTAAGCGTTCAGCAATTACAAAGACAAAGAAATAATCAAATCAAAATGCATTTGTAAGTATAATTATTAGCAAAATTCACTAAACGTAAAAGATTTAGCGTGGACTTAAACATTAAAGATATAAAGATAGGAAGCAAAAAGACACATACACATACATATATGCATACGCATGTGTATATATATATATATATATATATACTGTATATATATATATATATATATATATATATAATATGGGTACATCATATTCAATAGTATCATAATTTAGATTTCGCAAAATATATACTAAAATAATAGAACATATTTTTAGGCTAACAATATATTCCATCTACCCTTCAACATGATCTCATTCACATAGGGCACTAGAGTAATCTCTTCTAAAGTTTCACTTCTGATCCTGTCCTGACATTTAACTCCCAATATTCTTCTGAGGGCTTTGTTCTCAAATCAACAAAATCGGTTGGATATTGTTTCATTGTCATACAACGACTCATGTCCATACTGTAACACTGATGTCACTAAACTGATATATAGCCTGATTTCCAAATTTTACTTAACCTAGCCATTGTCTGAGTTGCTTTTTTTCAATCTTTCATTAAACTCCAATTCCACAGACCGCTGTATTTTAGATCATGGTTCCTAAATATCTAAATGATTCTACCATATGAATCCTTTCTCCATTGCATATTCCTTTCTCAGCATCTCTGCCTTTCTTCTATTCATCTTGAACCCAACCTCGTGTGATTTTCATGCATTCTGGTAAGCAAGCATTGCAAATCCTGTGGTGTTCTGCTAATAAGGGCAATGTCATCAGCATACTCTAGGTCAGCTAATTTCCTGTTACCAATCCAGTCCAATCCTTCTCCACCATCCCCAACTGTTATATGCATTACAAAATCCATGAGGAGGATAAACAATATAGGTGACAACACATTTCCTTGTGTGTGTGTGCGCGCGTGTGTTTGTATGTGTGTCACCTTCATACTTTATTTGCTAAAACGTTGAAGGGCTCCATATGTAAGAAACTCCCACTGCATTAGCCACTTCTTACAAATACACGACCTCATCACCAACGAATGGAAAACCCATAAAAACATTGACATATTTATGTTCATACTAATCCTCTCCTGTAGAATGAATAAGGTGAAAGGTCACTCCAAAATAAATCTGTGCTGTTCATCTAACAGAGCCTTCACTGCTAAATCATGGTAGGATGATATAAATACATTTAACGTTGCCATATCAGTTAAAGGCAGATAAAAAACCGAAGATAAATAATAACATGGATCACTATTTCTAGTTTAATGTTGAATTTATCTATTCTCTCTACACCTATGTATTTGCTACACAAGCAACACGATGTTTGACGGGGGGGGGGGGGGAGTGTGTGGTTATGAGGCCCGCTCAAGCTCAATAGTTTCTTGTAGTGTCTGCAACCTCACCAACCTCGTGAGCAAGGGCGAGCCTGTAGATCCACCTGCCAAGTCATCAGTAGCCATTGCCTAGCCCTCCCATGTCCTACAGCTTGATGGAGAGGGGGCTTAGGAACTGATCCTATATATATATGATCAGTCTCTAGGCCACTGTCTTCCTAGGGCAATGCCACTATCCTTTACCTTTGCCATTCATGAGAGACTTTTAAACATTAAACTTATACAGCGATTTATAGTTACACCGTTGCAATGAAGGATCTCTGGATGTTTTCCCTATGGGATAATTTTTCAGCATCGTAACAAGGTGGAGATATGCAGCATATCTGTGAAGGCAGAGGGAGATGAAAAACTGGAACAGTTATCTAGTTAGCTCCGATTCCTTATTTGAAAAGGCCTCCTAAGACCAACCAGACGCTGTTCGTGTATCTCGTTTATCTTTTAAACTGTCGTGGCCTCTGACACTAAACTATTTACTTTTGATATATAATTCACAGTATCTTCTCGGTTATCTCTCCCTTTCTTAAGGTCACACATTCTTATCATTGCCTAAACAAACTAAGCAAAATTTGAGCTACACTGCAAATTTCTAGTATCTTTCTTATCATTATCTCGTTATCACAATAAGTCATAATTACTGTCTATTGATCCACGTCACTGAAAATAAACTGATGACTATCGGATGAAAGTAATGATTAGAGTAATAAGGATTATGTGATTCAGCTCCACAACATAGATTATCAAGTAATGAAAACAAACAAGGACTGGTGTGTGAGATTTATATGCTTAAATCGAGGAAAGGCCTTTTTTATTTCCTTTTCCTTACTCGAAGTCAATAAGAAACTGTGGTATTGAAAATTGCCTCTTTTATTGCTGGTCTGAATAATAGAAAAAAAATTTAATTTTCCTATTCTGGTTATCACCGAATTACAACAAAGAAAGGGAGAGTACTAAGTAGGCCTTCTGTGCGACGGGAGGTAAATGATAATTAATATTCAAAGGAAAAAATTCAATTTATGAAAACATAAAAGCAGCATTATATTGCAAAGATTCCAGATATATCAGATATATATAAATTAATAAAATCAATTACTAATCACCAAATGCGGTCCAAACTTACGAAATATTAACAAAAATCATACATATATAGCATTGATTTAGAAGAATAGGGTAAGGACTAAAATTAAGAAATGGTTAATCTGAGGCGATTGTATAAATACAAAAAGCACGACACAGGTTACATCACACCTAAGAATATACGATCAAAAACATCACATGGAAACAAATACTACGATATCCAAGTAAAAAATTTTTAAATTTCATAAAAACCAAAATATATGAACATTCTTGAATATATTCCTCACAATAAAAAAAATCAAGTAAAGAGAGTTCAAGATCAGTAATCAGTACTTAATTATCACGGAAATATATATATATATATATATATATATACACACATATATACATATAAACACTCGCACACACACACACATATATATATAAATATATATATATATATATATATATACACACACATATATATATATATATATATATATACCTTTGCCCTTTCACCTCTAAAAAAAGATTATGCTACCTACATACCAATATGCCACCAGTCATGCATGGCCTACAAAGGTCCCATGGGGTAATAAAATCCAAGAGTCAACAACGTTACTTATTAAGTGAACCTCAAACTGTTCTCGTCATTTTTTATTCAAAACCTTACACCCCCCCCGCCCCACCCCCATCGCCACCCAGGGGCATTGTCTGAGAGTAACAGTTTTGTTATTTGCACAAGGACGAGACCTGAAGCTCTTGACTTTGTCTAGGGTTGCTGTGTCCTGATTGGTAACATCTCTGCCTGGCGTTTGACAGTCGAGTCCCGCTCAGACTCGTTAGTGCCATTAGTGTCTGCAACCTTACCACCCTTGTGAGCTAAGGTTGCGGGGTTTGGGGGAGCCTATAGGTCTATCTGCTGAGTCATCAGCAGCCACTGCCTGGGCCTCCCTGGTCCTAGCTTGGGTGGAGAGGAGACTTGGGCGCTGATCATATATGGTCAGTCTCTAGGGCATTGTCCTAATTGCTAGGGCAATGTCACTGTCAATTGCCTCTGCCATTCACGAGCGATCTTTAAACCTTAAAACAAACAGAGAAGGTATTAGATGGGACGACTAAACAAGAGGAGGAAAGTAGATATTATGCCTTTTTTCCATATTAGTTCACATATAAAGCTTCATTAAAGTGTAGCTGTCTGAAATATTAGCAGGTACAAAGCCTGACTCCTCTCTGTTTTTCACTTTAAAAGCAGTGATAAAAATGTCTATTTTTTTTACAAACTTATACACAGTCCCAATCAACTATCAATATATTCATTATCAAGGTAAAAATAATCATCATAACAATTAGTCGGAATGTGTGAAATAATTGGTTTTATGTTTAAACTGTTGTACAAATAATACAGCAATTCGTGTTCAACTAGACCTAAAGTATTTCATCATATAGATATATACCTAAAATCGTTTAACGAAAAATACATAATAAAATCAAAATAAATGTCAAAAATACAAGGGATGAAGGATCTTCTTCATATATGAACTGAAATACTGCGACTATTACTACTAATAATAATATTCATGATGATCAAGATGTATTCTTATTATTCAAGAAAACCTTTCATTAGAAATGTACAGTCCATACAAAAACTACAAAACTCCGAAAGGAAAATGTATATTTAAAAGGCAAATATTTGAAACGAAAAAAATAAATAAAAATAAAGCCAGGGAAGATCAACAAAGTACAAAAACGTTAAGAAAACTATTCAAAGAGCGCGAGAAAAAGTTTAAGGTTAAAAGGCAAAGAAAATCTAAGGTAAATAAAGCTTCAAAACGACCGGAAATAAACAAACATCAAAGATAAATAAAACTAGATAAAAAACTCTTTCAAGTTAAAATAAGACGTTGAAAGATATCCATAGAAAAATAAACCCAGATCACTCAATTACAGCAATTGAAAAACATATATAAGATATATAAAAATGGTAAAAATCTAAAATAAAAAATTACTTAAAGCGTTACAGTTAGGGAATTAATAAAATAAAGCAATAGAAAAAATTGACAAACATTTAAAGTCAATAATTATCTGGTTAAAAGCATCAGAAGAAAAAAATCCAATTTTTTTCAAGAATTCCCAAAAGGTTTATAATAACTATCGTCATTATTATTATTAGGCAAGCTATAGCCATAGTTGGAAAAAAGTAGGATGCTACAAGCCAAAGGGTTTCAATATGGAAAGCAGCCCATTGCTGGAAGGAGATGGAGAAATATGAGAACTTTAAAAATTATAAAATATATCATGATCAGTAAAAGCGTTAAAATATACCAGCAACATGTAAACTATGAAACGAGACTTATGACAACCTGTTCAACAAAAAAGAATTTGCAGCAATTTTGAATTTCCGAAGTTCCACCGATTGTTATATCGGCATGTAGGAAGATTAATCTTTTTTTTTAGAGGTGGAAGGGCAAAGGTTATATATATATATATATATATATATATATATATATATATATATATATATATATATATAAATATATATATATATATATATATATATATATATACATATACATATATATATATATATATATATATATATATATATATACATATATATATATACATATATATATATATATATATATATATATATACATATGTATATATACATATGAGTATATATACGTATATGATTAGGAAGATAATTCCACAATCTAGTCACAGATGGAATAAAACTTCTAAAATACTAGGTAGTGTTGAGCCTTATGATAGAGAAGAAAAGACTGTCTAGAATTAACTGCATACCTAGTACTACGTAACATGCTGGTACAGACAAGGAAGATCTGCAAAGGATGATCAGATGTATGAAAATTCATATGCAAGATGCACAAAGACCTAAATGAACGATGGCGCCAGAGATTAATATATAGATCAGAGATAGGAAACTTGATACAGCTCAAGTTTTTGTTGAACAAACTAAGAGAGTTAAAAGCTGAAGACAAGACAGAAGAACAATATTCAAAACATAGCATAATGAAAAAGAAATTAAAACTTCCTCAGGGTAGATTAATCCTCAAAGAACTTAAAATACTTTCTAATTAAACCAGTTTTTGTGCAAATGAATAGGAAAGAAGAATCTAACGTGTTTCTCAAAATTAAATTTGCATTCATATATCACTTATAGCATTTTCAATGCGTTATTATTATTATTATTATTATTATTATTATTATTATTATTATTATTATTATTATTATTATTATTGTTACTTGCTAAGCTACAACCCTAGTTGGAAAAGTAGGATGCTATAAGTCTAGGGGCCCAACAGGGAAAATAGCCCAATGAGGAAAGGAAACAATGAAAAACAAAATATTTTAAGAACAGTTGTATACAGTTATTAAGAAAAAGACCTGAATGTTGAGTAGCCAATGTCCTTGACCCTCTTCCAAGCATACAATGAGTTTTGTTAGAGTTCAACTTTATCCCCCGTAATTTGCACCATGCACTAATTTTGGGGACTAAGCAACACCAGATCTACATCCAGGAGCTGGAATTGGTGCAAGTAGCTTTATCTGCATATGCGACAAGCTTCCTTTCTAGGTCAAACCACATATCACGAGTATACAGTATGAAAAGAGATACAGAGAACACTACCCTGGAGAACAGCAGATATAGTCGTATAGTCACTATGATGGTCGTCAACAACTGTTCTTTGTAACTTATTACGTAAAAATTCAATAACGATGCCAAGACATGACCAACCTACTGCTAACTGTTCAAGCTTGACAGCAAAGGCCACAAGATTAATAAGGTCATAGGTAGCACTAAAATCAAGACCAGTCATTTGAACTCACTGACCACAATAGAGGGATTTCTGTACAGCATTGGAAATCGTAAGAAATGAATCACATGCTCCAAGCTCTTTGAGAAAAACAAACTTCAAGCAAGAAAACAGATTAGACATTTGGCTAAAAGGCGTTCAAAAAGTTTATATAACATGAGAGTTACGAAAATAGTGCCGTAATCAGCAGGGCTAGAGCTACCACAAACATATTTACCTTTTATTGTAACATTACTAATTTTCCAAGTTCAAAAGGATCCTTTTCTTGTCATATTGTGAGCAATGACAAGTAATTGAAGAACTAAGTAATCAGGAGTCTATAAAAGATAAACAAAGAAAAACTAACATTTAGTAAACACTAATAGTGTTTCAATTTCACGGGACCGAAAAGCCAAACTAGTTAATATCAAGAAAACAGGAATGAGGAATATTGAGTTTCTCATTACTCTGCTTACAGTAAAACACATCAGCCAAAAGGATTGCCTTTTACTTTGGACACTGATTGACAGAGCCATCCGGTTTTGGTAAAGGAGGGTCTGTTAAGCACTGCAGATTTAAAGGTAGCCCATCATTTGTTCCTGGGTTACACCAAAAAGGGTTTCTTTAACGGTCAAATTGTTTTTATCCTTTATTCACCTGAAAATAAAAATCCTCTCAACACTTGTGGGTTTCAGAATTGCAAGAGCCCGTGCTTGGCCAGAAGAGCCAGGCAATATAAAGCAACAACAATGATTTATTGTTAATTTGTTCTCTTCATTTATTTATTTCCTTATTTCCTTTCCTCGCTGGGCTATTTTTCCCTATTGGGGCCCCTGGGCTTGTAGCGTCTTGCTTTTCCAGCTAGGGTTGTAGCTTGGATAATAATAATAATAATAATAATAATAATAATAATAATAATAATAATAATAACTGTACTCCTGTATTGTTGAAGCATAACCTCTCAGCTCTTAGCTAAGTATCGTTATTCTAAATCAAATCTGATCTATTACTTTTCTAATGATTCTCCTACTATTTCTCCAAATACGCACTACTACAATCATCACTGAGCCATCCAAAGCAAAACAGAATCAGTAAAGAAAACAACTAAAAAAACCTTACAAGTCAATTAGAACTAAAAGAAACATTAGAAGGAAAATAACCAAAGAAAAAAAAAACTTAGGAGCCAAATAAAGCCAAGGTCTCGATAAGGAAACTGATGCAGAGAGCGTAGCCTTTCCCAACGTGATTAATGCTCTTGTCGGCAAACTTCACATCCATTCTCCCCTTTGGGAACCGGAATAAATTTCTGACGTCGCTTTCATTTATGGATAATCTCCCTCTGTCCTTTCTGGACCTTTTTTTTCTCTTAATGAAACGAAAAGTATAAATATGCAATAAGTGTCTCCTTCTAATTGTCGAGTGGGACGTGTCACCCGACTACCCGGAATTCTGATGATATACTCAGGCTCAAGTCATCTCGGTATCCTTTCACATCTCTTCCTTTACGTGTGTGTGTGTGTGTGTGTATATATATATATATATATATATATTTATATATATATATATATATATATATATATATATATATATATATACGTATATATATATATATATATATATATGTACACATATATATATTTATATATATATGTATATATAAATTTCTACCTCGTAATTGGGATCGAACGCTAGCCCATTCTATTGAAAGGCCAGGTCGCGACCTGGCCTTTCATTAGAAGGGGCTAGCGTTCGATCCCAAGTATGAGGTAGAAATTTATTTCTATTTGAGCACGATGTTGTGTTGATATTTATCCATATGTATATATATATATATATATACACACGTGTACATATATACTGTATATATACTAGTGTGCCTGAGTAGTCAAAAGCAACTACTAAATATTTAGATAGATATGCACACAAACGCACAAACTTTCCTAACTACAATTTGTGGGAGAGTGCGGTTTCCGAGTGTACGTCTCGGTGTTTACCCCATTCTCACCATGGTATGACCACTCTTTCTCACACTGAGCGTGAAAGGAAATATATATATATATATATATATATATATAGTTAGACACTTGTTCTTATTATATAGGGGAGATGTACAGTATATTTATATACAATGCAGCCTACATACTGAGAGAGAGAGAGAGAGAGAGAGAGAGAGAGAGACAGACAGACAGACAGAGACTATACTACTCATATTTTGCCAACTATATAAATATTTCAAGACCCCAATAACCCCTTTCGCCACTTCCTTACACTTTTTAAATCACTGATCACTATCAGCCTGTAATTCGAGCAAATTGAAACTGAGGAACGTTCACCTTTAGTGACACGGAACAAAAAGGTTCTCTACGTTATTATAAAAAAGGGGGGGGGGGATTATCACGCCGAATAAGTCTTTAACCAGGAAAAAAATGGAGAAGGAATTAAATAATTAATAGTAATAAAAATAGTGATAAAAATAAATAAGAGAAAAAATGCTAAAACTAGAAATTAAAATTTCCTTTATAAAACCAGAGAAAAAAATGCTAAAACTAGAAATAAAAATTTCCTTTATAAGACCAGAAAAAAAAATGCTAAAACTAGAAATTAAAATTTCCTTTATAAAACCAGAGAAAAAAAATGCTAAAACTAGAAATGAAAATTTCCTTTATAAAACCAGAGAAAAAATGCTAAAACTAGAAATGAAAATTTCCTTTATAAAACCAGAGAAAAAAATGCTATAACTAGAAATTAAAATTTCCTTTATCAAACCAGAGAAAAAAATGCTAAAACTAGAAATTAAAATTTCCTTTATCAAACCAGAGAAAAAAATGCTAAAACTAGAAATTAAAATTTCCTTTATAAAATCCCCAAAACACAGGATCACTCAGAATCCCCTTTGGCATCATTTTTACTGTACTCTTAAGGTACAGAGACAGAGAGTAAAAAATTTAGGTCATATAGTGCTTACATAGATGTCTGTCGGGTCAAGAAATACTTTCTGACAGGACTAGATCCATCTCCACCATCAAACCGTAGTGTTTTGGTATTAGGAAGTAGAGAAAGCGGCTACTCAGGCTATAAACACATACTCACACATCTCTCCAGCTATATATATATATATATATATATATATAGTCAGTGACAGAATTATCATATGTATGATATATAGATGGATAGATTGATTAAAATACATATATACATATAAATCTCTCTCTCTCTCTCTCTCTCTCTCTCTCTCTCTCTCTTTACGTAACCTCCAACTTGAAAAAGTACCATCATTGCACACACAGTTGCATCACAGACACCGAATTAAAAGAAAGAAAAAAAAAGGGAAATTCTCGATGGAGATGGGCTTGCACGAGCCCTGGAGAGAGAGAGAGAGAGAGAGAGAGAGAGAGAGAGAGAGAGAGCCAGCTTCTCTCTCTCTCTCTCTCTCTCTCTCTCTCTCTCTCTCTCTCTCGAGATATAACTATAATAAAATGGCGAGAATCCTGGAGGTAAAAAGAAGCAAGTTTTGACAATGACTGTAGCCGAGTTTACGAGAATGAGCGACAGGCTACAGCCCATTAAGAGGCCAGGGTCATACGCCCGGGCTAAATAGGGGCGGGGCTTGCCAACGGGGGCGGGCGGGGAAAGGCGGGAGAGGGCGGGGAAAGATGATGAGAGGGGTGGGAAAGGGCGGACCTGCTACGTGAAAGGAGCTCTCCCGAATTGAAAAAGAGGCAATGGAATGATATAAGGTCCGGAAAAGATACACAAGGGCGAGGAGAGGGAGGTGAGGGAGGTGAGGGAGGTGAGGGAGGAGAGGGAGAGGAGAGGGGGAGGAGGAGGGAGAGCAACGGAGAAGACAAATAAGAGAGAAAGTCTACGTCATTTGGACAGCGATGCATCACTCGTCAACAGTAGGAGTATTCTAGTGGAGATTGATAGATTGACTACTGCATTTTATGTTTAAACATGGACCTTGACCACGTGAATCTCCTTACGATACTAGATAGTTGTTTTAATATCCTAGATTTACTACGGCAAAAGATAATTTACATCCTATATATACATTAGTCGTCTCAAAAAAAAAAAAATAAAAAAAAAAAATAATTGGTAAGAACTCTGAGAGTGCAGACCTCCACCACGGCAGTTTATTACGGTCGACCTATTGTTCGACCTTGACCTTTGATATAAAGCTTTAAAAATTAAAACACTTCCATGTCTCAACAATTAATCCCTGAAAGTTTCACTATTCTATGAGTAAAACTATGGCTAGGAAGGTGTTCTCAAACAAAATGACAAACAGACAAACAGGGGCAAAACATAACCTCCTCCCAACATCGTTGGCGGAAGTAATTATTGTATCATCAATGGAAAACGATTCCTAACACCCCAGTCATAAAAATAACAAGACGAATGTATCTTAAAATTATATTAGAAAATTCGTAAAATTGATACAAATTAATATACTTTGTGTATAAATATAAGAAAGAGAGAGAGAGAGAGAGAGAGAGAGAGAGAGAGAGAGTATCTCTTGAATGGTTTCAACCCCACAGAATGATATAAGACACTTCCATGAGAGAGAGAGAGAGAGAGAGAGAGAGAGAGAGATTACCTCGTCGAGGTCCTCAAGTTTTGATAATACAGGATAACAGACACTTCCATGAGAGAGAGAGAGAGAGAGAGAGAGAGAGAGAGAGAGGATATCTCTTGAATGGTTTCAACCCCACAGGATGAGGATTACCTCGTCGAGGCCCTCAAGTTTTGATAGTACAGGATAACACACACTTTCATGAGAGAGAGAGAGAGAGAGAGAGAGAGAGAGAGAGAGAGAGAATATATTTTGAATGGTTTCAACCCCACAGGATGAGGAGTGCCTCGTCGAGGCCCTCAACTTTTGATGGTAGAAGACAGACACTTCCATGAGAGAGAGAGAGAGAGAGAGAGAGAGAGAGAGAGAGAGAGAGAGAGATATTTTTATTTCCGGAATGTTGAGGATCTGCGAATGCAGAAAATGCAACGAAGATTCTTACACATGAAGGAAGTAAACAAACACATGAAGGAGGTAAACAAAGACATGAAGCAAGTAAACAAACACAAGAAGGAAGTAAACAAACACATGAAGGAAGTAAACAAACCTAATTAACAATAGAATAGTTGACTAAACAACGCGAAAAGACCGATCTCGAAGCAGACGTCATTCACTGTTTGAAACGGCAGTAATTAAAACGATGGAGGTAGCCCACACCAAATAAGGACCGCCCCGTTAATACTTGCATTCATTTCCACTCTAAACAAATAAATTCATTGAACGTCATGAACTACAAAGATCAGTTTCCACTCGAGATAAGTAATGGTTCAATCAACAAGACTAAAAGTCTTGCACGCAAAGGCTTAATCCTACTTCAATATTAAGTAATACATAAAGGAAAACAGTTTATTCTCCCTCCACTTCAAGTCAGGGCTAAAGGAAAAGTTTAATGGCATGCATTGGGAAGGTTGGTTTTCATTCTTTGCAGTGGGGTGGAAACACAATGCTGGGTGCCAGCCGTCGGAGAGAGAGAGAGAGAGAGAGAGAGAGAGAGAGAGAGAGAGAGAAAAGATAACATATAAATTGAAATCAATGCAAGGTGCTGAATAAAAAAAAAAAAAACACATTCAATTTCATAAGTGTATTAATTTCCTTAGCAACGAGAATTAGAAGTAAAGCTAATAAGGTCAAGGTTCAAGGACTGGAGAGATGAGAGGTTCCCTCAGCCAAGAATGAAAACAGCAGAGTCTGTATGTCAAGATGGAACATGCAAAACTAAATATTACCTCTACTAGAAAGAGCATTACTTCAACCGTTAAACAATACTGAAATTAGACTTTAGAAGGTTATCTGTTCCATAGGGGAAAATGGTTCCTATAGACTGAGGATAAAAAATTTCAATCTCACACAATAAAAATTATTAATATTATTTTTACTACTTCTAGAAGTTGTGTCATGAAATAATAGGGAATCTTCTCCTCAGTTTATTTACTTATGAAGAAAATATTATTTTAGGTTTGTAAAGATGACATCCAGTCAATTGGCTAAAATCTTAGAATACAAGAAAACTGGATATACAAAGTATGCCGTACCTATATTCATAGAGTAATTCAACTCACTATACGGTTTCATCTGAGCTCAGTTTGACTGAAGCAAACGACTGTACCAACCGTGTGTCACACGATCGTACATAGTTCATTTTGTGTATATATTATGCTTGTATCTTCGCTCTTCCCTCGCACTAAAAAGAACCTGAATATTCATGCCTGTTTTTCTAACCGGTAATGGTGTCGGTTTTGAACATGAAATTTCCTGTTGCATTGAGCTTTGTATATAAAGGAGAGTGTTCTATAATAAACTCAGTCAGTTGCTTTCATCCTGTCTTTGAGTCACAACCTTCTCTCGGACCGTAACACGACCCTCAGCTGAGACTGTACAAATGACTACAGCTAAATTTTCTATACTCGAAATGAAAAAAAAAAAATTGTTTTCGACAACTCGATACGGTAAATTTATGGTAAATAGATATTCATGTACTAGAAAAACCTGTTATTGTTTCTCAAGTAAATATTGTGGAAATTTTTTATGAGATAATTGATTGTTGTCCCAAGAGAAAAATGGGTCAAAATCATTAAGCAGGACATTAGGCATTCATTAACAAGTTTCCCTTTTAGATTAAGTATATGGATGTTCTAATACATTGTACATATTCTTTTAAATTTCTTCTTGAAAGCTAGTTAGTATTGGAAACTATCCGGGCCAACATAACCTCATTTCCATTCCCTTCCCTGTTAGGTACCTAAAATTATTAAAACTGTATTAAATGTCAACCACCGATTAGATCCAATGATGCCAAACACTAGAAGTTAACACATTACAGAAGATAATCTATATTTTCATCATGAAAATTATCTCCACCTTTAGCATGATCATTATTATGATAATTATCATATCATCGAAGATGTATGAGTGGTTTTACAATACGCAGTCATTTCTATGGAGAAAGGAAGTTACTAATAACTTGCTAAGGAAATTTCATAATTACAGAATTCAACCTAAGAAAAGGGAGAAAATCGGAGCTGAGAGGTAAAAATAAAAACAAACAAGAAACAATAAATATATAAATAAATATACATAAATAAACTTCAAATTAATGATAATATTAAAAGAAAATTCTAAACAGAAGAACAGGTAAATTTATGAGAGCATTGCAGCTTCTCAAAACTAAGCAGTATCTGTTGATAACACTGCAGCCCTCCAGAATATTCACAGCACTTATGATTTTAGACATCAAGGCATCCAGAAGACATTCAAGCAATGCTGAACTCCAAAAGCTTCGAAACTAAAGATATGTGATTTAGGACAGGGATGTATTGTGTAATAAATTTCAAACACCGTAAGATTAAATATCATTTATACATTCTTCGCTTTCTCGCAACATTTTCTTAAAGAACCTTTTACTATTTTTTGCGTTCGCCAAAATCGAAGAGATTTAAAAACTACTGTACTGATTTTGAATAAACTTGGTAGTCATTTTGGTTATGATCCAAGGATGGATCAGTAACATTTTGGAAGAAGTAAACCAAAGTACAAGTACGCAGCACTACTTTGAAAATAATCGCAATGTTAAGTGCATTGAAAATATTTTGAAAGTTTTTTTTTATTTACTTATTTTTTTTTTTCCTGAACAACTTTACGCAAAAACTACAGAACTAATTTTAACGACTTGGTGGACATGAGGGATATGACCCAAGGACAAATCCATTACATTTTGAAGTACTAAGAGCAAATAATCATCATTATCATTATCATTACTATCATTATTATTATTACTAGCTAAGCTACAACCCTAGTTGGAAAAGCAGCATGCTATATGCCCGAGGCTTCCAAGAAGGAAAAATAACCCAGAGAGGAAAGGAAATGAACAAATAAATAAACAATAAAATAAAATATCTTAAGAACAGTAACAACATTAACATAGAACTTTTATATATGAAATATAAAAAATGTAAAAAAAAAAAAAAAAAACAAGAGGAATAGAAATAAGATAGAATAGAGTACCTGAGTGTACCCTCAATCACGAGAATTCTACCTCAAGACGGTGAAAGACCATGGTACAAAGGCTAGAGCACTACCCATGACGAGAACAAGGGTTTGCTTTTTGAGTGTTCTTCTCCCA